>NC_050577.1:29499461-29837795 GCF_011100635.1 Trichosurus vulpecula
GATTTTTCCTGCTATACAAATGGCGGGTGAGCCATGTAGTGATTTTTCTCATATATCACCCTAGAATAACACTGTGGTAACAACCCATGGTGGTTTGTGGTCATACAAACACAATACCTTCCCCCCAGGCTACCCCCCAATTTATAGGTGAGGCTCAGAGGTTAGGTGACTTGTGCATAATTATTCAATGAGAAAGTGTGGAAGCCAGGATTCAAACCAGGTACCCAAATGCCAGGTCTTCCGTTCTCTTCCCTCCGCTCAATAACTTGTTTGGCACTTTGGGAATTTGACCAGATGCCTGATTGTGAAGAACAATGACAATAATACTGATGAGAAGTGGCAAGGCATGATGGACTTGGAGGGCAGGCCTCAGAGTCAGGAAGACTGGATACATAATAAAGTCTTGTTGGTTGATTCCATAGAATGGAATGAATACTGAGTTGAGAGTGAGAAGACTTAGATTTAGATCCATATTCTGCCCCTGATATCCAGGATGAGATGGAGAAAATCACTTCTCTGCTCATCGGTAAAATGAGGGGGTTGAATTCAATGACCCTAAAAAGAGGAAGAGAGAGAGGGAGGGAGGGAGAGAAAGAGAAAGAGAGAGGGGAAGAAGGAGAAAGGGAGAGAGGGGAAGAGGGAGAACAAGAAATAAAGAGGGAGAGAGAAAGGGTGAGAGACAGTGAGGAAGAGAGAGAGATGGAGGGAGGGGAGAGGGAGAGGGAGAGAAAGAGAGAGGGGAAGAGGGGAAAAGGGAGAGAAAAAGGGTGAGAGTGAGGGAGAGGAGGAGAGTGAGATGGGGGGAGGGGGAGAGAGAGAATGAGAGAGAGCGAGAGTGAGAGAGAGAGAGAGAGAGAGAGAGCAAGTGAGAGTGTACCTCAAGAGGACTCAGGGAATAATAAATTCCCCTGGCAGAGGATCTGGCCCAATGTTTGTAAAGTACTTCTCTGCTGAAAGGTACTCTATAAACACACTGTACCTCGTGTGAAGGTCTAAGTGCTACAAATCAGATATGGTGACATAAAATAACATATTTATGATCCTGTATCATATTGCAAATGAAGTGAGTGTAATAAAAGTGTCACTTGCACAAACACGCCTGATGTACAGATGTTGGCCCATGCCTATGAAAACAGACATCCAAGCACTTTTATTTGAATGTCTAATCATTGAAATAAATGAAGCTGGGTTGATTTTACTGGGAGCACTTGGAGATATACATATATATATATATGTGTGTGTGTGTGTGTGTGTGTGTGTATTCCATATATATATATATATGCATATATATATATATATAGATAGATAGATAGATAGATAGATAGATAGATAGATAGATATAGATATGGAATGCTGATGCCAGCGCAAATTCCTTTTCAATGGGGCACGAGAAAGAGGCAAAGTCGGGGGAATTTTTTTCTTAGAACTCAAGATTCTTTTAAAAAAGGAAAACCTAGACCTCGAATCCTTCACATATGATAAAGAAAACAGGCTTGGTAGAACCGATGACAGTTATCAAGAGGAAAAACTGCTCCCTCCTGGTCCCTGGTATCAGAGCATCTCATTGCAGAGGGTAGAGTCCAGGATCGGAGCCTGGATACCATCCCTTCCACTTCTTGGCTCCGTCACCCTTTGAGTAAGTCACATCTCCTCTCAGGAATTGTGTCTTCATTTGTCAAAACAAACAAACAAAAATTGGATTTCTTTGAATTCTGACTCTGAAGACTCAAGAGGCACCAATCAGAGAAATGAAAAGCCTGGTGAAGGGAAGTTCTCAGAGGGTGGAGACCCTACCTGGGGAGGGTCTGTAGTTTCAATTTTGTCTTTGAATTCCTCATTCTTCATGGCTCAGGTCCTAGCACACAGTAGGTGTGACTGTAGATATGGACTGTAGGTACTGATGGAATGAAGTCATTTAAAGGTCTTCCAGTATAGTTTGTAATAACTGGGCTGGTATCTGGCCCTTCTTCTCTCTACCTGTGGGATTTGGGGAGAGTCGATGGACATTCTCAGCCATAAGTTTGAACCTTTGTAAAATGAGGATGTTGGATGAACTGATCCCTAAGGAGCATAGGATAGATTTGTCTGCTTGGTGTTGCTTGGAAAGAAGAAAAAACCCACAAAAACGGAATTGAATTTGTTTGGAGTCTTCTATTCCTAACAAAATATGAGAGATCATCTTTCACCAAGGCAATTAAGACTACATGGTTGTCACAAACAAGGAAGGCATCATTACTCCAATATATGGATGTATCTAAAAGTAAAATACAAAATACATTTTCATCATGTTTTAATCGTCTTTTCTGAATTAAACATACAAAATCATATCCATGGATTTGAAAGCAAATTGAAAAAGATATAATTTTCTCATTAATTAAGCATTTTCATGCACTGGAGTATATTGGAATAAGGCAGATTCCACAGAACCAGGAGTGGAGAAGGGGCCACAATGATGGGGAGGCAGGGAGGTAAGGAGGTAAATCAGCGGCAAGGATGCCTAGGAAGCCAAGCAGGTTGCTAGGGGACCTTCCACTCTTGGAGAGTCATGTCATTGATAAGGCAGAAGCCCATTAAGGTTTGAGGAGCTGACACCCAGCCAAGATAGCAGAGTAAGAGGTTTCCAGGGAGCCTGGCTTATTTTCTTCAATTGCATTACCCTCAAAAAAATAGGAAAGTGAAAACAAAAGAAAATGGCCCCAAATTCACATAAGATAACACAAATTTAGCAATGGAGACTGGATACATGACTTTATTAGTATTGGGATTAGCACTTCCTTGTCATTTATGGTCTTAGAAAGTTGTCCAGAACACAGTCATTAAGTCACTTGGCAGCGTGTACTGGACTCAGGACTTGAACTCACATCTTGTTTGCTCTGAGACTGGCTCCCTTCCCACAGCCCAAGCCTCCCCTTTGTTAAAAAAATAAATGTACTAATGAGAAAATGGTGAAATGGAGAATGGTACTGATATAGTTTTTGAAATCATGGAATGATTGAAATAACTAAGATGCCAGATGTGACTGAGAGGAAAAAGAAACAATACAGCATATCCTGGGAGATAAAATATCTTACAAGAGATGGGTGCACATTCCAAGAAAGGAAGTAAGAATGAACAGTAGTAGTGGGGCGGAGCAAATATGGCGGCTGGTAAGCAGGGACTAGAGTGAGCTCCGTACTGAGTCCCTCCAAAAACCTATAAAAAATGGCTCTGAACCAATTCTAGAATGGCAGAACCCACAGAACAGCAGAGGGAAGCAGGGCTCCAGCCCAGGACAGCCTGGATGGTCTCTGGGTGAGGTCTATCCCACACGGAGCTGGGAGTGGAGCAGAGCCCAGCCTGAGCGGCGTGGAACATCCAGAGCAGAAGCCGGGCGGAGGGGGCCCTAGCGCCCTGAATCAGTGAGCTGCGGCAGTTACCAGACCCCTCCACACACAAACACCAAAGACTGCGGAGAAGGTTAGTGGGAAAAGCTGCAGGAGTGGAAGGAGTTCGCAGTTCGGCTACCGGCCCCAGGGGCAGTGGAGGTGGGGCAGCTACAGCTGTTGTTACTTCTGGCTCCAGGCCCACCTGGTGGGAGGAAATAAGTGGCGGATCAGAGCAGCAGTGCACAGCCTGTTGAAGATCTAAGCCCAGCCCGGGCTGGGGGTTCTTGGGGAAGGAGGAGTGCTGGTGTGACAGAGCTGGCACCTCCCCCCCAAAAGTGGAACATAGAACTCGTTAGTCTACAAGCAGTCATACCCCACTGAAAAACTCAAGGGTCAAGTTAGTTGGTTGGGAATATGGCCAGGCAGCGAAAGCACACCCAGATTCAGTCTCAGACTTTGGATTCTTTCTTTGGTGACAAAGAAGACCAAAACATACAGACAGAAGTTAACAAAGTCAAAGAGCCTACAACAAAAGCCTCCAAGAAAAACATGAACTGGTCCCAGGCCATGGAAGAGCTCAAAAAGGAGTTGGAAAAGCAAGTTAGAGAAGTAGAGGAAAAATTGGGAAGAGAAATGAGAAGGATGCGAGAAAACCATGAAAAACAAGTCAATGACTTGCTAAAGGAGACCCAAAAAAATACTGAAAAATACACTGAAGAAAACAACACCTTAAAAAATAGATTAACTCAAATGGCAAAAGATCTCCAAAAAGCCAATGAGGAGAAGAATGCCTTGAAAGGCAGAATTAGCCAAATGGAAAAGGAGGTCCAAAAGACCACTGAAGAAAATACTACTTTAAAAATTAGATTGGAGCAAGTGGAAGCTAGTGACTTTATGAGAAATCAGGATATTATAAAACAGAACCAAAGGAATGAAAAAATGGAAGACAATGTGAAATATCTCCTTGGAAAAACCACCGACCTGGAAAATAGATCTAGGAGAGATCATTTAAAAATTATTGGACTACCTGAAAGCCATGATCAAAAAAAGAGTCTAGATACCATCTTCCAAGAAATTATCAAGGAGAACCGCCCTGATATTCTAGAGCCACAGGGCAAAATAGAAATTGAAAGAATCCATCGATCGCCTCCTCAAATAGATCCCAAAAAGAAATCTCCTAGGAATATTGTCGCCAAATTCCAGAGCTCCCAGATCAAGGAGAAAATACTGCAAGCAGCCAGAAAGAAACAATTTGAGTATTGTGGAAACCCAATCAGAATAACCCAAGATCTGGCAGCTTCTACATTAAGAGATCGAAGGGCTTAGAATGCGATATTCCGGAGGTCAATGGAGCTAGGATTAAAACCTAGAATCACCTACGCAGCAAAACTGAGTATCATGTTCCAAGGCAAAATATGGACTTTCAATAAAATAGAGGACTTTCAAGCTTTCTCAGTGAAAAGACCAGAACTGAATAGAAAATTTGACTTTCAAACACAAAAATCAAGAGAAGCATGAAAAGGTAATCAAGAAAAAGAAATTGCAAGGGACTTACTAAAGTTGAACTGTTTTGTTTACATTCCTACATGGAAAGATGATGTGTATGATTCATGAGACCTCAGTATTAGGGTAGCTGAAGGGAATATGCATATGTATATATAGAAGTGAATATGTATGTATATATCTATGTGTATATGTATGTATGTGTATGTATGTATATATATGTGTGTGTGTATATATATATATATATATATATATATATATGTAAAAGAGAGAGAACAGACACAGGGTAAGTTGAAGATGAAGGGAAGATACCTAAAAGAAATAAAATGAAATTAAGGGATGAGAGAGCAACATACTGAGAGAGGGAGATAGGGAGAGATAGAATGGGGTGGATTATCTCGCATAAAGGTGGCAAGAGGAAGCAGTTCTGTGGGAGGAGGGGAGAGGGCAGGTGAGGGGGGGAATGAGTGAACCTTGTTCTCATCAGATTTGGCCTGAGGAGGGAATACCATACATACTCAGTTGGGTATCTTATCCCACAGGAAAGAAGAGGGAGGAAGATAAAAAAAAATAAAAGGGGGGGGATGATGGAGGGGAGGGCAGATGGGGGTGGAGGTAATCAAAACAAATACTTTGGAAAGGGGACAGAGTCAAGGGAGAAAATTCAATAAAGCGGGATGGGTTGGGAAGGAGCAAAATGTAGTTAGTCTTTCACAACATGAGTATTGTGGAAGGGTTATACATAATGATACACGTGTGGCCTAGGTTGAATTGCTTGACTTCTTAGGGAGGGTGGGTGGGAAGGGAACAGCGAAGAGAATTTGGAACTCAAAGTTTTAAAAACAGATGTTCAAAAACAACAAAAAAAAAGGTTTTGCATGCAACTAAAAAATAAGATACACAGGCAATGGCGCGTAGAAATTTATCTTGCCCTACAAGAAAGGAAGGGAAAAGGGGATGAGAGGGGAGGGGGGTGATAGAGGGGAGGGCTGACTGGGGAACAGGGCAACCAGAATATATGCCATCTTGGAGTGGGGGGGAGGATAGAAATGGGGAGAAAATTTGTAATTCAAACTGTTGTGAAACTCAATGCTGAAAACCAAATATGTTAAATAAATAAATTTAAATTAAAAAAAAAAGAATGAACAGTAGTGAATTTGCAAGAGCCAATAAAAGGAGAGGATGAATGAATTTGAAAATCACAGGAAGATCTATTGAAGCTAGAATTTAAAAATACTAAAAGTGACCTGGCAGAAATAATGGAGAGAGAGAGAGAGAGAGAGAGAGAGAGAGAGAGAGAGAGAGAGAGAGAAAGAGAGAGAGAGAGAGAGAGAGAGAGAGAGAGAGAGAGAGAGATAGAGAGAGAAAGAATATGGAATGTACAATACCAACACTGACAACGATAAACAAGAAAGATCAGTTGCAGCAACCAACTTACTCCAGTGGAAAAGAAAATGGTGACCAACATTGAAGGCTAAAAAGCAACAGCTCAGGAAAGAGCTGAACTCTGAGCAATCAGAAACCATGAAGACACAAATAGAAGGCTTAGATGGTTGTGTGTGTACAGGACAGAATTATTTATAGGCTGGAAAAGGCAGAAGAACTGGGAAGCCTGAAGACTACGTTAGTGAAGGGAGGCGAGTCTAATAGAAAGAGTGTGGGCATCAAGATTTCACACTAGTGGCTCTGGCTTGGACACCTTTCAGTCATGTAAGATGGCAAAGACTTCTCTGTGTTTCCATTTCCCCATCTGTAAAATGGGGAAGATTATACCAACATTTCACAGACCTCCTGGGAGTATGTGACAAAGAAACACACACGGAAGCATTCAGAAAAAGTAAAATGTTAGGCATAATTGCAAAGCACAATAGAAAAACACAAAATCTTCACTGCTTGAGACCATGCACTGTCCAGACTTTGGATTCTTTCAGACTCTATGAGCCATGCAGTATATTAAATGATCCTCTCAAGCTCGTTCCTCTCCTCTGGGGCGTGACTAAGATTGTCTGCTGTATCACTGCTAGACGGTAAGCTCTAAAGAGGGCAGGGTCTGTTGCCTTCAGCACAGGGCCTTGTGTTTAGCAGGTGACCAATAAAGACTGGTTTAGTTAAATGGAGTCAAAGAAAATAAATTTCACAATCACATTCAGTTTAAGGCAACAAGCATAATTAAGCACCTACTATGTGTGAGGTCATATGCTATTGGGAACAAAAATATACAAAAAGAGGCCCTGCCCTCAAGGAGCTTACATTCTATTGGAGGGAAACAACATACACACAGATAAGTAAATATGAAATTTATACAGTTCAGCTGTAACAGAAATTTTGGCAGCCGGATGAAAAGCACCAAAAGTTGGGGCAGGGAGGCGGAGGAGATCAGGAAAGCCTCACAGGAGAGTTTGCTCTTTAGTGGGCCCTGAGTGGGGTTTTCAAGTATATCAGGTGGTAGAAAATCTTCTTCCCAGCTCTCTTGAGTTTTTCTTGTCGTAGGGTCCATCTGTTTCCATTTGTCTTAAAGGCTATTAAGGGGAGTTGTCTTAATAACATCCTTGGGAGAAGAGATAAAGTCCTTCATTATCAAATACAAAATGCTGCGTTTAGCTCTCGAAGCCCTTTTTAACCGGCCCCTCCAGTCTTTTTCTATCTTTCCAGTCTTCTTATATCTTACACCCCCCACCCCACTGTGTGTATGTGTGCATAACTCTATGTGACCCCTTGTGGGGTTTTCTTGGCAAAGATACTGGAGTGGTTTGCCATTTCCTTCTCCGGCTCATTTTCCAGAGAAGGAATCTGAGGCAAATAGGATCAAGCGACTTGTCCAGGGTCACTCTGCTAGTAAGCGTTTGAGGCTGGATTTGAACTCAGGGAGATGAGTCTTCCTGACTCCAGGCCTAGAGTTCCATTTGCTGCACCACCTAGCTGCCTAGATATAGATATAAACAGATGGGCAGACAGAATAAACAGAGATATGCAGATAGACAGAGGTAGTAGCTAGAGATAGAGACATATAGACAGACAGATAGAAGTATAGAAAGAAAGATATAGATAACTATAGACAAAGAGAGATAGAGAAAAATAGATAGGTAGATAGAGATACATAGCGGTAGACAGAGATACATACACACATATGATGGAGATAACAATCCTGCTTCCCTGTCCTTCCTTTGTGACTCTTGTCCCTCTTCACATAAAGTCACCATCTTGGAGAGCTTCCTCCTGACATCACGGGGGTCCCAGTGGAGTCCAATTCTTTCACCCTGGTCAGATGACCAGTCCATTAGTGTTTCTGATCGTACAATTCTTGGACTATATCCTTCCTTCCTCCTTTCTTTGTAATGTGCTGCAGGCTGCTTCCACCCACCAATGAGTCTCCCAGTGCTGCCCTTAGAGTGGGACTCATTTTTAATTCTTTGAGGACCATGGTGTTTCACGACTCATTTAATGAAGTAATGTAGTGAAGAATCTCTTGCCTATCTTAAAGTCGAATTTAAACATCCCTATCAGTGGACAAATGATATCCCTGTGTGTTTGTGTTTGTGTGTGTGTGTGTGTATACGGGCGTTTCCTTTAGAAAATCAGACAGGATTGTAAGACGTGTCCCCCCCTCCGCCGCCCCCCGATATAGTGCTGAGAAGGACCCTGGGGATCATCTTGTCCATCTCCACTGAGACAGCAGGTTATAGGGGACAGAATGGTGCACTTACGGTTCAAGGAAGTTCTGGGTTTGAACCCTGCCTCTGACACTTACTGGCTATGTGACCTTAGACAAGTCATTTGCCCCTGTCAGCCTCAGTTTCCTTATCTGTAAAAATGAAGGATTGGAATCAAAGACCTCTAAAGGTGTCTCCTAGCTCTAAATCCTTTTCTTCTACAAATGCAGACAAGATGACCAGAAAAGTCAAGTGGGTAGCCAAGCTCACACAGGTGGTAAGTGGAAGACAAAGGATATGATAACAAATCCTAACATTCTTTTCAATCTTGTCCAAAATAAAATAGATAAAAACTTAAATTTACACAGAAGTCCCAACAGCACCAAAACTCAAAGGGTCACAGATCTGTTTTACAACCCTGGACAATGAAACTGATATTGACAGTGATGATCTCGAAATGCCGGAAGAAACTTTCGAGGCCTCAATCCTCAGAGTAAGGATTAATTTGTTCAGTAGATTGAGTATTTGTGTTGATTTCTACTGAATTCTTATTCAATGAAAACCAGTATAAGATGTACACATAAAAGAATGAGATAAGTGGGATCACTTTCTGTTACTCAGAATATTGACTTCCTCAGAATCCCCATTCTCTTATCATTCTAGACACACAAAAGGATGTTTCAAGGTTTTAAGAAGAGGTAGGGTGGTCATCAACGAGGACCTAACCTTTTGGGTGTCATGGACACCCCCTTTGGCAGGCTAATAAAGCCCCTTTTTCTTAAGAATGGCTTGGTGCCTACATTCATAATAGATGGAAAGGCTCGATTTCACTTAGAGCTTAGTGATAATAAAGATGTAATTTTCCCATCCAAGTTCACAGACCCCCTCCCAAAGTCTATTTAGTGATCCCCTGATACGACAGAGCCAAATTAGAACTCGGGTCCTCTGACTCTTAAGTCCTCAGCTCTTTTCTCTGCCCCATAACAAAGAAGAGCTCCTTCCAGAGCACGAACTGGAAATGGAGATCAGAGGAGCGTAGAGACCGGGGCGGGTGGGACTAGGGTTACATTTGCTCTGGGGTGTGGCAGGGGGAGAGACAATGACTTCTGTGACTCTGAGATCTATAGACCTCCAGTGTTAATTTTCCTCAGCTAATGATGAGCATAGTTTGAGGCTTGGGGCCCCCAACGATGGATTCCTGGGGCAAGGGAGGGACACAGCCAAGGCACCCCAAGATGTGGGAGCTGGCAACATGGGGGCTGACAAAGGAGCCAGGGAGGGGACAGGGTAGTTATCTGGGCAGCTAGAGCTTGGGTAGAGGGGAGAATGCGCCCTCTCTGCCCCCAGATGTTGACATCTGGGGCAGAAGCCAATTCAAAGGCCAAAAAGGGAACGATGGACAAACAAGCAGCCAACTCCAAGCCAGCCACTGCACGTGGGAATGTTTGTCCTAACCGTGGCAAATCCTGCTGGGCCCCCATCCAGCTCATCAGTCATCGCAAGAGAGCGGAAGAACCCAAAACAATTCTGTCCATGAAGAATGATGGACTCCCATTGACCTGGCAGATCATGAAGCTTCTGGCATATAGAACCTTAATTCCCAGGTATTTATTCTTTGGGGATTCACTGGAAAGGAAATGATTGAATCATCACCAGTCCCTATATAGCTCATGGCCATATGCGGAGGCTTGAAATAAACAGAAAACAAAATCTCCATTCCCCGGGGGCTTCAACCGAAAAGGTCAAAAAATCTGAGAAGACACACAGACAGACAGACACACACACACACAGACACAGACACAGACACAGACACACACACAGACACATACAGTCAGACACAGACACACACACAGACACACACACTCCTACATATGCACATGTGTAAATACATCTTCTCCACCAAAAGAACTATTCTCGGACTCTCTCTTTGACCCGATCCCTGTAACATTCTCTCTCTCCCCTGACTTCCCTGACTCTCTGCCACCCTCTTTCCATCCCTCTGACACTGGATCTCTGCCATTCTTTCTCTCTCCCTCACTCTCCGTGTCTAACATTTTCCCTCTCCCTGACTCTCTGCCACCCTCTTTCCATCTCTCTCTGCCACTTAATCTCTGCCAGTCTCTTTCTCTCCTTCACTCTCTGTGTCTGACATTATCTCTCTGTCATTCTTTAGACTATTTTTCTCTCTCTGATATTCTCTGTGTGACACTCTTCCTCTTCATTCCACCTCACTCCCAAAGCCTGAGGACCTGGGCCAAACTTGAGATTTCAATGGCATAGGAAACTCCCGGGTGAGGAAAACCGCCTCATCATCTTTTCTGCAATTACCTGTCTTAGAAAACAACTCAGGGGCAACTAGGTGGTACAGTGGATAGAACACTGGCCCTGCGGTCAGGAGGACCTGAGTTCAAATCCGGCCTCAGACACTTGACACTCACTAGCTGTGTGACTATGGGCAAGTCACTTAACCCCGATTGCCTCGCCTCCTCTCTCAAAAAAGGAAGGAAGGAAGGAAAAAAGAACAGAATTCAGAGTCCTGAGGGGTTAGTTAAGTAATTTGCCCAAGATCACATAACCAGTAAGTATCAGAGGCAAGACCTGAACCTAGGGCTTCCTGGTTCTGGGGCTGGCTCTCCCAAAGCCTAGTTTTGTAATGGAAAAAGGCTTGCTACTGGTATAGCACTTTCAGAAATAGAGGCACTTCCTCCTCCCAGGCTATACTATTCAAAGTGGTCATGACCTTGGAGAGGAAGAGAACTGGGATCAGCTCTAGGGTCTAATGGCTCTGAGCTCTCACTGGAAAAGCTGTCACATCATTAACATTTATTGCACGCGGTCTCACAATGAGGAGAAAGAAGAGAAATGGCAGGTGTGGCCCTTGCCTACAAGGGGTTTACAATGCAAGACAGGAAATTCGAGTCAACAAATATTTTCTTAATCAGCTGCTATTATGCTACTAGTAGTCAACCAGTCCCAACTGCTAGACACAAGAAATGTAAAGTCTTTTCAAAAAGGACCCAGGGTGGTCAGGCAGGCTGCTGATGGGTGGGAATTGCCAGGTGAAGATAGAGGAAAGCTAGGGAAAGAGAGTGAATCAAGGAAGGTTGTAGGCAGAGAGAGATGAGAGCAAAGAGTCAGGGAATAGTGGGTTGGAAAAGAGAGGATGAGGATAAGACCTTCCTGGTGAGAGCAGTCGATTCACCTGGAGATCAGTGGGTAATCTTGGATAGGTAACAGGAGGCAACCTGGCCATGGTGGAGAGGGAGCACCTCTGAACTTCAAGGGCCAGGAAGACCAGGGTTCAAATCCTCCTCTGCTTCATACAGGCTGCGGGACCCTGGGCTGATCACCTATTAAGGCATTCGTTAAGATGTGCTAATAGGAGGTTCTGATCTCCATTAGGAGAGAGATTTCCTCACTAGGAGCTTCTTCTACCTCCCAAAGTGACTCTTGTACTGGGAATGGGGAATCTGGGTCCACTGAAGAAGGAATGAAGTTACCACCAGGAGCCAATCATAATAATAATTAACTTCTGTTTGGCAAATCAGTTGGGATGCCTTATGTCATCTGATCATCACAACTCTGTGAGGTAGGGACTCTTTCATCCCCACTGTACAGACAAGGCGACTCACGCTTGGAGGAGAGAAATAACTTGTTCAAAGTAACATGGCTAGTCAGTGTCAGAGGCACGATCTGAACCCAGGCCTTTCTGATTCCTAGTCTAGCACTCTAACCACTACACATGCTGCTTCATCCCAAGGCTATACCACCATCCATCAGGAGTGTTGGGAGATGGCGTATGCGACATTATTGTCAGGTTTTCTCTTCCAAAATTGTGTCTTCCTCCTAAGGAGCTCAGAGCGCTTCTCTTGTGTCAGCCCAAATTATCACAGCGGACTCTACTATGTCTGTTTTACAAAACAAACACTGATGACGTGAGACTATTGGACTGGGGAGCCAAAGTTCGAATCCCAGCTCTGCTAATTACCACCTCTGTGACTTCCTTCTAGGCCTTAGTTTCCTCAACCGTAAAATGAGGGGGTTGGGCTAGGTGGTCTCTGAGGCCTCCTCCAGCTCTCAATGTATGACCTTGTGCATAATTTTCCAAAACGAAGGGGTTACACCCATTCAATTAAAGGTCAAGGAGAATCTCATAAGCTGGAAAGCTCCCCCAGGAGGGTAGAATGTGCGTGTGTCACATTTACATAATTGTTTCCAGAATACATTTAGACAAGAGCAAAATAAATGTCTTTCCTCTGCAGGACTAAATCTTTCCACTTCTTACCCATTTCTATTTTTCATCAGTTTCTTTTCACCCAACCTTGGTCAACCCTATGTAATTCACCAAGACAAAAGTTTGAAGGTATTTCCTGAATTATGTGACTCACTGTTGTTGAGATCTTAAAAGAAAATCCTACCAGGAAATGTATGCAATCTATTAAAAAAAAATCTTCTACCAATCAGACTTTAAAAAAAATAATAAACTGTGGATTTTTTTAATCCCCAAATTGATTTATTCCACCATTTTCTAGGTATTCCTTTTTTCTGAGTACATGGTAACTCCTGAAAATCCTGATGGGGAAACCTGATGGAATAAAAACAATGTGGTTCTTCCCCATACACTGAGGCCTTCTCCAGACTTCGGTGTACTTGAGGTAGAACTGGCTGTACCGGAAACATCAGAAATGTGCGCAGAGAGGTCAGGTTGACCTAACCCGCCACTGAGAGGAGGACTTTTTGTTTCCTTCTAGAGAAGTCTCTTCTATTTAACTCTGAGCTCCCCGTGAAGACAGATGGCAGATATCCCCTCCCTACAACCCCCCTCCAGGTTCACTCCACTAAGAAACATGAAGGATAACTTTGCACACATTAAAGACTGACCAGGAAAGGAATGCTGGAATTGGAACATAATATTTTTCTCATTAATTTTACAGGATGCTCCCCTTCCCTCCAACCCCATTCCCCCTCCTCACCCCAGAACCAACTGACAGAATTCAGGAAATTGCACTAAGGACAGATATCTCGAGGGGCTGTCATGTTCAGTAAGAGGGCCGTTCTATTGGCTGTTGTATCACTTAGCAAAGAGGTTATGCCTCAGGTCCTGGATTCCTGCTGTTTCTCTGTTTATTCCAGCTTCCTCTCATCCCTACTTTGATTCCTGACCTGTAGGAAGATTAGGGAGCAACGGGACACCCCATTGCTTCCCTTGACTCGAATGGAAGAATAACACTTATAAAACAGGGTTACTAAAAAGTACCTCAAAACTTTTTAACTGCAAGAAGCATCGTCAAGCATACAGCCTGCTATTCTCTTCACACCCCACCCAGTCCAAGGACTATCACTGGCTTCAAAGTTTAATGTCTTTTAGTGATTAATGTAAAGGCTGAGCAACACTTGCCTTTCTTTGATGTGCCTGCATTCTGGGAATAGCTTGGTTTGGTCATAATATACCCAAGGGGTTTACCACTAAAAAGTCTGATATTAAATCAAAGAATCACAGTGGGAAAGACCTCAGGGGTCACCTGGTCCAACCTGGAGCCAAAGCATGAAATACATCTACAGTATCTGCACCCCTGGAAAGTGGTCACATTCAGGAGACGCTATTTTTTAAGCAAAAGCTTCAATACCTCCAGAGGCGAGGAGTTCATCGCCTACCCAATACTGGTCAAAACATTGGTGCTGGTCTTCTCATAGGAAAAGAGAATTCTATAACTAAGGACCCCATCCTTTGGGGGAATAAGTAGAATCGTGACAACAAAAACCACATATGTGTATGTATATATGCATACCCCTTTATCTTTAAAGCCAAGCAAACCACCCAGGGCACTGTGGTAAAGAAATACTCCCCAGGATCTGCTCAAAGACTTTGGAAGCACCTGTCACATTCCAAGAAAAAAGGTCCCTCCACATCCATGCCTATAATGGTGAGGCCATTACATACACACATACATATACATATAATACATACATATATACACATGTGTATTTGCATGTTGTCTCCTCCAACAGATTGGAAGCTCTTGAGGGCAGGGACTATCTTTCTGCCTCTCATTGTATCCCAGGTACTTAGCACAGTGCCTGGAACACAGTAGATGCTTAATAAATGTTGACTGATTGATTGTATGCCCAGAATGACAATGGACAGATCCCCAGGTTATGGGATGATCCTTGGGTGAACCAGCACAATGGCTTTCTTAATAAATGTAGAACTGAACAGAGTCTAATCTATCAGCAAACTACTCCCTCCCAGCTTTGTGTCCCTCCTGGTTTCCCCCAATAACTCCCAAGTGTATCAGGGCAGGGTCTTTACATATGGGGATTACGAGGGGGTTGGGGGGGGGAAGGGGGCAGTAACACCTCCTCTCTCCCTGCGCTGAGCAATTGTTGTCAGGTGTTACAGTGTTTTCACATAAATGCCATATGCAGCATCTCTAAACCATGTACTGTTAATGAATCGAGAATCATAGACAATGGATTTTGACATATTTGAAATAACAGCAGCAATAAACATTAGCCCCGTAATTATTTCCTATGTGGATAGAGCCATGAGAAAATATCAGCGGAAATATCATCAGTTGGGCGTCAGGCTCCGAGAATAACCTGCAAAGCCTGCTCAGAATTGGGTATCTTGTGGCTTCTGCTGAAAAATCAGTAATGTCAGCTGTGATTTCAATGGATACTGGAAAAATATTTAGAAGTAAAATAGAGTATTTCTCAGGGGGATGCACATAAAAATGGAGTGGGGGGAGAAGTGACAATTACTAGAGAAATCCAATAAATACCTTGGCAAGTTGCCACTTTTTTCAGGTACAGAGATTATATATATATATATATATATATATATATATATATATATATATATATATAAAGAAGGATCAAACCTATACTTTCCTTTTGAGATACGTTTGTTTTTCCTTTAAAAAATCTCATGTTTCATCATCTTTAAAGCCAAGCACACCACCCAGGGCACTGTGGTAAAGAAATACTCCCCAGGATCTGCTCAAAGACTTTGGAAGCACCTGTCACATTCCAAGAAAAAAGGTCCCTCCACATCCGTGCCTATGATGGTGAGGCCAGAAAATAAAGGGGCTCTGAACACCAGCCTTACTGTATTATTCATTACCTAATTGCACGGTTTTATTAGAAATATGATCTATTATAACCTTGAATGCAGTACATTAAATGACATTGAGAATTAGATTATTCTGATTATTAGCAGAGTGAGAAATGGGCTACACATTTGTAAGGCTGCTAACCCATCAGTGTACCCATCTGAATGTAATCAAAATCAATCCCGGGCCAGTGTGTTTAAATCTAATTTTTTAAGTGTTCTATTCCCCCTGAGTTTCTTTCTAAAATGTCACCGTCTTCTACAACAGTGATGAATTCCGTCCCCGGGGAGAGCCTCTCACTCCAATCACTTCATCCACTACACATAAGCTGCAGTCCATTTAAGAAAAAAAAATCCCAAATGGATACCATCAATAACAATGTATTTGAGGAGTAAAGCTACAAATTTACAAGACTCATGCTTGAAAATGACCAGTCCTCCACCTCCTCCCCTTCACCAAACAAAAAGAATGAATAGAGCATCCCTCTTGGAGTCAGGAAGACTCAGGTTCAGATCCTGCCTCCAACCTGTCTGGGCTACGTGACCCATGGTCATCCACTTGACCTTTCCTGTCAAACAAGAGGGTTGGAGTCAATGACTTCTAAGGTCCCTCCAGCTCTCAGACAAGATCTAGGAATGGGTAAAAGGAGTCTTGCCTGTCCAAGATATTCTCCCCTGCCTCCATCCCCTTCCCAACTTTCTAACAGACAGTAAAGGGCCAGTGACCTTGCCCTGGCTCTCATCAGCAGAGGTCATCTTTCTGTTGAATGTGCATTCAGATCCATTTCTTGTTCTCCTTAAGAGGTGGTGTGGTTCAGCGGGATGAGGGCTGAATAGTGTCTGAGGCAGGGGTTGACCTCAAGTCTTCCTGACTTTATTGTCAGGTCCAGTGCTCTCTTTATTATAACCCCAGAGGTCATTGAGATGGTTCAAAGGAGAGATGCAAAATGAATATTGATTAGGGAGCATCAGACAGAGCACTGTGCCTGTAGTCAGGAAGGCTTGAATTCAAATCTGACTTCAGATACTTACTAGCTGTGTGACCCTGGGCAAGTCACTTAACCCTAATAATGGCCCACTAATAATGATAATTTGCCTCAGGCTCCTCATCTGTAAAATGGAGATGATAACAGCACTTTCCTCCCAGAGTTGTGAGGTTCAAATGAGATAATAACTGTAAAGCGCTTAGCATAGTGCCTGGCATGTAGTAGGTGCTATATAGGTATTGGCTTATTATTATTATTGTTAGAAATGAACCTCTTGAGGTAGAGTCATTCCATGCCAATTCATAAAGCTTTAGCTAACAACAGGCATTTACACAGTACTTTATAGAGTTTTGCAAAATGCTTTAAAGACATTAATCCATCTGATCCTCTTACCCATCCAGTGGGTTGAGGACAGAAGAAAAACAAAAGAATTTTCATCATCATTGGTACCTCTCAGTGGATTTTGAACGTCCTAATTTTCTTTTCCATTATTTACATTCAAGTGATTCACTAGCCTGGAGATAAATAGCCAACATTCATATAGCGCTTTGAAGTTTGCAAAGCACTTGACCAAAATGTTCTCATTTGGTCCTCATAATAATCTTCAGAGGGAGATGCTACTATTATAGGAGGGAGGTAAAGTGACTTGCCAGGGGTTACACAGCTAGTCAACATCTGAAGCAATATGTGAACTCAAGTCTTCCAGCCTTGAAGTCCAGAGCTCTATGCACTGTAGTGACACCCAACTGCTACGAGATGATGATGGTGATGATGATGGTGGTGATGATGAGGGTGGTAATGATGATCGTAGTGATGATGATGGTGGTGATGATAATGATGGTGATGATGATGGCAGTGTTGATAAAGATGGTAGTGATGGTGATGATGATGGTGGTGGTGATGAGGATAATGATGGTGATAATGACGATGGTGATGATGATGTTGATGGGGGTGGTGATAATGGTGATGATGATGATGACAATGATGATGGGGATGGTGGTGATGACGACGGTGATAATGATGGTGGTGTTGATAATGATGGTGGTGATGGTGATGATGATTGTGGTGGTGATAATGATGATGATGACAATGACGATGAAGATAATGACCCATGATCTTATCAGTGCAGGTATTTCCTCCAATGGTAGAGATCTATGCCTTATCATCCCATGCATCTCTAGTACACATCTTGCTATAACTCCTCTATTTGGAAGCTCCTTAGCATATTGGGAGCATCCTTTGGGTCTTCTGAGATTGCAGATAGTGAATGAAATCTGCATGTGGGGCATCCTTTGGTTATCTCCTACTTTTGCCACACAACCAGAGCAGTCCATCTTCTTTTGCTGGCGATCTAGATCTATAGCTATATATCATGCACCACTTCCTGTATGAAAACTATTGGCAATATATTATGATCTATGCATCATTCCATTGCTGCCAATTTTGTTTTTCTTTTCACAGACTGTAATATTCCATGCTTTGCAGTCCTAGAGCATTGAGATGGGTGTTGCTATAAGTAGGGTTTTTCTTTCAGTTTGCCATGGGATCAATAAAAAAGCACTGTAAAATTTTACAAAGATAATCCAGGCCTCTTTTTTTCTCCTTTTCATTTTTGAGAGTCAGTTCATTACCCATTTGTGATGTATTTTGAAGATTTTTGCACTAATAGACTAGATGTATGAACCCTCCATTCAAATGTGTACTATAGTCTTGATAAGAGGCATTCTTCATCTGCTTGGTTTGTCTTGTGTAGATAGTTAAAATAGATGCCTTTGAATAATTATGAATCTACTTAGCCATCTCTGCAATGTTCCAGAGCTTGAATTCTTCCACACAATGTGGTTCACAAGCAGAATAATGTAGGGGACCTCCCAGTATACAGGGGATCATTTCCCATTTGGATTCTGCCTTGGAAGTCATGTAGGACAATGGCAAATACCTTGGGCTAACACATGCCTCCATGTTTCATTCATTCATGCACCACTGGACATTCACCATCAAAAGGCCAAAGAGAATCTTGCAAAGAATCTTGCTTGATTTTTAACACAAATATGGAAGACACCTTATTGGAAGGGGGTCTCTAAGGCAGCAATATGCTCTACTGAATTAGATTCAAATGTCTGACTATAAAGATGTCTACTATATTAGATAGCCTTCAAAAGCCTGCCTGCTTCCTTGTCATAGCATCTATGTTACTGATAGCTGAGGATGCCTTCAATATATTTGTGGATCTCCTCATAAACACTTTATAGAAATCAAAGTGGGCACAAGGATCAGTCAGTATATTATGAACATTTTTAGATTAAATTTTGTGTTTTTAATTAAGAAATTATGGTAAATAGATGTAATAGGATACTATTGACATTTTCTTGATGGCCTGTTTTTAGGCACAAAAACATCTGTAATTGCTGTGGAAGGGTATTTTGGATGGAAGAAAAATACCCTTTTTTATAAGGATGTATTTCGCTCCCAAATCTGGGAACATGCCTTGTACTTAAAAAATACTCTTTGGGGTAAAAATCACCTGGACTGGGTTGACCTTGAATAAATTCCCCTTTACATGATCTAGAGTATCTCTATTTTAGTCACATTGATCCCCACCAAAAGGTGGGTTCTTTGACCTTAAAAGAAATCCCAGCCTGTGTTAAGAACACTCCCATCACCAGTCATCGCATCTAATGGATTTGGGGCCCTCTGGGCGCTTACTGGCGCTTATTGTGGGACACCTTAAATATCCTGAAATAAAATTTATGCTAGAAACAAACTATTAACCCGTTCCAATCAGCAGACCACGAGAATCCTTTTAATCCAGTAGTTACACCAAGATAGGGATTTTTGTTTGATTGTTTAAATGCACTGGTATCCTACCCTCTCTCAAATGGCAACCAATCATTCAGTGCTCTCAAAATGACATCATTTCATACCCAGACCTCCTCTGGGTATACTTGGTCTAGTTCATCAACTCATCCTATCTGTGTTTTCTTTAAGTGCCATATAAAGCACATTGGGGACTGTGATGTTGGGGTACAAATAACCCAAGAAGAAAATAGTTTGTTATTGAAATATTGACAGATCCTTTTTTCATCGTGTTTTCCCCCTTCTTCCAATTTCATCCTTAAATGCTCTCATGATGACTTGGCTCACCTATATTTCTTGCCAAGCCTTGTGTAAACTTCTATTTTCCTTCTGCTGTTTTCTTGCTGTTTTATGAGGCAATTTTTGCTTAGATTCTTTTTCTCCCCTCCTCCGTAAGCTTTTACAAATGTGTTTATATCATAAACCAGCGTTACCCTTGACTGCCATATCCTTTCACTTGGCAAGAAGATCAAGAGTTTGCTGGCTGAGGCAGTTTCTAGGCCCCTTTGTTCTCCTCCTTGTGGTGATTGATTTACAGTGAAACTTCTTTAGGAAACCGCAATAATCTGTGCTTATGTTTCTTTATCTATTTCCTATTTTTTAAAAAAATATGATTTGGTGTTCATCATCATGTCTAGTGCCTCCTCTGCTTGCAGGAAGTAATAATAATACAGACATGAAGGTTCTACACATCTTTGATCTCTTTAATTTTTTTTAATCCTGAGCCATATTTCCCAGCATATTTTTCACCACCCCTCCCCTTCTCCACCTTTGTACTGAAGTTACTGCACATTAAAGTACATATTGATTTAATTTTTCTGCTCTTATTGAGTCCCTTGTGGAATTTCTCTGTTCTTCATCCTTTGCAACAGATGTTGGCCCATAAGCTAGAGCTATCTTCATCAGCTTTTCCCTTATCAGAAGCACCATAATACACGATGACCAAGGGTTCCATTAAACGGTATTCCTTGTTAGCTTCAGATTCACAATAAAATCTGCCAGTCCTTCATTTCCTCTCCTCCTCTCCATTTAGCTCCAACTTAATAGCATCTTCTTTCATTAACATCAAGAATTTCAAGATGGGTATGATTCACTTTCTTGTAGTCCTTGGTCACCAGACAAGGCTCTCCCCCTCAGAATACCGAAAGCTAAATGAATATTTCTCGATAGTTCATAAACTGTGTGATGATTAGCACTTTCTGCCTTCTCTCCCGTGAATCCACCATTATCACTTCAAAAATGGAAATGGGTCACAGAGAACTGAAGATCATTTAATACTGTGATTAGTTTCATGGGTTTCCATGGCCAAAATTCACTATGAAGACTATTGGACATAAGGTAGCTAGATGGTACAGTGAGTGGAGTTCTGAAATAGGAGTAAAGACCTGAATTTGAATCCTGACTCATATACTTACTCGCGGTATGGTCTTGGGCAAGTCATTGAATTTTTCTTAGCTTTCACCTTCCTCTTTTGTAAATGATGGGTCTGGAAAGAGATCATCTCTTGGGTCTCAAGCTGATCCTCAGCAGATACAATCTGTTATCTGGACTATACTGTAGCTAAAGAATAAGCCAGAAGCACAAATGGACCCTTCCGAATAATAGAAATAAAGCTGGAAAATGCTCAAGATGAAGCCTCCTTGAAGCTTCCAACGTTTTACCTGTGGCATCGTGTTTAAGTGGAAAAAGAAAATCCCTCGGTCTGGCCTTCAAAACCCTTTACGATTGGGGGCAGATCACTTTTCTAGCCTGTCTTCATGTGGCTGCCCATCACACACTGAACACTCTGGCCAAGGAGGACAATTCTCTGCATCCGGATAAAGCTTGTGATCTTCTCTCCCCTCAATGCTGTTTGTTCATCTTGCTCCTCCTACCTGAGAACATCCTCTCTTATCAAACCCCCACCCAAACCAACTCAAATTTCTAGGGAAAAAAAAGAAATATTTTACCAGTTAATTCCCAACAAAAGACAGTTTCATCCTTTGGAAACCATGTGCTTTCTCAGGGTTCTGGCCCCACGGGCATGCCAGACCCTTGGTCAGTCGGAAACCCGTGGCACCGTCTGTGCTCAAACTGGTGTGTGTGTGTGTGTGTGTGTGTGTGTGTGTGTGTGTGTGTGTGTGTGCGCGCGCGCGTACACACACAAAAAGCCTTCAATGGACAAGACCAAGACACTATTATCTTGACATAGATATTTATAGACACGCAGACAAACGCCTGCTCACCAAAGACTTGAGCAGGGGGGGCGCAGGACAGTCATTCTTTTTCTCAAATGAACCTGCTTCGGTGGAGAGTTTCACGGCACCAAACTCTGGAATCTGTCTTTAAGATCTTGGCTCTTCTTAGGCCATTTTTAGAAGGAAAGGGGTCTCCTGTGGCCTTATAGCAGGGATTCTTAAACTTTTTTGGGTTCATGGACTCCTTTTGAAGCCCATGGATCCCTTCTCAGAATAATACTTTTAAATCCATAAAATACAGATGATTGCAAAAGAAGGAAAGTGATCTCCTGTGGCCTTATAAGATTACGCCTTAAAGAAAGAAGGAAGGGAGGAAAGAAGGAAGGAAACGAAAGAGAGAGAAAGAAAGAAAGAGAGAAAGAGAGAGAAGGAAAGAAAGAAAAAGAAGGTGGAGGGAAGAAGGAAGGAAGGAAGGAAGAAAAGCAGTCCGTAAAACTAACACATCAACTTAGTTTGACAGTATATGGATTGTTCCACACCACAGCACTAGCTATGTTTCCTTCACCTTTTATCTGGGGCTAAGTATAAGCTGAGATAACTAGGTGCCTGGAGTCAAGAAGATCTGAGTTTAAATCTGGCCTCAAGACACTCACTAGCTGCGTGACCCTGGACAAGTCACTTAACCCCTATTTGCCTCAGTTCCTCATCTGTAAAATGGAGACACACCTGAGAAGGAAATGGCAAGCCACTCCCGTATCCTGGCCAAGAAAACTTTGGACTTTGTCCATGGGGTCACACAGAGTTGTACGTGTCTGGACAACTGACCGACAGCAAGCATAAGCTACTTTAAAAGAAAACAAGTCTCACAAAAGAAAGGTAACATACAAGGCACCCTTGTCTCTCATGGCTACGGTTATCAAACTTCAGCATAGACATGAGGATCTGGGAGCATGGCTGTTGTTCCTCTCAGAGCACGGGCTCCTTTTCATTCCTTAAGGATGCCGCAAGGTCACAATGAAGGGAGAGGAATAGCCCCACTTGCCTCCATTCTTAGCAGCATAACAGTTCAGATCGCAGCCACGGGGACTGAGTGCTCATGACCAGCCAGGCACGATGCCAAGATGCTGGGGACACAGACCAAAATCAAGCTGTCCTTGCCCTTTACATTCAACTAGGATACAACAAATACAAAATACACACAAAGCAGCTAGTTCTAAAAAGTCACATAGAGCCACATAAGCAAAGCAAAAATTAGGGAGCAGGCACCAATCTTCACTGGCAGACAAAGTTCCCAGTCTGGAACTCCCTATACTGATGAAATCACCAGTCTAATCAGCAAACAAATATATTAAGTAACACAAAGCAGTTTTGAGAAAGGGAGAATGCTGATATTTGGAAGAATCATGAATGGTTGTGTGAAAGCGGTGGTATATGAGCAGTGTTAGCAAGTCTATGACTGGAGGTGAGGAAGGAGCAATTCCCAAACATAGTGGATGGCCCATGCAAATAAATGCATGAAGGCTTCCGTACCTGTTCACATTTATACAACATTTGGTCAACATGAAGTGATTTTCAAGCATCATCTCATGTGAAATGGGTGACGAGTTCAGTTGGGTCAGTCAATAAGAATTTATTAAGCACCTACTGTGTGCACAATGTTAAGCATTTATTAAGCAGCTACTCTGTGCCAGGCACTGTGCTAAGCACTGGGGCCACAAAGAAAGGCAGATACCAGTTCTTATTCTCAAAGGTACATTATTATGCCCCATTTGGAAGATGAGAAACAGAAGCTCAGAACAGGTGAGTGACAACCACACAGCTGGAAACTGGAGCGGCCAGAATCTGGGTTTCTGACTCCTGAGCTCATCCATCCTTCTCGTTCCCCACCATCTCTCCCTTGGATCATCATGATTCCTCCTTTGTTAGCTGAACCTGAGAAACTCCAGTATCACAAGGAATTCAACAAAGCTTATATCTTGTAACCAACCAAGATAGAACTAAGCTGATCTCTGTTGTCTAAGTCTGTCAGCCAGCTAACCAATAAGCACTTATTGAGTACATATTGTGTCTAAGTGTCTTATTGTGTAACCTCTTCCTCAGATATCTTCTTAAAGAAGAGTTAATTACTATTCAATGAATATGAGATAGCATTAAGGCCCTTCTAGATGAGAGGAAATGGCTCTGAGTTCAGGAAAGAGGAGTCCAAATGGGGAGCCCACTGCAACAGTCAGGAGTCTAACAAAGAGGAGAGGCTTCAGTTTGGCTGAAGTTGGAATCTTTCTTGGTCTCTTCTCAGTGACTTGGTAGATAGCTGAGGGAGGCCAGTTGATTTCTCAGTCTGGACAGAAGAGATGCACTGATTGGGTAGTAAGAGGAGAGGAACACGCTTGGCTCAAAGAGGATCAAGATTCCCCAGGGAATGCAGCAGGAGAGAGAAATAAGGAGAGCCTGGCTTTCCGGTGTGCAGTGGTATTCAGGACCAAGGGCATCCAGCAGGAAATGTTTCCTAAGATGGACGAGGTTGACCCTATCTATTCCTCTTACTCATACTTATCTCTAAGCATCCTAATAGCTAACATTAGCTAGCATAGCTAACATGATATCTAACATTGCACAGAAATGTGACTGACGGACCTAGAGGGCTTTCAGGTTTGCGAGGTGCCACTCAGACTTTTGTAAATCCATCCTTATGTACCCTTTACAGAAATCGGAGACCTAGAAGGAATCTTACGGTTCATCTACTCCAACTCCCTAATTTTACAAATGAAGAAACTGAGGCAGACTACAGATTTGCCAGAGATCACACATCCAACTGACAACAAAGCCTGTACCAAGGTGCCATGGTTCTCAGACCAGTGTCCTTTACTACAATACTATTGGAAGGTAATTTAATTGTGCCACCCAAATCCAGCCTGATGACTTGGGGTCATAGTTCCAAATCTGGAACGAATCTTGAAGGTCAGTATGGTCCTATCCTCCCATTTATGAAGAGAGACTGTGGCTCACTCCAGGTCACAGAGGCAGTAAAATGTCAGATCTGGGATCCAACTCAAGTCCAATGACTCTTCTTAGTTCAGTGGTCTTTCCTTTGTTCCAAGGAGTGGATAAGATGAACAGCTTATACCCACTACTCCTGGAAAAGAGAGCCCCATGTACCCACGGGACTGCTGCACTGTTGTCTACTCCTTTAAAACATCCTTTTCTGAGATACTGATAAATATAAAATTGTTGACCTTTCTGCTTTTGCTTGCCTAACTGACACATTCCAATTCAGTCATACAAATAGTTTGAAAAATGTGCCCATTCTGAAGAAAAGGCAGAGGGAATCAGATTTAGTGATCTGGTGGCTCGTGGTCACCAAGGTTATAGGATCATAAAGTTTCAAGCTAGAAGAGTCCCATTTTAGACAGGAACAGAGTGAGGCCCACTGGTTAAGTGACATTCTTAAGGTCACGCAGGTAGGAAGTAGCTGCCCCAGACTCTCTGTGAAGAAGAGAGGGAAGAAACAAGTGGAAGAGATGCACTTTGAGTCTTTCCACTATCTTTTCTTTCCTTTACTGCCACAAATGTGCCCATTCTCATTGGATCTGAGAGCTGAGGCCCCATGGATGGCCTGGATAAGAGACGTCCTATCAAGTGTTCTATATTTGTGGCCCCTGAGCTCAGTCTGTTAGCATGCCACTTCAATGAGGCCAAGATCTCAAGTTCAGTCCTTGGTGGGGCTGGCCAATTTGGCTCTGTCCCAAGGCAAAAGCCTGAAATCCTAACCCCAGGCAGCAATCCTACAGATTAATATTAGCTTCTGCTCTTTTTTAATCTGTCACTTGGGGTCCCCATCTGCTCGAACCATCTCCTGCAGAATTGTCAAACACACAGCCCATGGTGCTCCTGATTGCCAGCGGAACCAGATTAAAACATAACTGAGAAATATTTAAGAAAATAAGTAAAAATACGATAAAACATAGATATTGTTAATATGTGGCTTTCTAAGTCAATATGGAATACTCAAGACCCCGGGTCTAACTGGAATCCAAATAGCTTCCTCTCCACTTGAGGAACCTATGTGGTATCACTTATTCATTTCATATCAATTAACTCTTTGCCAAAAACACAGCCATTTAAGGAGGTTTCTGAGGCCAGTGGGACTAGAAGACAAGAAAGATTAGCTTCATGCTCTTGTGGTTGGGCACCTTAGAGGCGACCTCATGATCACCTCTTTCAGGTTTCACTGCTCTCAGTTTTACAGATGAGGAAACTGATGCCCAGTGATGATAAAAGGCAAAGAAGTGGACAAGACAATATTTAAAACTTGATTTTAGCCCAGTAAGTGATAGTTTGTCTCTATCCTGGGTCACATGGGTGACCGGATGAGAGAAGAAATATTGTCTAGAGAGTAGATCAGCACAAATTTTTTATATGGGGCAGGGGGAAGGTACTTGTTTGGACCAGTGATGGGAGAGTTAGCAGTATTATCTCTGCATAAGAAAGCTCATCTGCTCATTCATTTATTCATTCATGGGTATTAGAAATCAGAGGAAAATGTCCCAAATATGGGAAAGGACATGGAAAATGGTCTTCTGTCCTTCAAGGCCCATGGTGGTGAGAAGGAATGCGGGGAAGGATGTAGCTGATCTAACTAATCACTGGCCGCTATGGAGAGAAGGCCACTGGGCAGGTTTCTTAGGATCACCCAGCCCTGGGAACAGAACATAAAACTTGTTGTTCTGCGTTCCCTCACATTATTCCCAAGATTTGGGGCAATTATAGGAACATAGAGTCAGAGCTGGAAGGAACCTGAGAGGCTCTCTAGACTAATTTCCTCCTTTTAAACAAAAAAAGTGAGACCCTGAGAGATGATGTGATTCAACCAAGGTCACCCGGGCAGGGATCCAGGATGGCCAAGATTCTTATAAATACTACTTAATAATAATGTATAATTATGACACATCCATCCTGCTTCCAAATTTACTCTAGGCAAGTTTAGAACACAAACTTCACGCAGGTAGGAGCTGGGTTTCTTTCTCTCTCTCTCTCTCTCTCTCTCTCTCTCTCTCTCTATATATATATATATATATACTTACTGTCTAGGATAGAGCTTAGTTCCTAGTAGTTTTATCAATGATAATGCATTACTATGTGAGTCCTGGTGATCACTGGGTCTTGCCATTTGCCCTGAAACTGGAACCTGTCTGGCTCATAAGCAGGCACTTAGATGTTTTTGACTAATGGATGGATGGAATGATATCTGTGCTTGAGAGCAGAGAGTATCTGTTTTTTTTCTTTGAATTCCTAGGCTGGGTTAAGTGCTTTGCACATAGTAAGCACTTAATAAATGCCTTTCCATCCATATACTCATTTAGAGTAGGTGCTTAATAAAAGTCAGATGAATTGAACTGGATTAAATTCTCTTCTATTAAGTGATGGTAACCTCATAACAACAGTTTAAATAACAAAGAAAATAAAAATAGCTATGGAAGGCTGACATTAATTAGCAAGTCAGGAAGGAAAAAGCAGATGCTAAGACAATCAAGTCAGGATCCCTGGAACCAGAGGGCACTTGGAGGCTGCGGCTGCCTAAGCTAAGGTTTTCATGGGGTCGGGCCACCGATATTACCTTTATTACCCTGGGATGGCACCTAGGGAATTCTCCTCATCATTTCCCGGACTTCATCATCTCCAGAAACGCATCCTTCTGCAAGATGAAATCAACATTTCCCACCCCTCGCGCCTGCTGCGCTGGGGAACCTTCCCACACCCAACCCCGCTTTTTAACTCCTCTTCATATGTTGTCTCCCACTTCAGACTTTGAGGTCCATGGGGGCAGGGTCATAAGCCTTTCTCTGTATCTCCAGTGCTTAGCACAGTGCCTCGCACACAGCAGGCACCTAATAAATGTTTACCAATTGTGACTCATTTTCCACTAATGACCCTGCACTATTCTGAGGTTTCTATACATGAATACTGTTAAACCCTGCAATCTGGCTGACATAATGCATACGATTCCTTCTCTCTGCCTGTCGTACACAGAATTCTACCTCCTGTCCCTATGTCTTTGCACTGGTCCTCCCTGCGGCCTGGAATTTACTCCTTTTTCCTCTGTCTTATAGAATCCCTCTTCCTTCAAGACTCAGCTTCTACATGGAGCCTTGACTGCTCCCCAGAGCTGCCGGTGCCCTCCCTCCCCAAACCAGCTCAAATTATTTTCTATTTCTTCTGAATCTCCTTACACAGTGTGTGCACATCCCTGTGGTCACCTCTGACAATCAGTCAATGAACAGACGTTTACTAAAGGCTTACCAAGTATGCATCAGGCACTGCGCTGAGGGTTGGGGATACAAAATGAGTCCAAAGCCAGTTCCTGCCCTCGAGGAGGGTACAATCTAACAGGGAGACAGTACAGCCAGACTGATACAAAGCAAACTATAGACGGGATAAACAGGAAACAAGTGAGAGACGGAAAGCACTGGAATGGGGAGAGGTTGGAGAAGACTTCCTTAGAAGCTGGGATTTTAGCTGGGAAGCAAGCTCTTTGAGGGGAGGGGCCATCTTGTTTTTGACGGGTGCCTAGTGCAGTGCCTGGTACATTAACTAAGTGGGCACTGAGTAAACGCTGGCTGACAGATTGACTATTGATCGAGCTCAGGGTTTTAGGGGCTGTAAGTTCCGAGGGAGCCAACACTTTGAAGGGATGAGCTTAAGGTCTTACATAGACGCATATGAATGTATATGTCTCTATAGGTATATGATTATTGATATCTAAATATATATATATGTGTGTGTGTAAGTATATGTCTGTACAAGTGTGTTTACATATATGTAAATCTTTGGGTGTATATGTCCATATATGTATGTGTATATATGTGTGTGTATGTGTATGTGTGTGTACAAACACACACACATATATCCGTGCTTAATCGTAGTCTTCAGGGGGGAAGGGGGAGAGAAGAATAAAATAAAAAGTACATAGCAGAGAACAAAAGAAAACTTACAAGGAAGCAAAGAAAAGAAGGGCAGCTCTTAACACTGTTGTATAAATTATAAATATATCGGCTTTCTTGAAATGGAAATTGATTGCTGTACATTTTGAATCTTCTCTCATGTACATAAGACGGTGTTTTTTTTTTCTTTTCTTATTTTGTATATTTAAGTTTGTTTCTTTTTTCTTTTCTTACTTTATATTTGTTTAAAATAAAAATTACAAGAAAAAAAGGAAAGGGATGAGTTGACCAGAATGGCACCTGGGCTGAATTAACTGAACCGGGAACTGGGTAATCGAGATCAAAAGAGACTGTGGTTTCGATCTCCTCTAGTGTTCTGACTTCAGTCCTGCTCCAACGGAAGGTCCTCAACGAATGTGTCCAGAGGAGGGTGACCAGCTGCATGTTTAGGTGACTCAGAATCAAACAAGAGTTAAAGGAACTAGGGAGGATTAGAAGAACGAACGAATGAGCAACTGAAAAACATTTACCTGACACTTACTATGTACCAAGTACTGGGTATACAAATAAAAAAGTAAGAAGTCTTGGAGGGGGCAGATACTGTAATCATTGTTTTCAAATATAGGGTTCCCCAAAAGTCAGTGCAGCTTTAAACTTGAGTATTTTAATTGCATTTACTAGCTTAACTAATTAATTGTACTAGCTTGTTAGCTAAGAAGGAAAGCTAGGACTTGGGAGGGTAGCTTCCGTGTCTTTTTATGATGCATCTATCTTTTACAGGGTATGTGTTTGTTTTCTTATATAAAATACTTTTGAAAAGAGACAGCAACCTGATTTGGTAGCTGAGGAAGAATAAGTCAGATCTACAGATACTGGTTGCCAGGCAACACCTGCATCTTAAAAAAAGCTCTCTTTATTGCTGATTAAAATTAAAGGGATTACTTAGAGCCCTCTGAATATTCTGTGGGAAAGCTCACTGTCCACCAGAGACTTCGTGACTGTAGAGCAGAGAGTCAGTGGTTCATACAGAGTTAATAACACTTTCTACTTGGATTAACTGACCCACTTCTTCCTGACTTCCATTCTGAAACAAAAAAGGCAAACTGGGATGGTGGGTGGGGTGTGTGTGTGTGCTGGGCGTGAATGGCAAATGAGGGGTCTAGGGCTCCTCCAATTTAGCCCTCTGCCCTAAGGGGGCCCACCAGAGGCCCAGGGCAGTGAAGTCTGAGCAATGCACATCTTCATAGGCTGTGAGTTGGCTTGTTACCATGAGCATCTAGGGTAGTGGTTTTCAAAGGGACTGCTGGGGCACACTAGAGCACCCTAACAGCAGAATTGTATGGACATGTCTGAACGTCCCATGGTATACCCCAATTTCTCCCGGTTATTATAAACGAAGAGGCCAGATTTTGAGGATGATCTTGTAAAACATCGCTACATTGCGGGGTGCCTAAGCATCTCCTCCAACAATAAAAACAAAAAATAATAAATTTCCCAAGAGCTTATCTCAATGAAGCTTCTCCTGAACCCCCTGGTTTGTAATGATTTTTTTCCTTGAACCCTACTTCGCTTATGTTGGGAGAATGTAATGCTGAGAGGGAAATTTTCCTATTATACTTATTTGTGATTCTATCTTTTCCCCTTTTACTGGACAGTAAGCTCCATGAGGTCAGCGGTTGTTTTATCTAAACTTTGCATTTTCCCCAACATATTAAACAATGCTTTGTATATGGTAGGCCCTTAATATATGTTTAATGAATGAAAAGACTTGGGTTTGAATCCTCCCCTATCTGCACTGCCTTTGGAAAGATACTTGGGGCTGCTTTTGCTCCCCCCCTTTTTTGTATCCCCAGCATTTAGCGTAAGTATCAGGTATACAGTAAGGGCTTAATAAATGTTTATTGACTAAGTCCTCTGGGCTTCACTTTCCTTTTGTATAAAAATGACGAGGCTGGACTAAATCAGTGGTTCTCAAACCTTTTAATCTTAGGACCCCTTTGTACTCTTAAGAATTACTGAGGATCACCCCCCCCCTTTTATCTTTTATTATGATACCTATTGATATTTAATCACATTAAAAACTAAAACATCTTAGTATTGTTGTGAAAATAGTTTTGACCTCCTGGACCTTCTGAAAGGGCCTTGGGGACTCCCAGGAGTTCCCAGGACACACCTTGAGAATTACTGGATTGGACAGCTGGGCGTACAACCCCAATGATGCAAAGTCTGTATCCAGGTGTGATCTTCCTGCTATCTTTCTCTCTCTACTTTGTACAAGGGAAGAAAAAAGATACAGGAAATCTGAATGATGAGATCACTGAAGTGGGGTAGAGAATGGGCCAAAGGTGCTATTGGGTGTTTAATTCCAAGTGAAGTGAAAGTGAAATCGAGTGTATGCGCAGACTCCACAAAATAGGTGAGAGCAAATGAATGAGCCAGAGAGAATAAGAGAGACTCTAAATGATTAAGGCAAATATAAGGAATCTGAAAATACTATTGATGTAAACTGACGGTCCAAGATTAAGTTCCGAATAAGGCAAAAAAGATTCACAGACATGCACTTGAAGACCCTTTGAATTAAGCCATGATAAGAACAGTTCAAACACAGTGAATGAAGATACTGATTGTACCTCAGTGGTTATATTTCTTTAAATCATGCTCTATGCCATGCATGTTATTTAAATACAGCATTTGTTTCTTTTTAGTGATGGACATTTTGATACTGTGCTTATCTGATACTTTTAAATCAGTATCTATAAACTCATTCCCCAATAGAGATCTAGAAATGAATTTCTCAATAAATTCACTTCATTTTACCTTGCCCTGCAACTTCTTTGATGTTCAAACACATGAATGGAATAGCACAAGCATCAACTGGAAACAATGGACGGGAAATCAGAATTTTACTCTTTGGAGGACCTGATGGAATGCATGGTCCCCGTAAAAGCATCACATCTAAAAGAAGGAACTGCTTGTCTTGCCAGTCTAATTCCAAGTCCATCCAAGTCAGTTAGCACTTATTAAGTACCTACTGTTTGCAGAGTACAAGGGTACTCTCTCAGAGAGACACAAAATTTAGATAAAACTAATAGGAAAATTGCTGTGGGGGAGACCATAGAAAGGAAAAAGGAGTTAGTAAGAAAATGAGAAGAGATTGAGGACTGAAGGAGAAGCCTCAGACAGGATGCCCAGCTCTTTGATTAAAGAGCTGAGTTTTTTTAAGAAAATGTAAAATCAGAGCAGCGAGGTGGCGCAGTGAGTAGAGCACCAGCCCTGGAGTCAGGAGGACCTGAGCTCAAATGCAGCCTCAGACACTTGACACACTTACTAGCTGTGTGACCTTGGGCAAGTCACTTAACCCCAATTGCCTTGCCTTCCCCCTCCAAAAAAAAAAAAAGAAAATGTAAAATCGAGTGGGAAAGAGCACTCAGCTCTAACTCTAACTATTTGGCCCACGAGGCCGTCGCCTACATATCACCATCCCACAGGTGTCAGTTTGCTTGATGCCTAATATTTAGAAGGAAATATAGTGACTCTAGCTTTGCAAAATCAAATTAATTGCACAATGGCAAATGCCCTAGTGTCCAAATGCCCCTCCCCCCAAAACACAGATGACTTTCTCAACTGCTTGAGCCCGTGGTCAAGCAGGGCTCACTCATCCCACTGCCCTTGGCCAGTCACTCTGACTAAAGAAATGACCTAAATTCTCACTATCTACTCAGCTCTTGGGAGTCTCTGAGGGGCTTCAACAACTTGGACCACATTCTTAATAATCTGTGGTCCTGGCTCCTTCCTTTCTCTACCTGGATCTCTGCCAGAAATATCTTCTAAACAAATCACTTGGTAAAGTCCTTCCCTTAGTGCATGGCTGTATTTCAAACACATTCTGCTCTGGGGAAGCAAGGCACTAGAAAAATAATATAAATAAATAATCATCAGTAATGCCACAAAGGAGCCCCCAAAGCTCTGTCTTCACTGGACACACAAGATCACACAGCAGGGGGCATTTCTTCATCTGTTTTTATTTCTTTTAACTGTTTGCTTTCTGCCAGCTTGTCTTTTCTTCCTTCCTTTCTTTCCCCCTTTCTTTTCTTTTCTTTTTTTTTTCATTCTCTCCCTGATTCACTGGTAATAACATCGGGTCTTACAGTTAAGCAGGAAGAAAATGTAGCCACATGATTTAAAAAGCATGTGTTTATGACTTGCCATGTTAAGCACTGCTGAATAAATGTATATTGAAAACATATTTCAAGTGAGAAGCCATAATAAGGGGTTTAGAGATATTCAATATTACTCTACTAATTCATACCACACCATAATTACGGAATGTGTAGACTTTCGAGATGTAAATTATAATCCAAATCCTACTGGGCGCATTTCACGGGCCTCCCTCAGCAGAGCACCGAGACATTACACACTTCAAGGAAATTGACATAAAAAAGGATAAATCATGTCGGGGGCTGCGGAGGGCCATCATTTCAGCCTTAAACATTTCATTAAAACTAAACAGCGCAAAATCTTTCCCCGCCTACCCCGCCCCCTCCCCAACCTTGAGCTAGCCCGAGTATGCTGTAGGCCCCAAACAATGGAGCTTTTAAGATTCTCTGGGGCCAAAGAGTCTATTTGTCCCAATGAAACTCAATCCAGATTTCTGCACTTGCTCCGTTAGTACATAATCTCAAGGAAATTAAGTCGTTTCTCAGCGATCCTCCTCCTCTTTCTCCTCAAATAAAGAGCTCAGACCATCCGCCAACTTTTCAAAATGTGGTTAATTGGCACAATTGGCTCCAAACACAGAAAAGATAGTCTGAAGTCTCCTTTCTAAACCAAATCTGGGACCCCACAGAAAGTTAGGGATGGCTCAACTGTTAACTTTCTCACCCTTTGAAAATAACTCTATCTCTACATTAGATTGATTTTTGCTGTTTACGTGCCCAGTAGAACATGAGCTCATTGAAGACGAAGATGGGCATGCAATAGGCATTTAATAAATGTTTACTTAACTGGCCATCAATAGCATGTCCAGAATCCAGGGTACTTGCTATGACTTTACAGGAATAAAGGGAAACAGGTCCAAGTAGTTGCTGAACCCAGGAGGTAACAAAGAAGGCCTCTTGTCCCAACTAGAACATACATTTGGATGGACAAGCTAGGGAGCTGGTCCATTGGTGCGCAGGTCTAGGACACGCGATGCAACCCAGACTTGGGAGTAGCTGCACAATGAAACCAAAGAAGGAAGGTGGATGTGACGGCCTTGAGAAGTTACACAGTGTTTTTAATGCCTCTCACTGAAACAAAGGCCCATCTTTTTAAGAGGAGTATTTTTTTCTGGGATTCTGTATACTTGTGAAGAATTAAAACTGAAGGTAATCCAAAGGGTAAGACACATGGTATCTTAAATCATAGGCTAAGGATGAACCCATAAGATGCAGTCCACACAGGACCCTACAAGGATGGGGTCATGCCTCAAATGGAGATTGAATGATTCAAAGTTCAGTCTGGCGTATTACCACTGGAGATGGCTAGGTGGTGCCATAGTGCAGCGAGCACTGGATGGGTGTGAGGAAGTCCTGAGGTTCAGATCCAGCCTGAGACACAGGCTAATAAGCTGTGTGGCCCTGGGCAAGTCACTTAACCCCTCCCTTAGTTTCCTCCTCTGTGAAATGGGGCTAATTGGCCTAAGCTGTTGTGAGGACCAAATGAGATGATATTTGTAAAGTGCTTAGCACAATGTTTGGAACATAACAAGCTCAATATAAACGATGATGATGATGGTGATGATGGTGACGATGATGAAGAATTGGCCCACGATCTACCTTCGAGAGGTTTTTTAAGTCAGTCTGGGGCTTGGGTCCTTGTATTCTGAGAATCAGTCTCACCCCTTCTCATCATCTATCTTAAGAATGGGGAATAAACTTTCTAGCCATTTATCACCAGCTCTGATTCCGTCTCAGTCCCGTTCTCTGGTTGTTAGTGACAGCAGAGAGGTGCTGACTGCTCCTAACGCTGCATCGGGCCGGAATGGGGTCAGCGTCCAGGTCAGGGCTCAAGGTCTGAGCATGCAGGGCCTGGCTGAGAAGGAAAGATTGTAGAGGTAGGAGTGTGAGCATGTGAGAGATCGTATAGGGGGATAAGAGACACAGGAAGCGTCCATGGATTCCACGTGAGAAAGGGAAAAAGAATTGCCTTTCAGAAAGTTGGAATCACAAAGTGTGCTTACATACACTAATACATCCTGGCCCATCAAAGAAGTAGAGGACTAGTCAGTCATACGGTCATAGATTTTAAATTGGAAGGAACCTTGGACCCCACCATGCCTGACTTCCTCATTTTGCAGGGAGGGAGGGAGGCTGAGAGGTTGAGTAGCCACATAAGACCCAAGTGTCTGGAATGAGGTATGAGCTCCTATCTCCCTGACTCACAGACTTCTGTACTGTCTCTAACGACGCTGGTCATTTCTCCTAGTCTTCACACCAACCCCCACCCCCAACATCCTCACACCTAGACTCACTTATCACAAACAAAAGATTAGACACCAATCAGTGTCCGGCTTGGAAACATCCTTCGGCCTTCTCCCACCATAAAATGGTTCTAGGAACAGGGAACTTTTGTTAAATTTGTAGGATCTGCTCTCTAAGTTATGGCTGGCAAAAATAAATTGGGGACCACCCCGCTCAGGAAAGTGGATTAAGATTATATGTTCTCATAGGAGTAGCTGGCTCCTTGGCTCTTCCTGGTTGGACCCGAGAATTGAGGTAAGATCCAGGAGGACCAGATTATTGCAAATGAGATGCCACGTGGAAATTCTGTGAACAGGTACTCTACCAACACAGAGATGGTGAGAGGCATGCATGGGACATCAGGAGAACAGGCGTCTCCTCCTTCACCCTGCCCTGCTCCAGGTAAAGAGATTATTCCTTGTGTTAAAACTTTGTAATGTCCAGTCAATGTCAACCTTGCTAGACAAAGGTGAAATCTATGAAGATGGAAGGAATTTGTAGTGGAAGAATTGCTGCCCAGCTTCTTACTATGGTTACTTTTACTGGGTTTCCTCCCCAATTGTGCATCTGCTCTAATTTGCTCCTGAGACAAGGAAGGATAAGTGAGTGAGTGGGTGGGTGGGTGTCTGTGGGTGAGGGGAAGGAAGGTTTAGAGAAAAAAATGTATTAAAAAAACCAAGGCACATTATCTTTCTGGCTTTTGTTCTCCTGACTGCCATGATAGCAGCATATGTAATTATAACCCTTGCTGTGCATGCACCAGCCACGTTCTACATGCCTCCTGCTTGGCTTCATCGAGTTACCTGGAAACCCCCATATGCAAGGCTCCCATGGCCCTCGTCACGAGCTGCCACCCCCATCCCCATGCACGCTGCAAGCTGTCGACACATGCCCTCATCCTCATAAGAGAACTCCGTTAAATGGCTGTGGGGGCTATCCTGGAGCTCCTTTCCTTCTGCTGGATGCAGCCTAATTCCTTTCTCTCTCCTTCCTTTTCTTCTGTTCCTTTTATTCCTTCTTTCCTTTCTTCTTCCCTCCCTTCTGCCATTTCTTTTATTCCTTCCTTCCTTCCCTTCTTCTCTCCCTTTCTCCTTCCTTCCCTCTCTCCCCATATTCCTTCTGCCATCCCTCTTTTCTTTCTCCTTTCTTCCTTCGGTCCTGCATGCTTGCTTCTTTCCTTTCTTTCCTTCCACCCTCCCTTCTTTCCTTAGCATGGTATAGTAAAAAGAATGCAATGTTTGGAATAAGAAAGAGCTGGCTTCTGATCCAATCTCAGACACTGTGGGATCCTAGAAAAGACTTCATTTATAAAATGGCCATATAAATAATATCGCTTAGCTCACAGGCCATTATAAGGATCATATTAAATAATGTATTTAGAGAACACTGCAAACCTTAAAATGCAATCACACAAATGTAACCTATTATCCCTCCTCTCCTTTCCATCTTTCTTTTCTTTTCCCTCTCTACCTCTCCCCCTCCAATTGGAGCCCTTCACCCAAACACTAGCAGGGGTCTTGGGCAGGCACCAGATGCTCTTCTTGCAGACCTGACTGCTAGAATTTCTCGGCAGGGTTGACTCCTCCAATTTTTAAAACCTATCCCTCTTTTTTTTATGCTTGCCTCTCCTAATGAGTGGTCCCTTCCATATGGCAAATGAGCCATTCAAAACTTTGTGCCATTTATAAGCTTCCAACGGACTCAAAGTCTGAGAGGGACAAACTCATTGTTTCTGTTACCAGGCCTTTACCTGTTCCAAAGGTGACCACAGGTAAGGAGACTTCATTATACATCCTTCCCCTCTCAATATTGCCTCTGGACAAACTGTCACTTAAAAAATACCATATATTTCTGGTAATTGTTCATGCAAGATTGGATCATGGGCAAGCAACCTAAGAGTTAACTTGCCACTTTGGGACCTCAATCACCAAAGGCAAGGCTGATGAATGAGAGAAAAATCGGGATTATTTGGAGAAAGAGGTTGTCCCTGGCTTCAGCTAGCACCATTTCCTTATTAGGTGGGTGAACTCTCTGCCCCAAAAAGACTGGATGCCAGAAAGCTAACAACCAAACATGGAAAATGTCCTGAGTCTTCTTAACCAAGTCTCCCGGATCTTTTCCATACTCGCTTCCTCTTCCTAACCCATCCCTCCCCAGTCAAACCCAATTCATTCTGACTTTCATTTTGTTGGCTAGTTTTCTGACATCTTGGGAATTTTAGGCATTTTATCCTGAGATGAACTGAGATGCTCGGTGTCTGGAAATGTGTGTGTATGTGTGTGTGTGTGTTTTGTTTTGTTTTGGTGTGAAAAGAGCAAGTCTCTATAATAGCCTTAGTATTGTAGATTGTGATCATCTTTGGCTGTCAAGAGCTTAGACTTTGTGAAAAGCAGAACATTTTACTATGTTGTGAAACAAATACAAAACTGGAAAACCTCCCCAAAGAGTGTGATTTCCCATTTTATTTACAAAGTCATAAAAAGACTGATGTATTCCACAATGCAGAGAGAGAAAAACCATTTTCTCCAGAGGAAATTGTTAAATCTGTGGATTTTAATAGTTCTTCATTTTTTTTTCCTTTAGAGAACGAAAATATTTGTACTAAATCATTTAGGAATCTGGGACTCTTGCTGGACTTGGTCAGATGAGAACAGAGGGCAAGGAAGCAATGTAAAAACCTATCTCTCCTTCCTGTTGGACAGATGCTCCAATTTGAGAGTCTTTAGGTAATTCTCCAGCCTAAACCTCTACTGAAAAGACTAATGAGTTGCTTTTTGGGCAAAATCTGATTTTCCAAGCAGCTTAATATTAACATTCATCTGCTGGTTACCATAGAAAGAGACGAAAGGAAAATTAGGTCAGCATGTTTGGTTGCATGTCTCCCTAACTCCATTAAGACTGTCTGTCAGATGACTAACCAAGTCTATAATCCATGATAAAAGCACGTTTGCATTCAGTTGCACATTTTGCAAAGGGGGAAGTAGGGTCCCATTTAGTTGATGTCTCAAGATGTAGGCATGTCCTTTGGAAACTTCCAAAACTTTCTCAACTTCTTAAAACCGATCCCTTTATAGCAGCAGTAAAGCCACCAAGGTATCCTGCATTCAGGACAGGGCAATAGAATCCCACAGATAATTAAATGAGGACCAGCCTTAGGCAATGCCTATAGGATTTTCTGTTACATTTTTTTTAGAAGTTCATTTCCAAAATATACTTTACATGAGAATGATAGGCCTTGCCCCACTTTTACATGTTAAAAACGGTCTGTGCTCATAAATATGTAGATGCTCATTGTCATTCTGGAAGAAGAAAAGATGAAGACACAACAATTTCAGCTCTCTTCAGTTCCCCCCACCATGAAAGCAAACTATACTCAGATGCCTCAAGGCGGTGTGGATGTGACTCTGGCTTCCCGAAGGTGATTGCCATAAAGCCCAAGCTCAGGCAGGTCACAGGAGCACAGCGACCTAGACTTAGCACTAGGAGGACCATCTAGTCCAACCCTCTCATCTAAAGAAGAAGAAACTGAGGCCCCCAGTAGGAAAGTGATTTTCCCAGATTCACAGAGGTATTAAAGAGCTGCTGGGTTTTGAAACAATGTCCTCTGACTCCAAAGAGTGCTCCTCAATTCCCCGGATCACAGACAGATTAAAGGATATGCCATAAAGAAGAATGAGCTGGAAATCAGGAGACCTGGGTTCCTGTCCTGGTTGTGTTACCATTTAGGCAAGACCTCGTTAAGCCTCAGTTTCCTTATCTGTAAAATAAAAAAAAATGGAGGACAACTGTCCACTTCTGATGATCTGTGCTGGCACAGATTTCCAGATTTCCAACGACTATGAAGTCTTATGCAAGAGACTGAAGAACAAAGGGGCACGTGCTGTGTTTTTCCTCACTGCTGACCATTTAAGGCAACAGGTGCAAAACGGAAAAAACTGATTTTGAAAGTGAACAAGAAGACAGTGTTTTGAGGAAGGTATCTGGACTTTGGGAACATAGATTTAGAAAAGAGATGACAGAATCCCGGCCAGATACGCAGTACACCTAGCACAGGATGGTAATAAATATATTTTCTAGGTGTCTTGAAAAATCAAGAGAATTTTACACTAAATAGGATGAGGGAGAACTCTGCCCATGCACATCCTGAAAGCTAGACGTCATAGAGCCCAGTTACAATGAAAGAATAGTGGTTGAAAGGCCAAGTTTTCAGAAATAAGGAAGTGATGGCCCCTCTGTCTTCTGCTATTATCAAACCTTGTCTAGAGTACTGTGCTAACCTCTGGATGTTAAGGAAGGTGGTTAACAAACTAGAGCACCCAGAGGAGGTAACAGCATCAGGGAAGAGCCTTGAGTTGTTGTCATATGAGGACTGACTGAAGGAAATAGACCTGTTGAGCCTGAGGTAGAAAAGAATTGGGAGGACATGATAGCAGTCTTCATACATTTGAAGGACTGTCACGTGGAGAAGGCATTAAGCTCATTCTTTTTGGCCCCAGAGATCAGAAACATGATTAGTGGGTGGAAATCAAAAAGAGGTAAATCCTTTATCTTTAATGATTAAAACAAAATCCTTCCTAACAATTAGAATGGTCCAAAGATGGAGTTGGGGCAGCTGGGTGGCACCACGGCACACAGAGCATGGGGCTGAGAGTCAGAAAGACTCATCTTTGTAAGTTCAAATCTGGGCTCAGACACTTCCTAGCTGGAAAAGCCTTAACCCTGTTTGCCTCAGGTCCTCATCTGTAAAATGAACTGGAGAAGGAAATGGCAAACCACTCCAGTATTTTTGCCAAGAAAACGCCAAATGGGGTCACAAAGAGTTGGACACAACTGAAAAATGACTAAGCAAAAACAATGAAACTGGAATGGGCCTCCTTGAGAGGTCAGGGGCTCTCCCTCATTGAAGGTCTTCAAACTCAGGCTGTATTAACATTTGCCAAGTCTGTTATGGGGGTGGGAGGAGTCTTCCAGGTATGGCTACTACAGCCCCTTCCAAGGCTCCAGCTTAGCTTCTTTATCTACGCTTTGGGTCCAGGTCCATTTTTCTACAAGGTTAGATGGGGAAGGTAGAAAGAATCCTTCGACCTCTGGAGCTCCTTATCTCTGCTCAACCCCAACATTAGCCCACCCCCACCCCTTCCTTCATCCTGACCTTCTTTTTTGCCTGCTCTGTCTAGAAAGCAGCAAGACTGGCAAGTCCCCTAAGGGCAGGCCTCTATTTTTTGTATCTGACAGATGCCTACTACACAGTAAGTGTTTAATAGATACTGGTTGAATGAATGAATGAATGAATGAATGAATGAATGAATGAATGAATAAACAATAAAAATGCTGAAAAAAACAAGTATTGGATTTGACTTTGGAAGCTGAGTTTCCTTGTCACCTTTATGACCTTGGATAAGTCACTTCGAATGTGTAAGCCTTGATCTTTTAAGCTGTAAAATGGGGATACTAATACATTCGTCTCACAGGGCTGCTGGAAGGATCACAACAGGTCACTCATAAGAAGGGCTTTGGAAACTTTAAAGCACTATCATAAATACCAGCTATCATTAGACCCACTTTATAGACGAGCACAGAGGCTCAACTAAGACTGAATGACTTGTCCAAGGTGACACATCTATGAAGGTCTCAAACTCCACTTTTCTGAAGCCCAGTGTTCTGTCTACCACATCAGGTCTTCAGCCTTGGTGGGGGGACCCTGCCTGATCTCCCCACTCTCTGGTCTAGCCACCAAGGACTCCAGGCAAGCACCCTGCCTTAACTGGCCCAAGAGCACAGGCAGAGCAATGAGAAATCAGATATAAAAGCTCGTATATGTAAAAGCCCCATCTGTATCGAAAGTAAAATCGCAAGGTACACTGACTATGCTTACATGATACAAGGGTCTGGCATTTCTCTTTATTTTCCAGTGGGGATTAAAGGAGGTGGGAGGGAGAGAAAAAAATCCTTTAATGACTGAAAACAGGAAAAAAAAACAAAAAAAGCCCAACACCCACAACTGTCATTTTCTTACGGCTTACGCCCAGGCATGGATAAAGATGGCTTCCCTTGGGGGAACCTCATCTTCAGTTTGAAAACAAGCTCCTTTGGCATCCAAGCTGATCTCAGGCAAAGTATTCATTAACCTTTCTATGCCATAGAGATTTCAACTCACAAAGATCAACCTGTTTTCAAAGCCCACCCCAACTGATGTTGCATAAGGGCTTAGAGATCTTCACATTAAAAAAAAAGCCATGCTATCAATACCAAATACCTTGAAAAAGAAATAAGAAAAATCTTGGCGTTTCAGGAAATTACTTCAACAGCCTTTGCCTACTTTATGATAAACATAGCAGAGAGTAAGCTGTGCCGGGTCTCTTGCTGTAATTATATCCTGAAAGCATGTGTGGTTTTTCAATAAATGAGCTTTACCATCTCTAATTGAAGGGTTGTTGCCAGCAAATAACTGAGATAATAGAATTTTAAAGCTGGAAGGGGCTTGGTAGATGAACTAAATCAACTGTCTCCATTCACAGAAAGGGAAACTGAGCCCGATTGCCTGAGTGCCCATGGTCAGTAGCTAGGCAGCAAAACCCAAATCTCCTGATTCTTGCTTGATTGATTTTTTAAATGCAATTTGTTGCTTTTCAGATAAAAAATATATTAGATATATTCACATTTTCTGCTTTTATCTTCTGCCATCATACAAATGTTGGCTGCATTAGGAACAATGAATCCAGCTCTCATTTTTCAGGATAACTAGAAACAGCAAAAGAGAAGCATACAATTTCAGAAAAGGTATCAGATGACAGGATACCTGGTTTAGGCCTCTTATTTTTCAAATGAGAAAACAGAAGCACAGAGAGGTTAACTCCTTTGTTTAAGGTCACACAGCGAGCTAGTGGCAGAGGCAGGATTCGATGCCAGATCTCTGGGTACCCTGCCCAATTGTGCTTTCTTCTGTATCATCAGATCCTCAGCTCACCTGGACAAGGAAGGTAAGCAAGCTGATTCGTCTTCAAAACTGGAATGTTTATAACAGTTTTGAAAATGAGATCATTTTACTTTTATACAAAAATGTTTTATCTCCTTATTCATATCATTAGATTTCTATTTTAATACCCCCTTATTCATACAATAGAATAAGAAATAAATTCAATGCATCACTGTTGTATTTTTAGACAGGAAAACCTAGTGGCTAGCTTGGATGGAGACAGTATAAGATATTAAATAGAAGAAATATGTACTAGGCTTTATTTTCTTCTGGGTGAAAATGTTCAGAAAAGCCTAAAATATACATCTAATACATCCTGTTCACCTGCAACCTGCTTTGACACAGTATGTCAAATAGACATTGTTTCACAAGTGAATCTGGCTGATTCTGTGGCGTAGAGGGGAGCTGGGATCGCTCAATTAAGCCAATCGACAAGCATTGTAAACATCTATTCCATGCCAGGCACCATATAAGGGAAAAACTGGAAACAGTAACTGTCCTCAAGGAGCTTACATCTATGAGTATGAACAACCATTTAACCAAAATAGATATGAGGTAGTTTGGTGGGGAGATCTCTAGTAGCTGGAGGTGGGGATCAAAAAAGGCTTCACATGGAAGGGGCCATTTGAGCAGAACTTTGAAGGAGACTAAAGATTCTGCATCAGCTAGGTGGCGCCATAGTGCATAGAGCACTGGGCGAGGAATTTGGAAGACTCCTCTTCCTGAGCTCAAATCTAGTCTCTAACACTTACTAGCTGTGTGACCCTGGGCAAATCACTTCACCCTGTTCGCCTCAGTTTCCTCATCTGTAAAATGAGCTGGAGGAGGAAATGGCCAACCACTCCAGCATCTCCGCCAAGAAACCCTCCCAAAATGGAGGTCACAAAGAGTTGGACATGATGGAAACATCATGGTTCTATGAAGAAGAGGTGACGAGAAAGCATTCTAGTCATGGGGAAAAGCCAGTGCAAATGGAAAGATTCAAGAGACAAAGTATCATGTAAAGGGAACCATAAACTGCTCCACAAAACTCACCTAGGTTTCCGGGCATCCCTATTCTGATGATATTAACAATAATAACTTATACTTGTTTTTGATACGCTTTCAACTTTCCAAACTCCTTGTCATCTAATCTTTTTTTCATCCTCAAAGCAGCCCTAGGAATAGGTCGGGAACATTATCATTCCTATTTTATTGATTAGGAAACTGAGACTAAGAATTTAAATGACTTACCCAAGATTACACAGCCTTATATTGCTGTAGAGATGGAGGCAATTTAGAATCCAGGTCATTTCAGGCTTTTTTGACCAAAGATCATCTTCTAAATGGTCTAATGTACCAGTGCTGATACATCAATGATGCATGTAAACCCTTCCAAAGATATGTGACCTCATCAAGGTGGATACCAGTAGACACTGGTAAAAGTCATAAACCATCTACACCTCATCCATTCTTGGTCACGTCCTCTTGTAAATTCGCTTTAACTCTTGTAGCTGGTGCTTATGAGTCAGTGTCAGATGGCGAGAGAGTTGGACTTGGAGACAGAAGAATGTAGGTTTGGGTCTCGGTTTGTTGCAGAGTCACCCTGGGCAAATAGTTTCACCCCTCTAAACCAACCTACCTCAGAGAGTTAATGTGCACAAAACACATCCCAAACCTTAAAATATTCTATGGGATCTAACGAGACCCATTGTTATTGATGAAGGGGGGAAAGGAAGCGGAATGGTCTCTATATAACTTGAAGGAAAAAGTTAGTGGGTTGCTTTATCTGTAAGCATCAAAAAGTATCAGGACAGATTAGGTATTCTTGAAAATAAAAGACAATTTGCTCGTTTAAGCTCTGCCCATATCAAAGGATATTGTCTAATCAGAACGAAAAGAAAATCTCCTACAAGAAGAATTTTTCAAAATCTAGACCCAATTTTAATGTCAAACATTTCCCTTAAATATGATTGACACTTCCCTTAGGCATGAAAACAATAGTTACTGATAAAACTTAAGAGAAATATAGAATAGTATTATGAGGTTGCTCAAAGGACCCATCTGACACTTGGTACCAATGTCACTTAACCTCCCTCAGACTCTGTTCCTTCACCTGTAAAATGAGGGGGTTAAACTAGTCAGCTTCCCAGTTCCCTCCCAACCCTACATCTATGAGCAATTTCTTGCCTTCTCCCCTAAAACAGCAAAGTCTTCCCAAAACAGAATCCCAAAGGTGAGCAGAGTGACTAACCGTCCAAATAAGCTGTACCAGGTTACTTCTCTATAGAATGGTCAAGAGATCCACGGTGATCATTCGTCAATAGAGTTGATTCAAGAATAATCATTCCAATTTATTAGAATTCTGGCTACTTTTTAGGTTTGTGACTGTTCAAATAAGTTCTACCATGTTACTTCTCTATAGATAGGACAAGAGATCCAAGGTGATCATTCGTCAATAGACCCTATTCAAGAATAATCATTACAATTTATTAGAATTCTGGCTGCCTATTAGGCTTGTTTTCATTTATGTGGTTTTCAATGTGTATGTCATATGCTGATTTTTTTTTGGCTCTGCTCATCTCTTTTTGATAATTCATGAGAGTATTTCTACGTTTTTCTAAATTTTTTGGAGATGGGAACTTTCCCTCTATCTTTTTCCTGCCTGGGGGGACATGACTAAGAGCAGGATTGCTGGGTCAAAGAACATGAACCATTTAGAGACTCTTTTCCCATAATGCCAATAGTTTCTGGGAGAACTGGAAAAATCCACAGCTCCACCAACAATGTATTAGTGTGCCTGCCTTTGTACAATCCGTGCAACAGCGACAAGTTCCATCTTTTAACATCTTTTCCAATTTGAGGATTTTAAAAAAAACCTTCTCTAAAAGAAGAAACTTCTGCATTTTGATCAGTGGCCAATTTGAAGTAACAAGTATTTTTGACTGACAGGGAATGAAGAGGCTACAGCTTAGATTTTTTAATCTCTTTTTAAAAAGTGTGCTGAAAAGAGATTGGGCTAATTACCAAACTCCTGCCTCCAGCAAGGCTCATATATCATATTCTGATTACTTCTCATTTTACAAAAGAATTTATTTAGGCAGAGAACTACAAGGTGCTGGAAAAAATATTTAGCTAAAGAGTTCACACCGTTTTTAAAAAATCATTTTTGTGTTCTTTTCTCTAGCTGCGTATTAATTGCTGGCTGAAATACTTTTCTGAGGCTCAACGAGCTGCAAATGAATCCATGGGCTATTAATCTGCTTTCCATGAGACTGGAGGGAAAGCTCATTAGGTGGGCTGATGTGATTACTTGTATTACATAACCACCTTCCCAGGACCTGAGTAAATTATGAATAACAGCACACCATCCAAGTTGTTCTTTTAAACATTCAAAGAGGCAAGTCAAAGAAAACTGAGCAAGAATCAGGGAAACAGACAAACAGGAAGAAAGAAGTCATAATAAATTGGGGGTGGGAAGTAGGAGAAGAAAGGGCAAGATCTGCTGATTAGAGGGAGTCAAACCCCTCCTCAGACACTTTACCCAGCAGAAGCACCATGCAGATGGTGGAGCTCTTCAGTGGAATGACATAATTTTATTATATGGTAGCATGGGGCCATGTATAGCCATTTAGTTAGTGGCAGGGATGGCCCTTTGGGTCCCACAAGGTTGGGTTACCTTGTAGCCCTGGGGAGGCCCTTGGGACAGTCATCTCAGCGTGTTTTCACAGTCCTTGGAAGCCCCGAGGAAGCTCCGCCTGCTGATTTTGCTGTTCCTTTCCCTGAAATAGCACTGAATCTGTCCAGGGAGGGAAGTACATTGGAGTCTGAGTCCCCAAGCCTGCACAATTTCAGATTTCAGCAGGCTCAAAGGGCACTAGCGCCTGGGCCAAGTTTCCATTTGGTTTAGATTTGCCCAGGCTCTTTGTCCCAGTGTTTGCAGGACACAAATAGGGAATCCTTCACTGGCTACATTTTGTACTTAGACCTTTTCCTGCCTCATTAAATCCCCTGGGCCAAGAGATAGACTTGACTAGGAGGGTGAATTTTTCCTCCCTTCTCTTTAGAGAAGACACATTAGGGTCAGAGCTGAGGGAACATTCTGAAATGCCAATGAAATTCCCTATTTAGCTTAAGATGTAAAAATGTCATTATTTCAACTTCCATGTAAATTCAGTCTATCACCATTTGGGGCACCCTCCCCTCCCCTTCTTGCTGATGGATGCTCTTGCACAACTCTGTGGAGACCCACAGGGCCTTCCCTGGGCCTTGCCATCCAGCGCTCCACCCAGTCGCTAGGACTTCTGGGTCCTTCTATCTGCCCCTCAGCTAAGCTTCCTTTTATGGGTTACTTCCCCCAGTTACAGTGTGAGCTTCCTAAGAACAGGAACTGCCTTCATTTTGCTACAGGTAACTTTAGTCCTAATGACAATGATCGGTATAACAAAAGGACAGGGAGAGTGCTTTCCCATTCATTCAAAACTCAAAAGGAAAGGCTTTGTCATCCCAGAAGAGGATTGTATATTCCAGGAGGAGAAGCCGGATCTAGAGATGGGAGGGACCACAGCAGCCACTGAGGCCAAACCCCTAATTTTACATAGAGGGAAACTGAGGCAGTGAGAGATTAAAGGGACTTGCCTAGGGATACACAGGTACCAAGTGGCAGGAGTGAGATTAGAAACCAATAATCAAATTATCTCACTGTGGCGACACAGTAGGGAAAACATGGGAAATTTGGATTTTACTGAGAGCTTTTAGATACCAAAACTGTGAAACAAAACACAGGAAATTAAGAATGTATCTGTGATACCGGTGAAAATGAAGAGAACAGGACAATCCTAGGTGTAAATTGGACCCAAACACCTCCCTTCCTCTCCATTGAGGAAAGAAGGTGTTTTCTGATCCAGAATTCCGTTCTTGAGACTTTTTCTGTTAATACTGACTCATTCCATAAGATTATCTTTCAGCCTCCATTTTCTAGCCTAAGAATAAAAAAAAATTAGCAGAGGAAAAAGGATCAAGAAAAGTTCCTTCCTGTAGCGATCAACGTTTTGTGGTTGTATAGGGAGAGTGATCTCAGTGGGGTCTGAGCAAGAGCCAGTCCCAGAAAGGAGCCTGGGAGGGGCTTCCTCAGGAGACACCATCAGCCCAGTAAGGTTCTGGAGAGGCCAGGTTCATTCATGGCCCTGTCTGGGAAGCCGTGGGAACTCCTGGAGAATTTCAGCTTGCTCTTTTCACCGAGACACTCACTTCCAAACAAAGACATTTCTGCCCGGGTCTTCTGGAGGTTCTCACATCTCCCCGTGCTAACATCCATGCTGGGGATTCAGTGTGAACTCAATGACTATAAATTAACTTGAAAGTGGAATAAGAGAGTGAGCAGGGAGTGAAAATCAAGTATTTCCAGTCTGAACGTTAGATGGCTTTCTTCCTCTTCACTTTTAGAAATCAGGATTCCAGCAAAAACAAAGTGCTCGTTTTTTCTACCTGAATGACTCCAAGCTCCCCACTTGTCCAAGCCCACTCTGGCACGTACAACTTGTACAAAAGCTGTAGTTACAACAAACACCCTCTCTCACAGCCCCTTAGAGTTTGCAAGGTGCTCTACACACAGACACCTGATCATTACAATAACCTCATACCCATTTTTCAGACAAGAAAACTGAGGTTAAGTGACTTGTCTATGTTCATAAGACTGTCCAAGTTGGTCTCTCGGACTCCCTAAGACATCTAGGTGGCAGTGGATAGAGCACTGGACTCAGGAAGACCTGAGTTCAAATTTGGCTTCAAAACAACTTATTAGTTGTGTGATCCTGGGCCACTCCCTTAATGTCTGTCTGACTCAGTTTCCTCAACTGAAATATGGATAGAATAACTGCACTGGCCTTCCAGAGTTGCTGAGAGGATCAAATCAGATAATGGGTGTAAAGTGCTTTGCAAAACTTAAAGCACATTAAAATGCCATCTATGATGATGATGTCGAGCACCCTCCCCACCAGACCAAGTTACTTTTCCACACAGTCAGGACTTTCTGGGACAGTCTAAATTTTAAGAAAAGTCAGTATATTCTTTGCAAAGGAAGGCTCTGAAAGACATTGTAACTATGTGAGGAGCTGATGCATCATAAAGGGAATGATATGACAGTCAGCTTATATTGCCATGGGAAAGGGGCTGAAAGGAGAAAGTCACACGTTTGCCTATTATTTTTATAGGGCTTAAAAGACTCATGCTCCCTTGTCACAGCTGGACAAAGACTGGGGATACCCCTAGCTTCCTGGGAAACTCAGAAAAGAGCCTTCAGTCCCACTCTTCTGCCCACCCCACTGGCTCAGATATTTACAGGATGGTGGAAAAGACAGGCATGGATGGTTTAAGCCAAATATGGTTTGTTTGTATGTTTGTTTTTTCCTTTCCCCAACTATCTTACAATTTACTTTGGCTTTGCCACCTTGAATCAAGAAGGATCATAGGATTATTGAAAATGAAATGTTCTTTGTTGATTGAGATTGTCACCTATATTTAGAGAAATTAATAGTGAAATGTGTCAGTAAATGAAGGCCAAAGAGATGAAGAGACTTGTCTATTACCCAGATAATTAGTGAAAGAGTTGGCTGGAAAACCCAAGTCTTACGACTCGTAGGGCAGTGGTTTGCATGGCATGTCTTTTGGAGTCTAAACAAATCTATTATTTTAACTAAAATGGACAATTGGGCAGAAAATTTAGCTATCCTGGATATACAAGAAAGTCAATTTCTTTTTGTTCATGTCTAGAGAAAATGCCTATTGTCTGGAGTTCGGTAAGGTCTTAGTTTAGATGGCAATTTAAAACTCTCTTCTCTTTCAAACATTTCCCCAGTTGGCTTGCAAACCTAACACCACTGATTCCAAGGGGAGATTTGATAGCAGCCTTCAAGGACGTGAAGGACTGTTCCATGGGACACTCACCCAACTTGGCCCCAAAAGGCAGAACTATGGGTAGAGGTTGACAAGAAATCAGTTTGGGGTTGATGTCAGGGAATACTGCTTAACTATTAGGCACAATGAGCTGTGTCAGGGAGTAGTAGGTTTCCCCTTCCTAGAGATCTCCAAGCAAAGATTGGATAACTACTTCTCAGGTTTGTTGTAATGAGTTGCTTCTATGGGTTGGATTGGATGGCCATTGAGGTCCCTTCTAACACAGATTCTATGACTCCTTTAGATTAAGTCTTTCCTTTCCTAGGAGATCTCCATGGAAAGGTAAATCTCTCTCTCAAAGGCTGGGGGCTAAGCCCTTATCAATCATAAACACCCAACTCAATCTGTCTCTGGAATTGGAGGACCTGAGTTCAAACCTTGACTCTACCTGTGTGAACTTGGCCAAATCACTTGACCCCTTCCTGGGTATCATTTATAAGGGCTGGACTAGATGACCTCTGAGACCCCTTGCAGTTCCAGATCAAAGACCTTGTGACTGAGTTATTGTACAGTGAGAGAGGCAAGCCAGGGCAGTGCCCTGAAGGATCAGGGTACAGAAGGGAGTAAGTGAAGATGACTAGATTGAAGGCAAGTCTGGTATAAAGGGACACAAAACACCAAGGGGCAGCAAGAGACTCTGGGAGCCTGTGGACTGTGAGTGTCAAGAGAACAAAGATGGCAGCTGACACAGGAAGTAGGACTTAGCCTACTCATTTCAATTCAATAAACATTTATTAGGTGCAAAACAAAAAAAACTCTCAAAAAACTGTCCTAGCCCTTAGGAGGATTACTTATTATTGGGTGATACAATGTATACACATAAATAATCACCCTCAGATTGGAGGTGGGAGGGTGTGCCCACAAAGGAAGGGATCAGGAGACCAACCTGAGGTGGACTAGGTCTGGAGAGCCTTCAATGTCCTTACCTCTGCCCAATTCCACAGCAAAAAGGCCAAAGGCCCTCTCCTCCTCCACCCCAGCTCAGTTTTCTCCACGGAGTACAATTCCCTGATACCAAGGTCTGCACCTGTTCTAACTATCTATGTCTTAGCGTCTCCAATGCAAATGAGCCACCTGCTTTGTCAAGCCCTATGCTTAGGTAGCTGGGAAAGGTGGGCATTTATTTTTAAAACTCGGCATCCAAGTTATAATTATACTGTTAGGACTTAAGTGGGTGGGCCATGGAGATGTGTAACCTAGTGTTACAAACACCTTGGACTCCCCTTTCTTCACTTCCATACAAAAGGATGTTGAAATAGCTACAGAGATCAGGTGAGTGGCTGTTTGCAGAACATGGCAGGTGTGACACCCCAACCCTCCCCCCAGCACCAGCATCTAAAGGGATGAGTCTTTCTCATGAAACTAGAGAAAGGGAACTCAGGAAATCTTCTTCCTTTCCTTCCTTCCTTTTCTCCTTCCTTTCTTTCTTCCTTTGTTCCTTCCTTCCTCCTTTCTTTCCTTCCTTCCTCCCTTGCTTTTCTTCCTTCCTTCCTTCCTTCCTTCTTTCCTTCCTTCCTTCCTTCCTTCCTTCCTTATTTCTTTCCCCCTTCCTTCTTCCTTTCTGATAATATGCTGACTGTCTCTGCTGCAAAGGCCTGGTTAAGGGTAGAAATGTGTTAAGCAAAGCGAAAGGAATGTTAATACTTCCTTTGCCATCCAGAGTTAAAGCTGTTATATGTGTGTGTGTAGGTATGTATGTAGATACCCACACACGCACACACACACACACACACACACACACATATATATACACACACGTATACACACACATCTATACACCTATATATATATATGATTAGAAGTTGGGGAGATAAATGTATCTCCCCAGCTTCTTCTAAAAACAGGATTTAGAGGTGGAAAGGACCTTTCTCATTTTACAGACGAGGAAACTGAAATCTGCTGGGCCACCTGGCTTGTCACACGGAAGGTGCTTAATAAATCCTCGTGCTTGATGGATGGCGTGTTTTTGTATACATTATTTCATCGAAACCTCACAACAACTTTTTGGCTTGTTGTTATTCTTTGTACATGTACACCCATGTATACCCACGTATACCCAGTGTCTAGTAGAATGCCTGGCATGTGGTACGGGCTTAATAACATCAGTTGGTAGGTATTATTAGTAATAAAATTCATATTAAATAATATTTAATAAAATCAAATTTAATAATAAAAATCAAAATTAATAATAGTAGCAGCTAGTATTATGCAGCATTTTAAGGTTTGCAAAGTATTTTAGACCAACTGTTTCATTTGATACTCACAGTAACCCTGGGAGGTAGATACCTGAGGTAGATGAAATGACCTGCCTAGGCAAACACAGCTTATAAGTATTTGAGGCAGGATTCAAGCTTGGATCTTTCTGCCTCCAAGTCTAACATCCTTTTTACTGGGTCACACCCAGAGACTAATTTTTTGTCCAGGGTCACATAGCTAGTATCGGAGGTTCAAATCCTTTCAAACCGAGTCTTCTTTTTCTCTAAATCTAGCATTCGATCTGCTGTGTCGGACTGGCTTTGTCCAAAAACGGTGAGGTTTCAGGCCTGACTTTGACCTGTGATCTGGTGGGATGTTTTGGATTTTGCGTGCGGTGGGGTGGATGGTTGTCATTGTTGTGAATAAATGCTTGTGTGTCTTTAGAGTGGGCCCAAATGGTCCCTTGGTGGTAAGGTAACAGTTTGTGATGTCACATGGGAACAGATAAAGAAATAAACCAAAATTAGGAGGCCATTCCCTGTTCTCACAGCGATTTTTATGTAATTTCCCGAGGACACAGACACGCTACAAAACGCATCTGCTCGTTACTGCGCCAATAAAAGCAGGCGGCAGAACGGACGACCACACCGGTGTAATCTGTGTGCCCACAAAAATGATTGTAACTGAGGTTAAGTGTGTTTAATCTGAAGGTTTTGTTTGAATGTTAGTTTAACACAAAGGAGGACATGGCACGGGGGAGAGGAAAATAAAAACCCTCTTGTGGCAGGAGCAAAGTGTCCATGTAAGGCCCATTCATTCAGTCCATCGACCTTTGGGGACATTAACCGTTTAAAGTGTAAATTTGAATTTAGAGACTTTGTGAAAAGCTGTTTTTAAGCTCGATATGCCCCAAATGAGAATGTGTCAATGAGTACTTGGGGACTCTTAAATCCAGAGATTATTCAATGGCCATATAGGACAAATACACTTGGGAGGGAAGAAATGTTGCCAAAAAACCAAGAACAAACCCTAAATGACTTCCTCAAACAAAATCGAAGACATTTCTCCTACCACTCAACGCGGATGTTTGCTCAAATGCCAACAAATGCAGAGGCTCTCAGTTGGTGAATGAATGCCCTCCAAGCTCTCTGACACAACGTGGCCCTATACTAGTCACAGACAAAGACTGATCTGAGAGGATGTTGGACTCTAGAGCAAGGGACACTCATCACTGAGTTGACTGGCCCCTACTAGCTCTAACTGGTTTTAGCATTTAGAGCAAACTATATTAGATGCTTATAGCCTCATTGATAAGGGTCAGCACTCCTCCATTTGATCACCACCAGAGATGGGGACCTCATTACCTGTCAACATCATCCATCCCAATTTTTGGACAGTTTAATTATTCCCAGAACCACAGAATTTTAGAGTTGGCAGTGACCACACAAACTATCAAGTGCAACCCACAGCTGAGAAGGAATGCTCCCCCCCTCCCCTGAACGCAAGGATCCAGCTTCTGCCTGAAGGAGTCTAGTGATGGTGAACCTCATTATCTCCAGAGGTAGCAGCCCATCCCACTTTCAGGCTGCTCTAACTGGAGGCAGTTTTAACTGGCATCAAGAGGAAATTTCCCTTCTTCCAAACTCTAGTCACCGCTCTGGGCTCTTCTCTCTGCGGCAAAAAAAGAACAAATCTAATCTCTCCTCCCAATATCGGAAGATCACTATTCTATGAACCCGGAGTCTTAATTCCATCAGTGAATAAATCTCACACGTTATGGACTCACCAGTCTCACTGCCTTCCAGCAGACACTCCTTCGATTACTGCTGTCTCTCATGAACTAGGGCTTTCCAGAGTTAAACACAATAATACTCAAGATGTGGCATGGCCAGGGCAGAATACGATGGGATTCTGACCTCCTCCTCAAGACTTCTTCACCCTGTGCCCAAATCTGCCTTTCGAAATCTTCTACCCATTGGGCGTGGAGTACCCAAGACAGCGAGTCCAATCCTTTTTCCACAGGATGACCCTTTAGGTGACTTTAAGCTACTTGCACCACATTATACCCCTGCCTTGTTGCTGTAGATTTTTCCCTCTGACCTGTTGTGGTTTTGTCCACACAGCAACACCACCTCCAATCCCCAACCGGTGTACCACCAGTTCTGTTGGCTGGGCTCCCGCTGCTGAGGCTTATTTTCTGCTCTAACTGTGATTGGCTAGGTCAGGTAGATAGATCTCTGCTTTTGCAACAAGCCCCAGAGGCCCCAATTAGATTAATATTGGGCTTCCTTAGGTCACAGAGATAGTCACAAGAGGCCCCATGTCTAGCATCGGGGGCTCCCAAAGGCTCTGCCTCAGACAGGTCCAGACTCCTGGTAAATCTCTTCTTTTAGTACACGTCCCCCTTCGTTCTTCTGTCTCCCAGACTTACCCCCTCATGTCTGCTCCTCTTCCGAAAGGAGCAACTAAAATTCTCAGAGTGTGGCAGCTACTTGACCTTGTGGATAGATAGGCTTGGGATCAGGGATCAGTCAGTCAATTGGCAGGAATTTATTAAAATACCTACTGTGCGCTAGATGCCAGGGATACAAATACAGAGTGAAACAATCTCTACTCACAAGTAACGTACTTATAACGATAGAAACAATAACACAAAAATATTTACAGCCACGATAGCAAGCTAATAAATACCTCTGTATCCCGGTTTCTTAACTGTTTGGGGGTCGTGGGCCCCTTTGGTGATCTGAGGAAGCTTATGGATCCCTTCACTCCTTTTTCAATGCATAGAATAAATAAAATACTATAGGCTTACAAAGGAAATAAATTATATAATGAAACTGCTATAAAATATTTTAAAACAAGTTCATGGACTCCAGTGTAAGAAAACCTAATATGCATGTGTGTTTGTACATGTACACACAAAAACGCATATGTAAGTACACATGTACAGTAGTTAAATACAAGATACTATGCACCCGTTGATGTATCAGGAAAGGTTTCATGTAGAGCCCTGTATTTGAGCCAGAGAAGCTCTGAGGCAAAGGTACAGAGGGGGTGCATTCCAAAAAAAGACCCAAAAAGTCAAATCCTGGCTCCTGTCTTTACTAGGCATCTGATCCTGGGCAAGCTCTTAGCCTCTGTCTGCTTCAGCTCCTCTTTGGTAAAATCAGTGAACAGTGCCACCCATTTCACAGGTTTGTTATAAGAATCAAATGAGATATTACAGGTAAATCACTTGACAAACCCTAAAGCACTCTAGAAATGCTAGCTCTCACCATCATCATCACTTCCGAGTGGCTGAAGGATGGGGAAGGTAAGGCACACCCACCTCCACCATTTGTCTACACCCTTCACACGTCTCCCTCATTCCTATTTCCTGCTGTTGCTTTATGCCACACTGAACTACAAAGGGCCCTACTTATCTCATGCAGATTCAGTGGAAGCCTGAACTCCATCTGGGTGAGAAGGAGATGGAAACACCAGAATAACCACTGTCAAAATGACGATTGTGATTTAACACTGGCAAATATTACCATCCCAGAAAGTGACAAATGTACCGAGAAATCAAGTTTGTGACCCTACAGGGTATGGAGAAGAATTCATGAGATGGCTAGAACGAAGCATTGCTGAATGCTCAGCAAGTCCCACAATGCCCTGGCTCATGTTGACCAATGTCCCACAGAGGCTCTGAGGGAGACACTGGAATGAGCCCTTCTCATTCTTCCCAAAGGACCCTTCCTCAGTCAGCTCCAATGTACTTGCCAGAATGTCTGGGGCCCAGCTCCAACAGCCTGTCTGAACGGCTCCAGCATTCAACTACTCCCAACCAACAACAACCTCTGAAATACGTCTTCCCACCAGCGCTATCTCATATCGGCAACTGCTCATGTTACTTCCCTTTCCGGTCATTTGTTTCTCCATTGCAAATCATAGAATGCCCAGACTGGTCCTTTCTGTGTTCTTGGATTCTCTCACACTCACCTCTTTCTCTGGCAAATTTGCCTCCTTCAACTCTTTATTTTTAGGTGTTATTAATACTTTTTAAAAGCATCGCTTTCCACTTTATAATCTCAGCACCCACCCCCAACTCTCCTCTGTAATAAAGATCATGTAGTTATTCCTTGCCTTTTAAGAGAAAGTCAGTACTTAATTTGGACTCCTCTGCCTTCTTCCTAATTTCTTAATAAATCCTTGGACTTCCCCAGGATACTGCTAAAAATAACCCTCTAAATTCAGAGAACAACTAGGATAGTGAAAGGTCTTATCCATCAGTCAATCAACTGATGAAAAAGCATTCATTCATTCACTCATTCATTCATTTGTTGGCAAATTGGTTTGTTTGAAATAGTTTTTATTGATATCTTTTGTTTTACATCTACTAGATTTCTCCCTGTATCCCTCCCTTTCCCCCTACCCAGAGAGTCATCCTTAATAACAAGGAAATATTTTTTAAGAAAAAAAAATAAAGAAGAAATTTTTAAAGAAAAATAAACCCAACATGCTGTCAAAAAGCATGAAGGGGCTTATGATGTGCCAGGCACTGAAGATATAAAGACAGAAATGCAACAGGCCCTGCCTCCAAGTAGTTTACATTCTATTATGCCATAGGGAAACTGGATGAATGGAGGATGCTGGCTATAGACTCAGGGGTCTTCTACTACTTGAAATGCATGATATGGAAGAAGAGCAAGACTTGGCCTGTTTGGCCCCAGAGGACAGAATGAGGAGAAATGATTAGTAAAGAAACAAAATTGAGATTTTATGTCAGAAAAAGCTTTCCAACTATTAACACTGTCCAGAAAGCACAGACTGGGGTTCCACAAGAGGTGGTAGGTTCATCCCCCTTGAGCTCCTCAAGCATGAGCTGGATGTCTGCTCGCTGGCTATGCCACAGTGAAGATTCCTCTTTGAATATCGTTGTGGTCTCTTCCAAGTCTGTAAATCTGTGATTCTATGAGAATCCCTTGCCCTTGTGACCTCCTGCTGTACCCATCTAGCTGAGCCCCAATCTTGAGTAAAACCTGCCATCTGCTTTCTCTGTTCCGTTCTCAAACTCAAGACTGCTGCCAAAGAAAGCTATGTCCCTGGGCTGAAACACTCCACTCAGAATCTATGGGCCTTCCCGCTGCTCGGCCATACTTTAATTCATTTCTTATCAGCTCCCCACCACATTCTCCACTGCATCTGTTCCAAACTTTGCCCATTGTCCTGAAACGTTCAACCGGACCCCTGCTCTGTTCATGCCACTTTCTTGAGAACAAGGATGGGAATTCCTTCAACTTCTTGCCTCTGCATCCACAAACCTCTCTAGATCTTTGCCTATTTCCACCTCTCCTTCTTCAATTTTGGTCAAAGAGGAAGGCCTCCTTCCCAAAGCCAACCTTACACCTGAGTTCAGGATCCCATCCCTCCTTCTCCAGCATCTTCTTCCAGTAGCTATCCATTCTTTCTCTTCTCATCGTAATCTCCCCACTGACTCCTTCCCCTCTGCCTGCAAACATGCTCAAATCATCTTCTAGTCTAAGAAAACATTCCATTAACCCTACCATGCCCCACACACTCAAGCTACCACCCCATCTTTCCTCCCTCTTAATGTCAAACTTCTAAAAGAGACTAGTCAGCATTTATAAGCCCTATTCCCTCCCCCAATTCACTGTCACAGCTCAACCTCCTGTAATCTGACTTCCATATATCTCTTAGAGCTGCCCTCTGTCATAAACATAATCCTCATTTTCCTCCTGCCTTTCTTCTCAGTCTCCTTTCCTACCACTTCTTAACTGTGACCTCCCCCAGGTGTCACTGCCTGGACCTTCTTCTCTTTTCTCCCTGTACCCCATGGATGCCAATCTCATCTACTCCTATGGATTCAATGACACCTCTACATAGATGACTTTCTAATCCACGTCTCTAGCTCTGATCTTTCCCCTGGACATTGACATGTCCCAAACAGTACTCAGCATCTCCTGTACCTTCTCAATCTGCTTCTCCTCTATCTGTTAACAGTATCATCATTCTCCTGGTCATACATGTTCATAACCTTGGCATCAAACATGGTGCCTTCCTTTCCCTCCACATCTGCCCATCTCCCTGTGGAGTCCACAGAAGTTAACAAAGGTCTCCGCAGGAAGGGAATTTGGACTCTCACTCAAGTCCAGCTTGAAACTCACATGTGCCCATGAGGCCCTTAAGTGCAACTAATCAAAGCCATTCTTTCTGTTTATCTTTGCCCATTGTCTATTATTTAGCACTGACTTCTTACAGCATAAAATTTAGAGGTTGCCTCCTGCACACTCAGGCTCATGCCTTGCTATGAAATAGTTATGATCCTTCTAGAATTCTCCATCTCTCCCCAATTCCCACATTCCTGGTCCCCTAGGAGGGACTAGATAGAACAGTAGAATGCCCAAATTTTTAGCAAGAGCTGTTGGCTCATATCTGGGTACTGGAAGGGACAATGAGACTAGGATATGGGACACCTGCATTCTCATCCTTCATCTTCCACCAAGTCGCGTTTCCTGGGACAGGCCTCTTCTTGTTTCTGGACCTGGGTTTCTTTATCCATAAAATGATGGAGTTGGACTGAATGATCTCTAAGCACAAACGTTCTGTGATGGGATGGAGCCATGGAAGGGAGCTGAAGTGGGAGACGGAGGCCTAGGGTATCAAATTATGGTTCTGACACAACCAGAACATTTTCTGTCCTTGCACATAATCCTGTCCATACATCCCCTGTCCCCATACTTTGTACTGGCTGCCTTCTATGCCTGGAATGCTTTCCCTCAACCGTGTAACCTTGGATAAATTGCTTTTAACTCTATGAGCCTCAGTTTCCTTATAAGTAAAAATGAGGGGGTTGAACTGCCTATGGAAAGAGCACTAAACCAGGGGATTGGGGCTCAAATTCTGTCTCTGCCATTTACTCTCTGTCTGATTTTGGGAAAGTCGCTTGGCCTCCTTCTTCCTCACCTGTAACATGAAGGCATTAGAGTGGATGGCCTCCAAGCTTGCTATGATCCTATAAATGTCTGTTGTAGGTCCTATTTGTACTGCTCATTTTTAGATTTTTCTAGTCATTCTGTTTGTCCTTTCCTATACTCTTCTCATCTTTGATCAGTCTCTAAATTACAATCCTCCAATAGCTCTCCCTCCTTCCCCTTCACATCCATTCAGGAAAACAGGTTGGCTTAGCCCACTGCCATTTTCTCACCATTGTCTCTATTTTTTTTAATCGAATGAAGGTGATAAGCTCAATGAAGACGGGGAACAACCTTACTGGGTGTGGGGAATCATTTCTAAATGCTGCCAACAAACCAGCCATTTTCAGAGGAGGAGGATATGGTTTGGAGGAAAAGTAGCAGGATGTGGGCCCCCAGCCCACACAAAATAAATACAAGATTCCAGTTTGGTTCCCATCTGGATTACTCATTAAAACCATGCAGCAGCCTGTGACTGAAATACATATGCAAATACTCAGGAGGTAACAAGGAGGCTGTGTCTATACAGGCAGAGTGAAATGATGGCTCTGACAAGGTTAGGATGAACAATCCGGTTAATCCACAGTAAAACCTTCCCACCTCCCCAGAGCATGTGTTGGGCTAAAATAATAAATATTCCTATTTATTAAATGTCTACAATATGCTAAAAGGCATCATGTTAAATTACTATTTGAACTCTAGTCTTGACTTTGCTTATTGAGACCTACTTCAGCATGGCCCAGGGTCTACCCTCCTCTTTGATTTCCCCCAACCTCCCACTGGCCCAGATCCCATCTGGTGATTCCAGTCATCAGCAGGTGCCATAGGAAGCCATTTTCTTTGAACATTTCCACCAATGCAGTGACTTTGAGTTCCTTTACACAGAGAGGGGATAAGATGGGGGTTTGGACTATGAGTGTCCACCAACAAGGGGAAAAGAGCCTTCTTATGGAACTGGCAGAGCCAGGGTCACATCTATACCATGCTGGGGCATCAGAGCAGGTAGGGGTTCAGGGGAGGAGCAGAGGGAACCAAGCTTTGGACAGTTTCAACAGAGTTGGACTTTGGAGAACTAACCCTGGACTGAATTGTGGTTCAGAGATCTCTCTCCTTCAGAAAAGATTTCTCCCAGAGGAACTGCCCCCAGATCACTCAAGCCAGCCAGACTTAGTGGTTTAGGAGGCAATTCTCAGCAAAAGTTCTACCTAGTGTCTTTGTATGGCCTTCCTCTTTTCAGACCAGCAATGTTAGACTGCAGATTCCCTTCTTTTCTGTAGATCATCAGCCAATGGCTCCCTCCCATCCTTAACTGAAGCCTCCTCATTCTTTCTTTGGACTTTTCCTAAGACACTTCCTTGGATGCAACACCTCATTCCCCACGTCCACACCTTTTCATTAGTGTCCCTGTCTCTAGGCTCCACACCATCTAGGTTTTAAGCACCACCTATCCCAACAGAGGAAGGACAAAGAAGTACAGCATCAGTCAGTGTCCCACTAATCACTTCAAGAGTTAGAACCTTTACCAGTGGGGAAAGAAGTGACCATAGACAGACCCCGGTGAGAGTAAGAGTGGCCCTGACCATGAAAGTGATACACCTGCTATAACTTCAGACTATCCCTTCCCCTGTCCTAGGTTCCAGCTAAAAGTCAAGATGTTAATGTCCATCAGATATGGATTCTTCCAGCTGGTTCTAGGATCCAAATCTTTTTTGATGAGGCTGTGAAAGAACGGATACTCATTTAGATGTATTTTTTTTTTCTCCAGCCTGAGGACTTTCAACCTGCGATTAAATAAAATGTGCAGGCTATATTACACAAATCAATGTTTTTGCTTTTGCTATACCTTTACTAAACCTAACTAAACTGTATATTGAAAATTATAACTTTGAGTGACAGTAATAAATGAAGAATCCCGAGGGAAAGGTCAAAGAAGCCAGGGCAGCAGCCCGATGGGGGCTGAGCCAATAGTTGTACTTATGGACTAGACAACATAGGATACGAGAATGGCAAACAAAATATGAGAAAATAATAGTACATAGGGCTGATACTTGAGTGACATCCCTGTGCTCATGGCCTTAACAGCTGAGAGAGGGTGAGGCATGGGTCATAGTGCTTCTTCCCTGCTACAAAAGACTTGCCTGAATTGACACAATGAGTCAGAGGCAGAGCTGGGACTAGATTCTGCCTTTCTTCCTTCCCAACACCATCTCACACTAAAATTCCAACAATTGCTACACCTTAATGTCACCTCTGTTGACACCTCACTCTAGGTGGCACCTCATTACCATCATGTAGGAATATTTCATGCCAGCAGCTCTACGGGGGCATGTATCAAGATGCTCGACAGAGCACAGCCAGAGTAAGCTAAACAAGGGAGAAAAATGCTCCTGGTGACTTGACTCACATTCTTTGGACATCCCCACTTCAAAGCACTTCTGGAGGCGGCAGTACTGGCAACGGTTCCTGGTGACTTTGTTAATCACACAGTTCTTATCTCGGTGGCAAGTGTAAATCATGTTCTTCTGAATACTTCTGCGGAAAAAGCCCTGCAACCACAAGCAGAGAGAGAGAAGAGAATTAAGCCAATGGGGCTGTGTCCAGGCAGCGAGCTCAAAATCTCACCAGCCCCTGATTGTTCTCCTACGGTAAGGAAATAGAGCAAGCCAAACTGAGGCTTGATTACGCTGAGTAGAATGCTCAATGAGCTGGGGAAAAGCCATTTGACAAGGGTATCCTCAGTTGGGGTCCCTCAAACCAACATCTTTTCATCATAGGCTTCCCTTGTCTGCCAGGATATTTTCACAAGTGTGTTCCACCTTCAACAAGGTGAACGGAGGAAAATCTGAATTTCCCAAATAGAAAAACTGGGGAGGAGCAGGGATGGGTGTGTGATTGTTTACTGTTTTCTGAAAGGATTCACTGAGAGGCAGTGTGCACCATTAATGGATAGAGGGATGGCCTTGAAGTCAGAAAGACTTGGGTAAAAGTCTTGCCTCTGAACACACACCTGTGATATGCCCGTGTGAGGTCCCCTCTTAACTTCTCAGTGTTTCAGGGAACTTTCTAAGGCTGTGAATTATAGGTGTGCTGCCAATCGGCACTGGAGGAGGGAGTTTCTATACCTAGGGTTCCTCCTTTAAAAAAGTTACAAGTCTAGATAATTCCCTGACCCATCCTAATCTCTGCCCCTCCAAAAAAGATTCATAATTTTCAGAAGATTGTCCACAATAGGCAGGGTGATGCCTGGAGCACTGATTGTGGAGTCAAGAGAACTGGGTTGAAGTGCCGCCTCTGATGCTACTGACTTTTGTGACCTTGGGCAGGTCACTTAACCTCCAGCAGCTCTTTATCTGTAAAATGAGGCAGTTAAACCAGATGGCCTCTGAGGTCCTCTGAAACGCTAGAGCTACAAGCCTTTGATCAGAGTTGCTTGGGATAGTGATCTCTACAGAGGATTGGTTTACACACACCTCTCCAGGTATGTGTTCATGGCACCCAACAACAGCCTGGTCTCCCTCTCCTACCTGCTCACTTAAGGAGAAGGCTCTTTCTTCCTGGAATGTTTAACAAATATATTTGCTTTGGAGAGTTGGGACTACATTTGAAAAGATCTCATGAATATATCTGCTCTATTGAACATATTTCGATGAGAGGGAAAGAGGAAGAATTGAGATCAGAGGGATCTGTCCTGGAGGCCAAGGTGTGTTGTAAATTAACATTATACTCTCTGAGGTCCCTTCAGGCTTAGATTCCCTCTCAGCATCTTGGGGCAGAAAAGCCCCACTTCAGACAGGGGGTCAACAAACATTTACTAAGTGCTGACTATGCACTAAAGGGCTGGGGATACAAAGAAAGGAGGAACAAAAACAAAAAACCAAACCATGGTGCCTGCCCTCAAGGCATACAACATGCAAATAACTATGTACACATGAGATATATAAATGTCAGTGCCTTCCCTCAGGTTCCCTCCAACTTATCTTATGTATGTCTTGTTTGTGTGTTATCTTCCCCATTAGACTGGGAGCTCCCTGAGGGCAGGCATAGATCTACAGTCTATGGTCTTATGAGGAAGCAGGCCTTCTGGGAGCTTCTTATCTTAACTAATTATTTTTGCCAACAGGACAGCACTTTCTAAATGTCTATACCCTGGGGCAAAACTATAGTTGCCCCATCCTAGTTATGGCTCTGGGTACTGCCACTGGTATAGAAGGGCTTCAGAGGATAGTAATCAGCCAGGCAAGGCAGCTTTGGACTAAGGATGCAGCAAAGAGGTGCACAGGTTTTCTGAGCTTTCCAAAATAGCTTTCTGGCGTGATTTCAGTTTTAGCAAATGATTTCTAGCTAGTCACAATTCTTGCTGACTCAATCTCTACTGGGGAGTATTTTATACCAAGTTGTGTAAATATCAATGCCTCTAAACCAACAGGCCTAAGTTTACATAGTATAAACAGGAAGAAATACCTCTTGTCCCTATAACCTACTGTATTAGAAGGTTGTTTCCTGGTAGGAAAAAAAAAAGATGACCCCATTGTCAGGTGGGTTTGGAAATTCTTACAGACTCAAAGTATCTGTGAAGTGGTGATTAGAGCCAAGGGTGGGGATGGACTGAAAAGGGAAGGTTGGGGAAGAACTGGTGAGGACAGAAAAATAGAAATAAGTGACAATTTGACCCAAGTCAGAGGTACTGCAGAGGCAGCAGCCAATGGAGGTGGACCAGAGAGGGTCAGCTTAGAAAGGGCTGAGGGTAGGTAGCAGTCAGTGGGAGGGACTGCGTCTGGTGATGAGGCATGGCATATGAAGGCAGGGATAGTTTTGTTTTTCTCATATCTCTAGCACAAAATACAGAGCCTGGCACATACCAGAAGTTTAATAAATGCTCATTGAATCAAATTACATCCTGAGGAGAATTAAACAGCCACACTAGAGTCTGGGGGGCTGCAGAGAGGGTAGTTTTTCTAGCCTGGCTAGAGATGAAAAACAAACAAAAAAACCATTTGTAGAGCAACCGACAAAGCTGTCAAAGACTTGTCTGTCATGACAACTTTTCTGAGTCACACCCCCAGACAAACAACACAAAACAGAGAGGACCAGTATTAGTAACCCCCATTTTACAAATGAATAAACTAAGGCCCAGAGAAGAAAAATCATTTTAGCAAAGGTCACATAGGTAGCTAGCAGCAAAGTGGTGAGTAGAACCAAGGTTCTCAGGGTATGAGTGCTGTGTTCTTTCTGCTGCACTCACACTGGCCCTTGTGTGAAGTCGAGTCACAAAAGTACAATGAGTGACTGTGCCTGGTCCTATCTGTTTTTGGATGGTATCTTAAAACCTCCTCGTGGGGGAGTAAGATGGTTTTTCTTATGACTCTAGCCACATGACTGATCGAGTCCCATGAGAATGGCTCACTACAGAGGAAAGGGAATTGGCTAGAACCTGGGAGAAAGCCAGGTCTAAACTGAAGAACAGAGACCTTGACCCTCTTGGTCGATGGCCACGGGAAATGAGCAGCAGTGTCTATCTGAGAGCCTTCTCGTGGGGGATGGTGAAATGGGATGCCAGGATGTTCACAGTTATAGGATTTAACTTGAACTTTTTATTAAAGAGTCAAGATAATACGGTAGTGCCACTGTGTTTTGTCTTGGGGGACAATTTTCAAATATTAGGGTATTGCCTATGTATTACTTTAGACAAGCTTCTGAAGGCAATATGCCGAGAGTAGCATGAGGCATCTGGGAAGGGGTGGGTGAGCCAAGAAGATCTGGGTTTAAATCCCACCTGGCCATGTGACCTTTGGGAAGTCAATGAACTACTAAGCCTAATCTGGGCATCTCTCTAAAACCCCAAGTTACAAGGGGGTCACTGAATTGTATCACTGGGAAATTCCTTCACTGCTAAAATCCCAAGTCTGCACCCCATCAGAGCAGTGGGTAGGAAGAACAGCAAGGGAAAATGTTCCCTGGGGCAGCTAGGCATCGTAGTGGATGTGACCATCTGAGGCTGAATCCTGCTGCAGACGCTGAATAGCGGGCTGACTCTGGGCGTGTCACTGCTCAGTGACTCAGTTTCCTCATCTGTAAAATGGCAAAGTGATGGCTACTAAGGCCCCCTCCAACTCTAACTCCACGATAATTCAATTCAATTTAATGTGTTTAGGTACTACTGATACAGAGACAGAAGCAAAGCCAGTCGCTGCATCAAGGAATTGCCATTTGACTGTATAGACATGCCGTAGAGAGAGAGCTAGCCCTTCCGTATCTCCACTTTCTCTATTGTGGTTTTGATATATCGTGGATTGGCATAAGAAATTAAATGGAACATTTTGGGAGTTTTGTAGAAGCTGCAGACAACATGAAAAGGCCAGCAGACAATGTTTAGAAACTCAGAAATGCATAAAATATATGCATAGTGTTGTGTAATATCAAGATATTTTATCTTTTAATACCATAATAATTCAGACTTCTCTGGTACAGAGAGAGGGCTAAAAGTTTTACGTAGACTTTCCAGATTGTGGGGTGCCATACCCCTCGCCCCCACAATGTGAAAGGGATAACTGTATAATATAAAGTAGGGAGCAAAGGATCTGTCAGACATTATAAATGGTGGGGAAGAAGGCAGCTCTGACAGCTGAGGGTTTGGGAAGGCTGCCTGGAGGAGGTGGCCCCTTAGCTAAGCACTGAAGGAACATTAGGCTTCTCTGAAGTGCTTGAAGAAGGAAGGAGTTTGTGAAAGGCCTGGAAACCCTAAGCAAACACTAATCAGGAAGTTCAAAGGTATCTATGAATCACACAGAATCATTGGAACAGTAGCCAACCTTCCCCTTTCTGCCTAGGGGCAGGACTGCCCTAAAGTCATTCCAGGAAGATCACGCCCTCTACCCAGTCCTAAAAGCCCCCAAGTTCCCTTAGAAAAGTGAAGAAGTAACTAAAAGAGTTTGTGAGAGACAATGCTCACCAACCCAATCGGAGCAGCAGCATTGCCTTCCAACCCTAAAACATCGGCAATGATGGGGAGCTCCCTACCACCCAAGGCAGGCCCATTCCCATCTTATGCTCCATATGGGGACCTTTCTTCCTAATCTCTACTCTAAATCCAACCTCAATTTTAAACAAATTTCTTCATTATGCCTTCTATAGCAAAGAAGAAAAATCACTTAGTGATACCCAAGCAGCATCCAGTCTCCATCTTTCAAACTGTAGTATCCTCAGCAAATGTCAGTTAAATGGTCTCAATCCTTCCGTTTCTTCTCACAGGCCCTCCCTAGCCACTGTCCAACAGGTTTCCTCATTGCATGCCTGGATTTTCCTTGTTCCAAGTTCTCAGAATTTGGCTTCTAAGTGAAATGCCCCCCAACATGTCCGCCCAATATTTATCTTGAAGTCTTTATGGTATTAATATCATAGAAAAGATAGAAAAAGGAAATTGAGGCCTGTGGAGATTAGGTGACTCCCCCAAGGTCACACAGATGAGATTTGAACCAGAGTCATCTGATGCCAGAGTTCGTATTCTTTCGACTTTTAATAATACCCTGCCTTCCTCATAGGAGTGGAGTGAAATGTAGGGGAACCACCCTACAGGAGCCCATTAGATTGTGAGCTCTTTGAGGGCAGAGGCTGTCTTTTGCCTCTTTATGTATCCCCAGTGCTTAGCACAGTGCCTGGCACACAGTAGGTGCTTAATAATTGCTTATTGACTTTACTGACTGACCATGGCTGGTATGAGGGAGTCTAAGATAAATCAAAGGAGATGTCCAGGCAGTGAGTGATGAGAAACTTAATGGAAGTTCTTAGCTCATTTTAGAATTGTAAACTTAGAGGTGAAATGAACCTCAGAGTCCATAGCCCCAAGCCCTCCATTTTCCTGATGGAGAAAGAGGCCCAGAGAAGTCACAGACTCCCGGATCTAGAGGTGGAAGGAGCCTAAGAAAGCATTAAGTGACTTGCCCAAGGTCAATGAGAAATAGTAACTGGCAAAGCAGAGTAATAAGCAGAATATGAAGCCTGGAGGTCCCTGGATGCCACATCTAACTCTCTGTGCCCTCACCATGGGTGGGCAGGAGCCATTTCAAACTAGCTCCCACAAGTGAAATAATTGATAAATTTTCAGTGTGAACATTTACACCTTGGAAATCACTATTAAAAGACATCTAGAGGTGGTGCCATAGTGCACAGAGCACTGGGCCTGGAGTCAGGAAGACTCATCTTCCTGAGTTCAAATCTGGTCTCAGACACTTATTAGCTGTGTGACCCTGGGCAAGTCACTTAACCCTGTTTGCCTCAGTTTCCTCACCTGTAAAATGAGCTGCAGAAGGAAATGGCAAACCACTCCAGTAGCTCTGCCAAGAAAACCCCAAATGGGGCCGTGAAGAGTTGGACACAACTGAAAGAACACCAAATGAAACAACAACCACTACAAATCAAAGCTTCATTTCTTGCTTTATTAATTGTTTAGAACAGAAGTCTAAACAGGCAAGTCTCATGTGGCTCATAGTGCTCCTGAGCTGTGAACCAAACCAGATTAAAATGTAACTGAGATATTTAACAAGATAACACGGATAATGTTAATACGTGGGGTTTTTAAACTCAATGAGAAGCCCAGTATCCTTACATATGATCTAGTGCCACCATTTCTGTTTGAATTTGACCCCACTGGTCTAGACTTAAGAAAGTTGTGGAGAAAATGTTACTAATGAATGTAGATTAAAAGAATAATGAAAGCAGATTAAACTTAAAAGTACGTGGTAGGTACATGTTTTCTCCCTCTGAGAGCTGGTTGTTAAACATTCGCCAGCAGAACCCTGTAGGATGCCATGTCACGCAATTCAGAAGAGACACAACATGGGCATAAATCCTAATCCCCTATTCCTCCTAGGTGTGTGTTCACCCCGGTCCAACTACACAGTGTTTAGACACAATGAACAGTAACCTCAGGCCAGGTCAGAAAGGCCGGATTCCAGATTCTGAGCCAGAAACCCAAGATGAAGGCCTGAGGGAGCTGAGGATGGAATAATCCCATTAAAACCACTTTGGGAAACAGGCTTCAGACCAGGAAACACGTTGCCTTAAACAAACAAAAACCACCCTCCCCATGAGTGTATTACTATGCGTGACAACATCAGAAAGTTATAAATAGGGAGATTTGGGGAGGGGAGGCCCTAAAAAAAAGAAAAGACAAGACCTTTTCACCCTGCTGAAACACAATGGGGAGCCAGAGGGAGAAAGTGGAAAAACAGCTACTATTCTGATGACAAGAAGGGAGTTTCCTCCGAGTAAGGAGGGTGGGTAGGCACTGGTCTGGAGCAGAGAACACATAGTTCAGAGCTGAGCAAAGCATGGACACATGTGGAGGAAAACAACACCAAGAGGCATGGGGAGTGGTCTATGGACACAGACACAGACACAGACACAGACACAGACACACACACACACACACACACACACACACACACACACACACACCAGATGTCCCTAAAGTACAAGCACCGGGGGCTTTGTTATTTCTGGCCAGGACAGAGGCATGTGATGTGTGAGCCTGGATAGGAGATTTCCGTTTTCCAAGACTCAGTTTTGTCATCTGCAAAATGGGAAGAGTCGGTGGGTCTGCACCAGACTGTCCCCTCCAGCTCTAAATCTATGAGCCCGTGGCTGGGTCTGAAGTCTTGCCAAACCTTCAGTAGTTCTGTCCTTCCCTTTCTCACTCCAGCTCTCTTCAAGGCTCATTCAGGTGCTGTATTCCATCCCCCACCACCCCTGCCAGTTCTCGTGCCCCAGGCACTAGTGCTTTTCTGTACTCCAGACATTCAGATCAGAGGATCGTTGTTTTTGTTGTTGTGCAGTCCTGCCCGACTCTCTGTGACCCCATTTGGGATTTTCTTGGCAGAGATACTAGAGTGGTTTGCCACTTCCTTCTCCAGTTCATTTTATAGATGAGGAAACTGAGGCAAACAATGTTAAGTGACTTTCCTAGGGTCACACAGCTAGGAAGTATCTGAGGCCGGATTTGAACTCTGGAAGATGAGTCTTCTGGACTCTAGGCTCAGCACTCTATCTGTGCAGGGCCACCTAAATGCCTCAAGTAATTATATCTTTCTGATAGCTAATTAAGTTTGTCTGGCTAACTGACGCCCAAGGAGAGAACACACTGGTGGGGGCTCGTGAGCAGTCCTAGACAACTTCCCAATGTGCCCAGGTTGCCCATAACCCTAAAGGGAGGAGGAGTAAACTGCCCTCTGGATTCTTAGCCTGCCAATAAAAGGAGGTGTAGGCAGTGAGCACGAAGGAGATCCAACATTGGCATGGGTTGTTCTCCCCAATAGAACGTCAGCTCTGTGAGGGCAGAGGCCCTATTCATTCTTGTCTTTGTATCTTTACTGCCTGCCATAGTTTCTAAGACAGAATAGGCACTTTTAAATTTCTTGTCAAAATGAAGTAAATTAATTTTTAAAAAATCTATTTGATGACATTGTAAAAACAGTGATCCTCTGATTTTGAAGACCCAAGGCTACTGATCAGTCACCAGATCCCACAGTTGGCTTGTTTCTAGACAGGGTGGCCTCTGTAGCCAGGGATTAAGAGCGCTGGACTAAGAGTTAAGAGAGATCTGGGTTCAAATTCTCCTCTTGATATTGACCAGCTGTGTGAGCCTGGCATGGGTTGGCTTAGAACAACAGATCTGCTTTGGGGGCAGCTGCCCAGAAATGGGTTTTCTAGCCTCCCAAGGAATGCAGGGATTAACGAATTTGCAAAGGCAAAGGCCCCAGGGTGAACCATCTTTCAGGAAGGGTACAATTACGCCATTTCCCCTGGATTTCATCAGCTCCAACTCCAGGCTTGAGACCTAGAGGCCTAGGCTTTCAATCTTTTAAATCCACATTTAATTAAAAGCCCTCAGGGACACTGAATGAAAAGGTGGCAGGCTTTAACTGTGAACTTGAACTCCCAGTATCTCCTGGAGAGGTCAAAGGCCTGAGCTTGCTAAGGGCACCAGGCCAACACAACTAGCTAGTCTTCAGAATAGACTTTTTTAGATTAAAAAAAAAGTCCAGCACAAACAAAAACACAAAGAAAAAATGTTACTAGGTTACACAAATCAGAAATGATGTTAGAGAAACAGGTTCTGTCTTCAAAGGATAATCTTTGGCGGGGTGGGGGGATGCCTTTTTATTTTCTTTTCAAATGGGTTATTGTTTAAAATAAAGAAAACAGAAGAACAGCTGTCTGTAAGTGACTAACACAGACCAATCCACTTTGCGTTGCTTTCCATCTGTTAAGGATGCCAATAAATTAGAAACTGCTCTTTGGGCCATCGCTTTTCATTCATAAATTTTGGAAAAATATACAGGACCATAGGAATCAAAAAGAAACAGAAATACATGACTCCTACCTACAGCCACATCTTTCACTTTAGAGAAATTCTTTTTCTTTCTTTCTTCCTCTTTTCTTTCTTTTTACCCTTTCTTTTCCTTTCCTTCCTATCCTTTCTTTTTTCTTTTTCTTTTCTTTCTTTCCTTTTTTTTCTTTCTTTCCTTTCCTCCTTCCTTCCTTCCTTCTTTTGAAAAAGTCTCTAAAAATTTCATATATATATTAAATCTTATTTTTGCATTGACTTGCATTATAAAATTGAATCTGTATTACTCCACTTCCTACTTTCATTAATTCATTCGTTCATCAAGCATTGATTAAACACCTACAACAGGACAGGCACAATGATTAAGTGCTGGAGGTACAATAAACACCAACCCAAGGCTCACTGCTCTCAAGCAGCTTATGTTCTCTTGTTACCTTCTATCATAGCCTACCCAATTGCATCCTCTTACTGGACATGAAACTGGTGAAGCCGTGACCTTGAGAAGTCCCTTTAGACGATCACCAAAGACATCTGTTTTCCAGATTACTTGGGTCACTTATTTTGTGCCCTTCTATAGTGAGACCTATAGCTAGCCATTTATTATCAGGGATTCTCTAAATATAACAGGGCAGGGAGCCAGTGAGTTCTGACTTTTTTTTATTCTTGGTATACTGAAAAAATGAACTGAGAATAGCAGGCCAGCTGCTGCACATGCCGACTGCTCACACGCATCTGCACCCCAATTGCTGAAGTGTATCTGTACCACCCTCCTCAAATGTAAGCAGGGGGAGAGGTGGCCCATATAGGAGTGGATGTTCTAAAAATGCAGGAAGCATGCGCCAGAGAAAACGCCCACGACGACTTAAAAAGATTTTTATTCTTACAGGCTGATAGGCAACATTTGGCAATGGGTAAAAGCTAGGACTGAGTTTTTTTCGTAACATATTCAGTGAGGATGAGGAGTGCTATGGCAACCCCTCCTACCACATCCTTCACAGGCCTTTCAGAACAGACACAAATAAATGGGAAGCATTTGCACTGTTTTTCCAACGCAGAAAAGACTGAAATCAGGAAAGGTGGGGGTGGGGGGGTAGTGGAGATATTAAATAAACAGCTTTCCTATAATAGAGTGTTTTTTTCTAAAAATGTTAATTTCATTTTTAGGGTTATTTTTCTCCCTTGTAAATGGAATTTTCCTGTCTTATTTCAGACATGCAAAGCCTCCTTAGGCAGTGGATAGAGGGCCAACCTTTAAGGAAGGAAGACCTGGGTTGAAGTTTTGTATCTGAAACATCCTGGATGGGTGACCCTGGCAAAGTCATTTTAAGATCTCTCTGCACCAGGCAACTAAGACTAAGGAATTCCTCTACCCACACTTGATGTCATCATAAATCTGGGGGCTAGCTGGGAACTTCAAAGTCCAGTCTGACCCCCAGATTTATAGAAGAGGCTAGTGAATAATAAAAGCAGACCTTGAACTCAGGCCTTGCTACCCTTGACAAGATCTATTCCAAGGGAGTCACTGGTTTAGAACAAAAGAGTAAGAAGAGAAACCGAAAGCAGAAGGGTTCTGAGTCTCAGGAGGATGAAGGATGGATGGTGGCGGATGTGGGGGGTGAGGGAGGCAGGAGGCTGAGGGAGAGTTCACATCAAAGGCCTTGAGAGCACCACGGCGAAGGGGGTGAGGATTTATTGGACGGAGCCTTCTGTTTGTCCTCACTCTCAGAAAGCGTTCTGACAGGGGAAAGAGCTTGCTAGCATTTGGCTGAGAATATATGACTTCAGATCCAGGCCCTGACATGTTTTCCCTTGTATGGAAGCATGTTGGCCCCCGAATGGAGAGTAGGATGCTCTTCCTACCTAAGGGCTGATGCTGTGGACAGGGTCTAGCCCCGACCCACAGGCCAGCCAGCCTCAGAGGAACGTGTCTGGAATTCAGGATACCCTTAAAAAAGTGGAATAATGATGGCTGCCTGAAATGCAAGGTTTACAAATGTTCTCACAATAACCCTGAGAGGTAGGTGCTATTATGACACCCGTTTTACAGATGAGGAAGTTGAGGCAAACACAGGCTTTCCTGGGATCACACAGCTGGTAAACATCAGAGACTGCATTTGAACCCAGATCCTTTTAACTCCAAGTCAGTGCTCTGACCCCTGTACCCACCTCTCCGCCTAAATATTATCTCATTTGATTCCCCAAACAACCCTCGGAGGTAGGTGGCATCACTGTCACTATTTTACAGATGAAGGAAGCTGAAAGAGAGCAAATTGACTTGTCCAGGGTCATAGAACTAGTGTCTGGGGCAAGAGTTGAATCCACTTCTTCCAGAATCCAGCGTCAATGCTCTATTATATTCCCTACATCCTGAAGGAATCGATCAGAAGCCAAAGGCATCTTTCCCCCCAAACCTCCAAAGGTGTAAGAAGGAGACCCCTGGCATGGAAGAGAAATCAATGACACACCTTCAATCAATCCAACAAATTAACCAAATCACTGATTAAGCACCTACTATGTGTGATGCATTAGGCATACAAAAGCAAAAAATGAACCTGTCTTTGCTTGCAAAGAGTTTCCATTCTTTCTGGAACATCCCAAAACTAAGGGAATTCAATTCAACCAGTGCTTAGTAGGGGTGCAGATTCTGTCCTGGATCTATGCTTCCCAGGTGTTGGGGAAATAAAAAATAAAAGGCACTTGTCCCTGCCTTCAAGGAGTTGACAGTTTGAAGAAGTCAGGGAGAGATAAAACACACAGAGATAAGGACTGGAAGGATTTGGGGACAGGAATGTAGTCCCACTGCCTCATTTTCCAGTGTTTATTATAACAATTTGTACCCATGCTTCATCTCTATATCCAGTGCTTAGCACAGTGCCTGGCACATAGTAGGCACTTAATAAATGTTTATTGAATTGGTCAACTGTAAGCTTCTTAGTTCAGAGAATATAGCATTTCAATCTGGGAGGGACCTTAGAGATCCTTTCATCCTGGTACCGGAAGCTGAGAGATCTGGAAGCTACAAGGGGCCTCAGAAACCACCCAGCCCACCTTTCTCTTCTAAAAGGCAAGGGGTGTGCCCAAGGTGACACAGGTGATAAGGAGCAGAGCTGGGACCCAGGCCCAGGTGCCCTGATTCCAAATCTCACCGTCTTTTTCATTGTGTTGCCCTGACAGCGACTATGTAGTTTTAAAAATCTGCATATCCCTGTCCCCAGCCCTGCCCTTGGAATCTGGCAGCATCTGAAAAGAGTTGTCTGTTGGACTGACTGACTTGAAAATGAACCAGACGAGGTTTTGAAGGGCTCTTCTGTCTTCCAAATTAGGTCCAAATATGGCTTTGATATTAGTCAGTCTCATATTTCTCATTTTTTATGGAAGAGCAGAGTAGATGGATGTCACTGCAGCACCAAGATTGGAACCTCATAGGCTCACGGGAAGAGACCTCACTGGAAAGGCCCTCCAAGGCCCACTAGTCCGTCCACCCCCTGATTTTTACAGGTGAGGAAACTGAGGCCCAGATGCCAAAGGAAAGGGCAGCTGGGTGGATAGAACGCCAGTCTTAGAGACAGGAAGATCTGAATACAAATCATGTTACAGGAACTTACTGGCTGTGGGATCCTGGGCATGAACCCTAACCTCAGTTTTCTCATCTGTAACATGAGAGGCTTGGACCAATAAACGGAGTGTACTATCTCTGTGCCCAGACCACAATGTTCTCCACTAGGGAAAATGCCTGCTAAAGATAATGGATTTGGGGGGCAGGGGAGCCCAACACTGGGATATGCTCTGGACCTGTCTAACTGCCAAGGACTGGAATTATATAGCTTGTTTTTTGGCCTGATGGCCATTAAGAGTCCAGTTTTATTTTCCTGGCTAGAATACTCCATTTTTAACTCTCCATTTCACTTTCCAGAATTATGGGCCTTTGAGGAAAAAAAAAATATGGAGCTACACTACCAGACCTCAGCCTGTTGGTTTGGTTTCTAGAGAAATCAAATCCAATCTGACCCCCAGATTTGCATTTTCCTATTTTCTAGGAATTGTATTTTGCTTCCCTTAGTAGCTAGTTTCGGTTCTGTCCCTGATGGACATTTGTCCTTTCACTTCCTAAAACATGCTTGCTAATTGGCAATAATAGGTATAATAAAACATGAAAACTGGAATTGTGATTTCATTAGCGTATGGAACTTCCAGTGAGGAATCTCCTTCTACCAATGCACATGGAGAGTCAACACAACACATCCTGAGAGAGTTGTCTAAAGGCACTAAGAATTTACATCCAGGGTCACACAGCCAAAATGTACATCAGAAGTGGACTTGAAATCATGTCTTCCTGACTCCTAGGTCATTGCTCTATTCACTATGCAATGTTACTCCTCGAATCATTTTAAAATTAAGAAAAATCACATGGTTACAGCAATTGAGGAGAGAAAAGCTTTTCAACAAAATTTAACACTCCATGTTAAAATACCAAAAAGCACAGGAACAAAATGATCCTTCCTTAATATTACCAGAAGTATCTATTTCAAATCGAGAGCTAACATTATCTGTAATGGAAAAGTATTAGAAGCTTTTTTCCTAAGGTCAAGGTTGAGGTAAGGTATGTAGTTTATATTATTATTTGCTGTATTGCTAGAAATGCTGGCTATAGGAATTTTTAAAAGAAAAGAAATTGTGGCAATAAGAATAAGCAAATAGAAGTAAAAATCTTTATCTCTAATTACATAAGGCATGATGACTCCCTTTAAGAAGAATGAAAAAATAACAGATAGCTAATTACTTCAGTAAATTAGTAGAATAAAAAATAAACTCACAGAAACCATCAACCTTTCAGTATTTAACTAACAAATCCCAGGAGGAAGAGAGAGAAATTCCCTGCTGAAGCATCACATATTCAATCCAACATTGGGAGAGCTTTCCAATATCCATGCCTTCCTTCATCCCAAACTGGAAGGGAAGCTGTTTAGCCTATAAAAATCTCAGGATTCCTCATTTATTCCATTTTATTTCCTTCAGGAAGACAAAGGAGATCATTTATGGGGGTGTTTTTATTTTGAGTGCATCTCAAAGTACATTAGGTTTTGTTAAGCAACTGCCTGTTTACCAAATTCTGGTAACCATTTTCCTAGATCAAACAAGCCTGAAAATTTCCATGGACATGGCTTGCCTGCTTCCCCTAGAACACACACATTCCCAAGACAGATTGAGAATATGGATATCTTTAGCCATAGCTTCCCAAATGAATAATCAGACTGAATGCACATGCAGGTGTGGAGTGAGGGGTGGGATGGGTGTGGAATTAAAAAATAGAACAAACCATGCCTAAGCTAGATTTAAAATGTCGACTTTTTGACAATTGCCCATTTTTTTTTGTCTTATACCACTGTAGAATGCCCTTCAGCCTTAACTGAAGCCCTGGGGACTTGTAGGGGTACTTCCTAATAGTGTGATGGTTCTTAAAAATAGCAACAACTTGATGATGATTGGTGATCCGGCATGCATCACTCCATACTGGTCATTTGAGATTGGATTTGTCTATGGGGCAGACATAACGAGTTATTTATTAATTCCTATTTGTTTGCTGCACCACCTAAAAGAGAGTTTGAATAGGATTGAAGAAAGCTACAAGAAACATATTAGATCTAAATGTTCTGTCTTTGTGTGAATTAGTACCCACTCCATGCAAAACCAGACCAAGCACACCAAAGTGGGGCTTTAACTTGGTTGAGAAAAAGAAGAGATTTTCAGCGACCCCACAGAGGGAGATTTGGGAATTAATTGGCAATTTCAGTTTTCTAAATGGCTTTTGATGTGCTTGCTTATGCAAAGTATTCTGGTGAAACATCTCTTTTAATTTTTAATTTTTATCCTCTCTGTGCTCCAAAAATGCATTGGTCTGAATCATCGCCCCCTCATCTTGTTATCTTAATGGCTGAAGGATAGAGTATCCACTGGCCATGCCGCATTAGGTGTCCTCATTTACAGATTGGGGGGAAAAACCCCACGAAAGTGCTGGATATAAATTATTTAGAATCTATTGTATCAGTGTGTGTCCTGTGAGCATTCACCACCAATGGCAAAGTACTTGGATCATTTTTCACTTTTAATTGTGTTGATATCTTATCTGTTCTGTTGAAAGTGGAGAGTGGTATGTGAAACCACATGAGTGGGGGAGCAAAGGGGGTCCATTCTTGGGCCTTGTTACTTAAAGCCAAACGAGTCCAGTTAGTGGTCAGAACTTGAAAACACAACCAAAACCAAACTCCCAACAATTATGAGTTGCGATATGCTTCTGTAATACATGGCTATTACTCTGTTGAACATGAACAAGGTTGGAATGGAACTAGGTTTCTTGGAGGAGTCCTGAACTGATTTAGTCAGAGACATGAAGACTTCAATGTTCCATGGGATGGAAAGGAAGCTGCTGTGTCTACCAAGTCCTTCAAAGGACTAAACCACAAACCTTCTCATTAATACATTCACTCATGCACACACATACTCCCCCGTTCTAGATAGCCCTGTCCATATCTCTCTCCATCCATATCTCCTTTGGTATCTGTGTCTGTCTGTCTTTCTCCTCTGTCCCTCTAGCCGTCTCTGTTTCTCTTTCCCACACATTCTTCATCTTCTATTCTCTTTCCATCCATCTTTCTAAGTCTTTCTCCCTCTTTCCCTCCCCCTCCCCATTTCTGCATTCATCTTATTTTTCTTCTCTTGTCCTTTCCCTTCTCCCCCTGCCCCAGCCCCTGGAAAATCTCAGGTGCGTAGTAAGGCAACAATATCCGATGGGATTTCTCTCTTGATAAAATATTGATATGTCTGGGGAGCAGGGCTGCTATAGCTTAGAATGTAATGGAGTATTTATTTTCTTCTCCAAATCCAAAGGGGATATTTAGACCAATAAATCTATTAAGACATGATTAGATGTAGATTTAAATTACCATAGCTCATGAGGCCCTATTAATTCTTAAGTTAGTGGTATCTTTTTTTCCTCCTTGAGTACTTTCATCACTGATGGCAAACTCAAAGCACATAGGGCAGTCTAAAGTCACTAAAGATCAAGGTATTGCCCAGATGTGTCCTATTAGAACTTGAACCCAGAGCCTTTCTACCCACTTACTGGGTGGCCCTTTCCCAGCTATGAATTTTAGGGGGTTAGGTAAAATCATCTTCAAGGTCCTCTGGAACTACAAACCCCAGGATTCTACAACTACAAGATGAGTAAGAAAGTAAAGTGGTGGATGTGGTGGAGAGTTCAAGAGAGTGCGATTTGGAGTTCAAGTTTTGGCACTGTGAGATATGGACAGGGCATGGGTTTGAATCCTAACCCTGCCACTTACTACTTGTGTGACTTTGGACAAATTATTCAACCTCTCCTGGCTTCTATTTCCTCATTTGTAAATGAAGGGATTGTGCCAAATAACCTCTAAAATCCTGAACATTCCCAAATCTGTGATCCTGTGAATGGTTGGCAAATCACTTCTCTTTTCAGGCCTCATTTATAAAATGAAGGGACTGGATTGGGAGATTACAGAAGAAAAGGCATGGAATTTGGACTCAAAGGGCTTGGGTACCAATTCCAAGTTTTGACCATTGCTGACCCTGGAGAAGTCACGTAATCCTTCTCAGCCTCAGTTTCTTCATTCCAAAACAAGGAGCTTGGACTTGTCAACCTTCAGTGTCTCTTCCATCTCTAAATTCACGATCCCATGCCTTTTAAGCCGTTGAATCCTATTATGTCAAAGCCTCCTAACGTGAATCGTTTTCTCATTAAAGCTAAAAGAAACTTTTCTTGACAGGCAATTGGCAAAAGGACAATCACCAGCGAAACAGACCTGATCTATAACAGAGAACTAAAAGGAATGAGCATCATCTGTGAAATCTGTGAATTTCATTTCCCTGCTATCAAAAGCAACGCGTGGTAAAAAGCGTGGGACAGTTAGAGCGCGGTGTTATCCAGGACACTATTTTCAGTCCCGTCTCCCCCCACCCCTTCCCTCTACAGTTAGAGCTCTAGATGAACTTCTGACCCTTTCAGCAACCATCCCAGGAATCTAGACAGGACCATCATCACCTCCAGCCAATGTGGGAGAGGAAGGAACCCCCAGGAATATTCTGCCTCTATTCCTGGAGGTAACCAAACACAGAGGAGCCCGCCTCCGTTCCCATCTGGTTTCTTCAATTTCAAAATAAAATGGAAATGAAAAGCATAGTATTTTGTTATGTTTTTTTAAAAAAATTACATGAAGTTTCCTTTGGCTAACGTCTGTGAAATGATTTGGGGCCTAGTAGGAGACTGCAGATGGGATGTGTAATGGATATAATTTCAATATGAAAACCAGGAGTTCACAAGAATACATTTTTTCAAGTCAGAAAGTATTGGATAGTTCCATACTGTTTAATGTAAAAACGTGGGGACAAGTTATTACGTTTTTTAAACTGTGCCCGTTGCCCTTTAAACCCAATATCTTTTTGAGCTTGGACCTATAACCCATCAAAACCAGGCACTGTCACAAGCCAGGCTAGGGCTGTCCCTGGCTGACACTCACCCAAAGGCCACACTCCACTAACCACTCTGTGTGTGTGTGTGTTTTTTTTCCTCCAGGGCCTCAGGATTTATACCCCCAATTAAGACAATAATGAGTGCCCCAAGTTGACCTCCCAGGAGCAAGAATTAATTAAGCACAGTATTTCTTAGTGAAGAATGACATTTTCCTAAACCAAGTCTGTGCAAAAGCCATATTTCCTGATGGGACTATGTCTCCATGCAGGATTCCTAATAGTGAACACAAATAGCATTGGGCATTTTTTAGTTCACGTTTTTAATTTGGGAAGTCCCCCATACCCCTTCCTCCTACTATTCCCAACATTTTTACTGGGGGGTCTTTTAATGCTAAAGGAAAGAAGAGAAAAGGAAAATAAAAAGCAAAGAATAGTTTTTAAACGTAGGAACTACGTGGGAAGCAGTAACTTCTTTTAGGCTGCTCAGACAATAATTCAGAATGTCATCATCTTTCCACAAAGCAGGGAAAGCCACTGAAATTGGGAGAACCCTATCCACTTACCTTGGAGCCTGAGAAAATAGCTTTTATGTTTGTGTATATGTTTTATCCAATGCCTGTGGGGTCACAGTCAATTACATTGCCTGGCAATATGACTCTCCCTCCAGATTTTCAAAACCATGTCTTGACTACGCAAACAATAGGTCAAGGAACCATGTTTTTGTAGGTGGCCATTGACCAGAGATTGCAACCCATCTGTAACGTAATAGAAAAGACTTAGCTGGGAGAGTGTCAGAAAAGTTGAGTTCTCTGTGGTCACACAGCTTCTGAGTGTCAAAGATGGAACTTGAATTTAGGTCTTAGGGATTCCAAGCCTAGCCCTCTCCCTGCACTATGCACTGCTTATATATAAACAATATATGTATGTATGTGTGTGTGTGTGTGTGTGTGTATACATATATATATATATACATATATATATATATATATATATATATATATTAAAATCACCTTCTGATGACTGACATCACTAACTTTTAAAATGAAGGCAAGGCAGGGAGGGAGAAGCCTTGTGATTCAACCTTGGCTTTCTGTTCCTGACAGAATCACAGAGAAAAAAAAAATCACCGTCTCGTGGGGGGGCAATCCAAAAGAAGACCCAAACCTTTTCTTCTCCATTTCTTTTACTCACTGTTCCTTGAAAAAAAGCATCACCACTATAAATCAGAGATGTTTTCCTCCCCTTTTAAAAGAGTTAACTCCTCCGCCTGATCCTGAAAGTTCTTCTCAATCTCCTGTCATCTAATGCCTTTAACGTCAAAGGAAAGTACCTTTCTTATTTCATCCATCCATCACTACAGTGCATTTTAGGAGAAACTATTAGAAATTCCAAATAACGTTATAGCCTTGGAAATTGCTAGCATACCATCTGCGACTGCATTAACATTTACAACCTGCCTAAAATAATAAATAAAGCAAATTGTGCTGGAAATATTCACGGGTGCCCAATGTGCACTTGAGGACGATAATTAGCATTTTATAATCATGGTTCATTTCTTTATCCAACTCCCTGTCGTGTTAATGATAAAATATTTTAAACGAGGCCCTATCTGCAAACCATACTACAGTCTAGAGATTAGCCCTTAACTAACACAGAGAAAGAGAACAAGTTATATGGTGGGCATCATGAATCCAATGAAGTTTTACGTGTGGTCACATCCGCCAGTCTCTGTCTCTTAGCCACTTTCCTTTTCTTATGGCTATACAATAGTTGACCCAGAATGAGGAAGCTTTATTACCACTGGAAATCCTGAGATGTTCTAGAATAATTGTACCATGGAAAATCAAACAAGCTCACTTCATGTTTTTTTTTCCTTTTGGTTTGGAAAATGTAAGGTCCCTGAGGATGGGGGTCAAAGGCTCTTGAACCACTCAGATGGAAATAATTGTGGAAAGTCCTGGAGGGACTGGATTTGAGGACCTGGATTCAAATCCTGGATATTCTACCTGTGTAATCTTTGTTTCTGTGAGCCTCAGTAAAACAAGAGGGTTGGATTATATGGCTTCTGAGGACCTTTCCAGCTTGAAATCCTACAAGTTACTATGGTGAGGTCAGGTAGATGACCTGGGGCCAGTCACTTAGATCTTCCTCTCTCATGCCTCAATTTCCCATCTTGTAAAATGAGAGAGACCTCCAAGTTCTTTTCCAGCTCTAGACTGCTACTTACTGAGCCTAAGACAAATGTATGCTGGCAGAGTCCTAACCCCCCATCAGAATCTCAGCCAGCCATAGAAATCAGGGAAGTTTAAACCTTCTCTTCCAGCTAGAGTTTCCATTTATTAGATTCGCATCTTCCAGAGTTTTCCATTTCCTTGTTCCAAGATTCTATTTCACCCAGAAGCTGCTTTGAATTTTCCTTCCCTGCTCACTAGAGATTTCCAAGCTGGAAAGTCTGACCCTGCCTTGCGATTTCTAGACTCTTTGCCCAGCCTCAATGTCATCAAGTGGAAAAGAAGGAGGCTGAACGCTATGACCTCCCAGGTTCCTCCCAGGGTTAAATCTGTGATCCCTAGCCTCAGGAGGAACTCCTTAACAAGTTTTCCTGGGGCCTTTAAGGAGAACAAACCATACCACGGGTCAAGATAATTAATAAGAAACCAAACAAAGCAAACCCTGAGGCCTGAGTAAACATACAGTGACATGTTTTTAATGCAAACAGCAGCAATCCTGGTCTCAGCTGTGTACAACAAAATCTTTATTACAGCAAAGACTTCATGATATCTCCTCTATTAAGTAGCTCTCTGCTCTATTAAATTAGGGATGGAAAGAGAGAGGTTGCTGGCAAAAGGAAGTAGAGAGATCAAAGGGGAGTATTGCAAAACACTTTGCAGTTAGTGAGTTATGAGAATGGAAGCTATCATCATTATGGTTCTCTGGTCCTGTTCCCTTCCTCCTCTCTGCTCCCTCCCTTATATATGAGGTATATAGACACCCTCAGCTCCAGGCTGATGAGGTTGCCAGGGACCCAAGGCCTAATTTTACAAACACCGGATTGGTTTTGGAAGAAGGTACGGAAAACAATGGCCAAAATCATGGTGATTTTCAAGTACAGCTGCTTTTTTCAATGAAGACAAAGTTTAAAACAAAGTCAACCTAAGCGAGGCTAACAGAGTGAATTTGTTCTGACAGTGAATGCAGGGCCTCAATAATTTAACACAGTGCGTGCAAACAAGGTTAACTTTGAGTTGGTTTATGGCAAATCTCTAGAGGCCTCATCTGCCACTGTCCCATTGTACAAATGAGGTGTGTTGTCGGCTGCTTGTATATTTTAATGTGAGATGTGTAAACTTGAAGCTAACCAATCTTAATGTGACAGTTAAAAGGACCATAATATCGATGATTCTCAACATCATTCATTGTGTTAAGTACAATGTAATAAGGCTGGTTCCCTTCAAAATGGCAACTTTTAGAAGAACAAAACAATTCAGAATTGGATATAAACAATTGTTTGATATTTTCAACAATTAAACTCAAATTTAATTGTGTTAGATGTATTCTCATAAATGACTTTATGAATAAATATCTGTGAATATCACATTGCTTTTATTTGTACCTATTTTCCATTATTTTATTTATGTTATTATTTATTTGTATTTATATTTATTTGAGGGCAATTAGGTGGCACAGTGGATAGGTAGCCCAGCCCAGAGTCAGGAAGACTCACCTTCCAGAGTTCAAATGTAGTCTCAGACACTTATTAGCTGTGTGACTCTTTGCAAGTCACTCAACCCTGTTTGCCAGAATTTCCTTTTCTGGAAAATGAGCTAGAGAAGGACATGGCAAACCACTCCAGTTTCTTTGCCAAGAAAACCCTAGATGGAGTCAGAAAGTCAGACACAACTGAAAAAATGACTGAAAAATTTATTTGCATTATTTGTTATTTGCACTTGTTTTTATTTGTATGTTGAGTGCTGTAAAATGTTAATCAAATCTTAAATTAATCTGAATAAAATGCAAGCTAAGAGAATTATTTGTGTAGATTGTTTTATGACAAATGTATAGGGGGAATACTTTTAAAAAATTTTTGTGGAAAAAAAAAGGGGCAACGTCACATAAAGTTTGGAAACCACTGGGAGAAAATAAGTGGTTGAAACCACTTCCTCGGGCACAACACTTACCCCTTTCCCAGCAAGATGAGGGAGGTAGTAGCAGACAAAAGAGTAAGGAGGGGCTGTGTGAGAGACAGATGGAGAAAGGGAATGAGAACATTAATGCGATATTAAAAGAGCCGTAAAGGAGTCCAAACTTTTTTGGAAAACAATTTGGAATTAGGTGAGGAAAATGACTAAGAAGTTTTATGCCCTTTACCCAATGACCCCCATCCCTGGGCATTTATCCCAAGACGGTTCAAAGGAGGGGGAAAAAAGGTCAAATATGTAACAGAAATACTCATAACAGCACTTTCGATGGTGGTAAAGCTCTGGAAACACAACGGGGGCTCATCGATGCACGAACGACCAAACAAGCAGTTGGCATTTAAAGGTAATAGACTATTATTGTTAAGTAGTAAAAGAATTAGACTATTATTGTTAAGTAGTAAAAGAAATTAGAGAAACATAGGAAGATTTGTATTAAGTGATATACAATGTAGCAAGAAGAAAAAAAGGACAAGATAGACAATGACTGAAACAGTGTAAGGAATACTAAAAAAAAACAAAACCAAGCTAACAACCACTCTAGATTCTGGAGAACAGATAATGAAATATATTTTCCTTTTTTCTGCAGAGAGATGGGGGACTACCACTGTGCTATGCTGTATACACTATTAAATGTAGTCACTATATAAGTTGTTTTTTTTTTTAAGTGAGAGTTCAATTTGACAAGATGGGAATGGGGTTGCATCTGGGATTGACTTATGTAAAAACAAGAGGCACCATAAAACATTTTTTTTTAAAAAAGGAAAGAAAAAAGAAAGTAAAGATCTAGTAAGAAAAAAACCCAACATCCAAGGAATAGGGAAAAAAAGAGGTCAGAAAGAGGTCATAGTTGTTGTAGGATTAGGAGAATAAGAAATGTGGCTACACTTGAGGTTACAGCCTCAAACAGCAATCACTAACAGATGTCTATAACCATCATAAAAGACTTTATGCTATATTTTTTCAATCATCCTGTGGATTCCTCTTTACAATTCATAATAAGTAGGTATAAGTGCATAGGATAGTTTTGTTTACAGATTAAAAAAAATTTATTCTAATTCTCCCCCCCAAAAAAGATAAATCCAAAAAATGCTACATAAAGATTGGAATTAGATGGGCATCTAGGTATCTAGGCCACCCTTCTCATTTTGCTGAGGCTCAGAGAGAGCAAGTGATGTGGCCAAGGTCACAAAGTTTCACTCAAGTTCTCTGATGACAATCTGGTGTCCTTTATTCTCCTCCTGTGTGGTGGCCTAGGAGAAGGCTGAGAAAGCAGGGAGAAGCCAGCCAGAGGCTCTCTTTCCCCTCCTATAGCCCCCCACAGGCGACTCCTAGGACTGGACGAGATTAGAAGACAGCAGGATAGAATACTGTCTTTGGGAAGACCTGCATTAGAATTCTGCCTCAGTGGGATCTTGGGTGAGTCACAATCTTCAGTTTCATTTGTAAATAGAGAATTTCACGACAAACACAAAGTTGTCAAGAGGATCAAATGAAATAATTAGCACCAAGAATCTTGCAAACACAAAAGCACCTTAGAAATGTCAGCTATTATTATTGTGAGTTTTCAAATGTTATTTTGACTAACAAAATACGAATTACCTTAAAACCCTTCCCGAATTCAGAATAGCTTTTGCCATCATTTACTGTCTTAATCAGCAAACACTTAGAGCGCATCTCATATCATGTCGGATGTTTGGTGGATTTAGGAGATGTTAAAAGTGTATCCTCTACTCAAAAGTGCTGGGGACCACTGCTCTAGGCTGGAGGCAATGGGGGCCCACACTGGGGAGAGGTCAGAGGAAGGGGAAAAGGGATAAAGAAGCAGACCTCCAGGGAGGTCTGTTGCCCATTGCTACCACGAAAATATTTTGGTGCATATAGGACCTTTCTTTTTATCTCCATTAAAGGACAAAATGTAATTTAATATGGAGGTTTATGTTGAAATTCCAATTAGAGGAAAGGACCGGCATTCTTGATTTAGTAGGGTTTTCAGGCCTAGCTCATACCACCAACATGCCTCCCATAATTTCCATCCTGGAGCTGACAGTATTCACAGCTCAGTGATCAGATCCAGGATTCTCCGAAACAAAACAACTGAAAACCACTGTTGTGGTTTATTTCAAAGAAAAAGGAAGAAACATCAAAAGCTCCAAGAAAACTCTAATAATTTTTTTAAAAAAGTTTTATGAATGTCTTTAAAAAAATCATCATCATATCCTCACCGTATCTCCATTTATCACCTCTCCCCATAGCATTTTGTGACAAATACAACCCACCAAATACAGCCTGACCAGCTGGGTCTCTCTCGGCATGCATCATAACCCTCTGTGAGGCCGGCGTCCTCAGCCTCCTACTTTCTATGACGTGGCGGAAAGTCAACTTTATTATCTGTTTTTAGCACCGTTTATGTCCCATGCTTAAAATTCCCTTTGGTCTTATGTACCTTCATCTCTTAGATTTCCAAATGTCTTTTAAAGCCCAGCTTGACACACCTTGTACATCAGAGGTTGTTAAACTGGAGTCCTTTGCCTTCTCTCTCTCTTCATATATATATATATGTATATGTACATACATACATATATGTAAATATGTATGTGTATATATATATTTATAACTCAAAATAATTTGTTTCCTTAATTCTAGGCCTTTTATAAGTAAAAATAACATTAATAATAATGAAATAATCATCTCATTCGATTCTCACAACTGTGGGAGAAAGATGCTATTACCATCCCCTTTTTACAGATGTGGAGACTGAGGCTGAGGGTGGCTTGCTCAGGGTCACATGATAAATGTCTGAGGCAGGATATGAACTCACATCTTGCTGACTCCAAATCTAGCCTTCTTATTGGGCTGCATTTGACAAGATGACTCTGAGAATCCATAAGCTGCCCCAGACGGCCAGAGGTCCAGGTCCCAAACAAAGCCTTTCTCCAAGTGCTAGTGCCCTGACTGCCTAATTATCTTATTCATTTTGTATACATTTTGCCTATATTCTTTTACGTGCTTGTGTGTGTGTGTGTTGTGTATACATGTAGGCAGATACACATATATTATGTGTATATAATTTGGTAGCTCCTCTGTTAGAATATAAGTTCCCTGGGGGTGGGGAACGTGTCAGTTTTGTCCTTGTACCCCCCTGGCACTTAGCATGCTGACTGCCACGGACACAGTAGGTCTTTGTTGGCCAACTGGTTGGTTTTCAGGGATTTTCTGCTTCCGCAAATCAGGCTGATACGTATATTGGGGTATATGGGAGACCTTTCTTCCTGTCTTTGACCCCCTAGAGAATATGCCCTGCAGGGAGACCTTTGAAGTGCCCATTTTGCTGAAATCAATCACGTGCGCTTGTCACAACTAAATCTGAGTCCCCCATTTCAGTAAGTATTCACAGGGCAGCTTTCAAAATGGCCAGTTGGTCCAAACTATGTTCGAATAACCACGTCACTCTGAGTAAATAAGGAAGTAGTGCCTAGAACGAAAGAGTCACTTCTCTGAGGAGAAGGAAGAGAGACCAACGTCCTTGGCCAGATTGGCCCGGCAGTACTGGCAGCCACGGTAATCGGGGAAGGGCCTTGTCTCCACCATGCTGAAGGTTGCTGTGGATGTGGTCTGCTTCTGTTCTCAGGCTCAGACATATAAAGGGACACACGATCACAGCTTGAGCCTTCTGGCTTATCTGAGTTTTTAAAAATAGGAAAAAAGCCTTTCAAAACCCCAAAGATTCCCTTCCCTGACATAACTCAAGAAGTTTTCTCCAGCTCATTATTTTTAAAGCTCCCAGAACCCAGGAAGTCCATTTCACATTTTCTAGTTCAGGGTTTCTGCCAATTCAGGGGAATTTTTTTTGTGTATGCATTGAAAAAAGCCTCCTTAGAGAAAAAGGCGTGTGTGTGTGTGTGTGTGTGTGTGTGTGTGTGTGTATGTATCGGGGTGGTGCATGTGGGGGAGGGTGTCACTGGAGAGTCTGTATTCTTGGAATATTTTCTTTTTCTTTTCCAGGGCACCAATCTGTAATAAATGAGGCATTCCAGAAAATGCTGAGAGTGGGGAGGGGGGTGATGTTAAAACTCAAGGGCTACCAGGGGAACACTTAAGAACAAGGCTTTAAGTTAAATTCACTGTCTTTGAGTTTTTGACCACTAGGAGCAGGAGGCCAGTGCCCAGCAGGCGCCTTGACTGAAGAAACACGTCTGACGAGTGCCGCACAAACAGGCCTGTCTTTTGTAGATTTCTGCAATCTGCATGGAGGCTGCCTTGCCGGCCATCAGAGCCGGGCCAGAAGTCTGTGCAGGACATTGCTCAAAATGGAACGTCATCTTTTCAGAGCTCAAGGAGGAACGAGGCCTGAACAGGCAGCAGAATCGGTAGTGGCATTGATTTTCCCCTTGGCCCCCAGACAATGATGGCATTGTTTGGCACCCGCATGGGCCCGGCCTGCACCCTTCCATTTTCCTGGCTTTGCTTCAACGAAGAACAACAGGTGGGAGCTGGGGATCAGCCCCTCCACTTACAGAATTGGGGTCAAGCTAATAGGATCAGAGTCCTGGAACCAGAAGGGGCCTCAGAGGCCATCACTCCATGATTCTGCAGATGAAGAAACAGAGTCCAAAGGGGTCAAAGTCATAGAATTAGAGCTCTGCAGATGGAAGGGACCTCGGAGGCCATCACCCTCTCATTTTACAGATGAGGAAACAGAGTCCAAGGGGGTCAAAGTCACTGAATTGGAGTTCCACAGCTGGAAGGATGTCAGAGGCCAGTTTTACAGACTAAGCTCAAAGAGGTTAGTTGACTTGTCCAAGATCACCCAGGCAGTAAATGTAAATACTGATTTTTGACTGAGCTGATTATCACTATCATTATAATCATAATATATTAATAATAACTATTACTGTTAATAATACCAGTAATTCAGGGAGACAGCTTGTCATAGCGGCCTCCAAGTCCATCAGACCTGGGTTCGCGTTTCCCCTCTGCCACATACTACTGATTGGGTGACCCTGGGCAGATCACCCAATCTCTTGGTGTTTGATCTAAGACTGTAAGTTGAGGCAGCTTGTGGCACAGTGCATTGGACCTGGAGTCAGGAAGGGCTGAGTTCAAGTCTGACCATGGATGCTTACTAGCTGTATGACTCTAGGCAAGTCACTTAACCTATGTTTGCCTCAGTTTCTTCATCTGTAAAAGGGGGTGATAACAACACCTACCTCACAGGGTTGTTGAGAGAGATAAAGTGCTTAGCATTGTCCCTGGCACATAGCAGGCACTTTGTAATTTCCTTTTCTTCCCTCCCATAACACCAGTTGTCAGTTAGCACTGGTAGAGGGGACTGCTCAGTGGACATTCCTCACATGAAATGGAACCCTCAGTTCAAGAACTGATTATTTAGTCTGTTGGTCACTGCCATCCATCCAAGCCAGGTCTCCGATGTCTGATGTACCAGGACATGGAGGCCAGATAGGATGGGCATGGGTGAGGACAAGATGGTCACGAGTCGACTCGCCCACACCTCTGAGGGGCAGTATAGAACCTGAGACACGCTTCTTTAAAGATTGTCTATAGTAGAACAAATTCGATACTAAGAAAATGGATTGACATCATTAGTCATAAAGACCCAATTCCAACCAGTCTTCCCTACCAAAATGCGGTCTTGTTTGACGTTACATCAACGCAAGATGTCAGCATGTAGCTTGGGTCTTTGGATGAGGAGAATTCATTCTGCATTTCAAAGGGGTCTTTGATGTTTCTATTTCTCTCCACCCCTTCCCCCCAAAAGTTCTGCAGCCGTGTCTCAAGACTCTAGCTGAACATGTGGCACTGGCCCTTACCAAAGGGAAATGAAGCAGGCACCTGGGAAGTCACCAGGAGGCTCCTAGGAGGTGAATAAGAGGGGAGTTTTGCGGGGGTATGCATGAGATCATCCAGCTGGAGGGGAAAGACCCTCAGGGGCCATTGGTTTGACCCCACTACTTCACTGAAGAGGAAGCTCAGACATTTCTGGGGAGGTTCCGTGAAATGCCCAAGCTAAGTGTCAAGGTAAGTGACAAGGTAAGATTTGAACCCAGATTCTCTGACTCCAGAGCCAGGGCCCCCTCTACTGTGCCATTCTGCCTCTTATGAAAAATGTCCAAAAACCATGAATTGTTTTGGGGGTTTTTTTGGTGGGGAGAGTGTAGGAGAATTGTCTAGAGGAGGGGTCCTTCGCGTGTTTTGTGTCCTGGACTCTTTGTCTCAATCTGATAAAGCCACAGCCCTTTACCCAAAGGGTTAAGCCCCTTCTCATGTTTTTAAACGCATAAACTATCGTTGTTATTGTTGAGCGGCTTCAGCTAGGTCCGACTCCCTGTGACCCCATCTGAGGTTTTCTTGGCAAAGATCCTGGAGAGGTTTGGCCATTTCTTTCTCCAGCTCATTTTATAGAAAAGGAACTGAGGCAAACAGGGTTAAATGACTTGTCCAGGGTCACTTAGATCATATTTGAACTCAGCCACTTGAGGACTCCAGAGCTGGTACCTAGCCAGTGCTCCATCTAGCTGGCTATAAACTATAATACTATATATCGTTATCTATCTATATCTATATCTATATCTATATCTATATCTATATCTATATATATTTAAATTCATGGATCCCAGGTTAAGAATCCTTGCTCTACACCCATGATTTTATCTGCATAGGGAACTCTTATGTAAAGAAATTCCTTCCACCAATGCAGACTGGTTCTCTAATTAATAGTATTAAAAAGTTCTCTGATGTCAGTTTGTGCTCTTTCCACAGAAGCACAGGCCCGAATAGGACTATGAAGCTAAAGGGGCAGTGCTCAACCAGGGGAGGGTAGGTAGGTAGGGAGGTAGGGAGAGGGACAGACAGAGAGACAGAGACGGACAGAAACAGAGATAGAGAGAGAGAAACAGACAGAGAGAGCATGAGAGAAAGAGAAGAGGAAAGAGAAGGGGGAGAGAAAGGGGAGAGGAGTGGGAAAGAAGAGAGGGGAGGGAGGGAGAGAGATAGAATGAGAGAGAGGGAGAGAGAGAGAGAGAGAGAGAGAGACAGATACAGAGACGGAGACAGGAGAGAGAGAAGAATGTGTCAAGCATGGTGGAAATCTGATCCTCAGGATCCTGTAACTCTGTTTATAAAACCAACACATTAAGGACCAGCTCACTGTCTGCCAACATTCAGGAAACCCTCATAATGGAATCATAAAAGTACAAGCCTGAGCTCTTCGAAGGGCCGTAGGCACCAACGTTTAGTGTTCAATCTCATTCCGTTTCAGAGCCTGGGCCCACAGTGGTGTTGTTTAGACTCCCACAGCCCATCCTGGACGAGGGCAAAGATTTCTTTGACATGATTGTTATAACAACCAGCTCTCCACCCTCCACCCCCTATCCCCAATCCCAGCAGATCCTCCTCGGACATTCCTGAAATGTCTCTTAAGTCTTTCTTGAATGCAGTATCAGAAAGATTCAAAGACTATAAACTAGCTCTTAGTTCTCGAGCCATGGGGTAGGGCTTGCTGAAGTCCAGATGGAGAAATAGACAGGATTTTCATCATCCCGGAGGTTAAAAAACCACCAACTACAGAGAAGACAGGATTTGTTTTTTCTCTCATTAACTTTCCTTGGCGTAGCTGGGGCTAAGCTCTCCTGGCAAAAGAAGCCGGGAATGAACCCACAAAAGAGAGGGCAGGACAATATCTTCTAAGCCGAAATGTTCCCAACCAAACACATCATAACTTTAAATGTTTATCCACGCCAACTTAAAAATGTAGTTTTTAATGGCCTCACTCAAATAAAATCACTAAGCACATCTGTAATATTTAATAGACATTCTAAAATAAAGTGCAAACATTTATCTTCACGAGTGCACAAATTTCTCAAGCTAAATGCTCCGCTGTCTTCCAGAAAAAACTCCAGGAAGGGCCGTGTCATGAAGCCCAAAGCCTCCCATGCCCATGGACGAAGGGAAAATAAAGGCTGGAGCAAGAATGGATTAAATGATCCCCCTACCCCCATGACTAGGAAAGTCGGGGATGCTTTAAACAGGTAGGAAAAAAAAAGTTAAAGATGAGTTTCCATTACTTTCTTACCAAATGAATACACATTAATTACATCATCGCATTACAATGGAAAAGACATTGGATTTAGAACCAGAGAGCCTGGTTTCGAGTCCCACGGCAGGGGTGACGTAGCACACGGCATCTGAGCAACCTGGGACTCAGTTTCCTCAGCTGTAGAGTAAGGGGTTGGACCAGATGGCCCCTCAGGTCTGTTCCAGTTTTATTACCAAACCATGGTCCTAGGTGTATGGAGTTTTGGAGAGTGCTCAAGCAATGATGAGAATGGCCAAGGGCCTTGAGCTCATGCCACAGGAGGGTTGACTGAAGGAAAATGGCACCTTTTGTCAGAGGGAGACCCAATAGTCGGCTTCAAGTGTTTGGTGTGAAGGAGGAAACAGGCATGTTCTGCTTCCCCCAGAGGACAGCAGGAGGAACAATGGGCAGAAGCTGCCAAGGAGCCAATTAAACTCCATGTAGGAAAAGCTTACTAACAACGTATCCAAGAGTGGGATGGGCTTCCCCTTACTGGAGGTCTTCAAGCGGAGGGGTGAGGGGTGACCCCTTCTCTGGAAGAGATTTTTGGGCCAGACTGGGAGGAACCAGACGGCTTCTTCAAGGAAGCATGCGTTCAAACCTGCCTCACACCTCGCCTAGCTGTGAGGCCCTGGGTAAGTCATGTTCTCTTCTGTGCTTCGGTTTCCTCACCTATAAACTGAGGAGCTCGAATGAGGCAGTTTCTGAGGGCCCGTCCATCTCTAGAGTTATAAGCCAATGGCACGATGCTGTACCCAGCAGTGTGGGGGGCAAAAAAGGGAAATAACAGACTTCACAGCTAGAAGGTACCTCAGAGATGTTCTTATTCAATGACCTTGTTTTAGATAGGGAAACCGAGGCCTGGGGAAGTAAGTGACCTGCTCCAAGTTGCAAAGCTAGTTGGAGGAGACTATGCTCTCTCTGTGTCCTATCTGGCCAGAGCAAAACCATAACAAGAATCTGGGGTTCACACCTTGCCACAGAGAAGAAAGAATGAACGAGGAAGACTGGTAAGTTAGGAAAGTCAATAGCCAAGGCCTTCCTGGCTAGGGAGGGAAAAGACACCTCCTTTCAGAGACCGAAAATGCTACAAAATATATACTGAACAAAACCAAGAGTAAATATACATAATAATTGTGACAATTTAATAAAAGAATTTTGAATTTTGAGTAATGGACAAACTAAAGAAGGTCCTGGAAAAGGAATGATGGAATCTATGTCCTCTCTCACAGTGTAAAGCTGGGACGGGGGGAGAGGGAGCAGTATACTACAATTAGGCCTCAATCCTGGGCACACTGTCAAGTGCATTGTCTGTTCAGGATGTAACAAGGGAGGCAGAGGGAGTAAAGGATTGACTTTGAGACCAAAGACATTAAGACAATCATGACAGGTCTTAGGTGGGGGCAGAGCCAAGATGGCGGCTGGAACACTGGGACTAGCGTGAGCTCCCCGCCGAGTCCCTCCAAAAACCTATAAAAAAATTGGCTCTGAACCAACTCTAGAACTGCAGAACCCACAAAACAGCAGAGGGAAGCAAGGCTCTAGCCCAGGACAGCCTAGATGGTCTCTGGGTAGGGTCTATCCCACACGGACCTGGGAGCTGGGAGCGGAGCAGAGCAGAGCCCAGTGTGAGCGGGGCAGACCAACCAGACCAGGAGCCGGGCGGAGTGTGCCCTAGTGCCCTGAATGAGTGAGCTGCAGCAGTTACCAGACTTCTCAACCCACAAACACCAAAGACAGTGGAGAAGGTTAGTGGGAAAAGTTGTGGGAGTATAAGGAGTTCGCGCCCTGGGGCAGCGGAGATGGGGCAGCTACAGCTGCAGTTGCTTCTGGCCCCAGGCCCACCTGGTGGGAGGAATTAAGTGGCAGATCAGAGCAGGAGTGCACAGCCTGCTGAAGATCTAAGCCCAGCCCGGGCTGGGGGTTCTTGGGGAAGGAGGAGTGCTGGTGTGGCAGAGCTGGCACATCCCCCCCCCCCAAACGTGGAACATAGAACTCTTTAGTCTACAAGCAGTCATACCCCACTGAAAAACTCAAGAGTCAAGTTAGTTGGTTGGGAATATGGCCAGGCAGTGAAAACACACCCAGATTCAGTCTCAGACTTTGGATTCTTTCTTTGGTGACAAAGAAGACCAAAACATACAGACAGAAGTTAACAAAGTGCAAGAGCCTACACCAAAAGCCTCCAAGAAAAACATGAACTGGTCCCAGGCCATGGAAGAGCTCAAAAAGGATTTGGAAAAGCAAGTTAGAGAAGTAGAGGAAAAATAGGGAAGAGAAATGAGAAGGATGCAAGAAAACCATGAAAAACAAGTCAATGACTTGCTAAAGGAGACCCAAAAAAATACTGAAAAATACACTGAAGAAAACAACACCTTAAAAAACAGACTAACTCAAATGGCAAAAGAGCTCCAAAAAGCCACTGAGGAGAAGAATGCCTTGAAAGGCAGAATTAGCCAAATGGAAAAGGAGGTCCAAAAGACCACTGAAGAAAATACTAATTTAAAAATTAGATTGGAGCAAGTGGAAGCTAGCGATTTTATGAGAAATCAAGATATTATAAAACAGAACCAAAGGAATGAAAAAATGGAAGATAATGTGAAATATCTCGTTGGAAAAACCACTGACCTGTAAAATAGATCCAGGAGAGATAATTTAAAAATTATTGGACTACCTGAAAGCCATGATCAAAAAAAGAGCCTAGATATCATCTTTCAAGAAATTATCAAGGAGAACTGCCCTGATATTCTAGAGCCACAGGGCAAAATAGAAATTGAAAGAATCCATCGATCGCCTCCTCAAATAGATCCCAAAAAGAAATCTCCTAGGAATATTGTCGCCAAATTCCAGAGCTCCCAGATCAAGGAGAAAATACTGCAAGCAGCCAGAAAGAAACAATTTGAGTATTGTGGAAACCCAATCAGAATAACCCAAGATCTGGCAGCCTCTACATTAAGAGATCGAAGGGCTTGGAATACGATATTCCGGAGGTCAATGGAGCTAGGATTAAAACCTAGAATCACCTACCCAGCAAAACTGAGTATCATGCTCCAAGGCAAAATATGGATTTTCAATAAAATAGAGGACTTTCAAGCTTTCTCAGTGAAAAGACCAGAGCTGAATAGAAAATTTGACTTTCAAACACAAGAATCAAGAGAAGCATGAAAAGGTAACCAAGAAAAAGAACAAGAAAAAGAAATTGCAAGGGACTTACTAAAGTTGAACTGTTTTGTTTACATTCCTACATGGAAAGATGACATGTATGATTCATGAGACCTCGGTATTAGGGCAGCTGAAGGGAATATGCATATGTATATATATCTACATATATATATATTTATATATATATATGTGAATGTGTATGTATGTATATATGTATGCATATATATATATATATTTACATATATATATATATATATATATATAGAGAGAGAGAGAGAGAGAGAGAGAGGGCACAGGGTAAGTTGAAGATGAAGGGAAGATATCTAAAAGAAATAAAATCAAATTAAGGGATGAGAGAGGAATATATTGAGAGAGGGAGATAAAGAGAGATAGAATGGGGTGGATTATCTCGCATAAAGGTGGCAAGAGGAAGCAGTTCTGTGGGAGGAGGGGAGAGGGCAGGTGAGGGGGGAAGGAGTGAATCTTGCTCTCATCAGATTTGGCCTGAGGAGGGAATACTATACATACCCAATTGGGTATCTTACCCCACAGGAAAGAAGAGGGAGGAAGATAAAAAAAAGAGGGGGATGATGGAGGGGAGGGCAGATGGGGGTGGAGGTAATCCAAAAGAAACACTTTTGAAAGGGGACAGGGTCAAGGGAGAAAATTCAATAAAGGGGGATGGGTTGGGAAGGAGCAAAATATAGTTAGTCTTTCACAACATGAATATTGTGGAAGGGTTATACATAATGATACACATGTGGCCTATGTTGAATTGCTTGACTTCTTAGGGAGGTTGGGTGGGAAGGGAAGAGGAGAGAGAATTTGGAACTCAAAGTTTTAAAAACAGATGTTCAAAAACAAAAACAAAAAAGTTTTTGCATGTAACTAGAAAATAAGATAGACAGGCAATGGGGCATAGAAATTTATCTTGCCCTACAAGAAAGGAAGGGAAAAGGGGATGGGAGGGGAGTGGGGTGACAGAAGGGAGGGCTGACTGGGGAACAGGGCAACCAGAATATACGCCATCTTGGAGTGGAGGGGAGGGTAGAAATGGGGAGAAAATTTGTAATTCCAACTCTTGTGAAAATCAATGCTGAAAACTAAATATGTTAAATAAATAAATTAAAAAAAAAAAGAAAATCATGACAAAAAAACACCACAGCAAAAACCTAGGGAGCTTATTGACATTTACCCAGATGCTATTACTACCTCATTTCCAAAAAAGTAAAAAATCAACACCATGGCTCAGGAATAAAGTGATGAAGACAGGGCTGATGAGCCTGTGCAGAATGTACAGAACACGGGGGCGATGCCCATCCAGCATGGCAGCAGTCTACACTGACTGGGTCCAGAGAAGGAAAGCGGAAAAGCCAGGACTTAGCCCAGACCCTCTGACCACACAAATCCATCACTCTACACAAACGCCTCCCTCCCCTAGCACACAGCCTGGACAGGGGAGAGAACTGGGTTTTCTTTGCCTGCCTTCTCTAGCTCACTCCCCCATTCACCCCCTTTCTCCCTTCTCTGTCTCTCTCTCTGTCTCTGTCTTTCTGCCTCTCTCTCTCTGTCTCTTTCTTTCTCATTTCTCTCCATTTCTCTTTTCTCTCTCTCCCCCTTTCCTTTCTTCTCCCCATTCTTCCCCCTTCTCTCTCTCTGGTCTTTCTCCTTCACACACACACACACACACACACACACACACACACACACACACACCCCAGAAGTAAGTTATAAAGCTTCTGTAAGATTCCACATTTCCCTAGGCAAAGGAACATCTATCTCTGAACTTGATCTTCTAATCAACCCTAAAAACTGCTCATCCCCTGCTGCTGTAGCAACCATCCAGTAAACCAAACTGGAAGTTAGTCTAAACCTTCCTACAATATCTCCGCTCAGACCAAAATAAACCAGTTCAGCCTGGGGTTACTGATAATAAAACAATAGTCTTATGTGCAATCAATTCATTTCTTCTTCCTGTCTACCAGAAATGAACTCGGAAGCCGACCAAACTGAGTTGTCCTGTGATTGTCCCCAAACAATCCAAGGCGCAGGCCAAGGGAAGGCATTTTCCCCAGAAGTCTATCTGGGTAAGTGTGTGTAGACAGACCACACCACAGAGGAGGCCCAAAGCTCAGTTCATCCTGCTACTGGAATGACATTTGAATTGGGCCTGGTGACCCCAAAGTGGGTGTTAGAGCAGCCAAGCATCCTGTTCTCTCCTTTTCACCCTAACAGCAGACCACCCCCGCAAAAAAAAAAAAAGCCAACATAAACATAAAAATCCAGCATGGTTTATAACTGATTTTAAGCAATTGTTTTGAAATGATCTGGTGAGAATTACAGACCTGATAAATATAGATTTACATTTTGAGATTATCCAGGCCAATGAGTATTTATAAACTGCGTACTAAGTGCTAGGCACCAGGGAAAATAGTCAAGGGGTTAATGTTCTGCTGGGGAGAGTCAACCTGTGACGAGATGAAGATACATTAGATAATTTGAGGAGGGGGCGGTCACTAGGCTGACTGGCAAAGGCTTCTTGCAAAAGGTGGCCCCGGGCTGAGCCATAGAGGAGGGCAAGGATTCATTCTGGGAGACCGCCGGTCTAATGTAATAGAGCCCAGAGATGGAAACCCAAGGTTGGGGAATAAATAGAAAATAGGTCTGTTTGCTTGCAATGTAGCATGTGGGAAGGAGAAGAAATAAGCTTGGAGAATGAACTCAGAGCCAGATTTGATCCTGGAAGCAATAGGGAGCTTCAGCCTACTCGAGTGAGGGGACTAAGTTTAGATCTATGCTTCAGGAAGATTATTTTGGCAAGCATGTGTTGGATGAATTGGAGACTCTGGAGTCCAATTAGGAGGCTCTTGCAATTAGTCCAAGAGAAACAAGATGGAAACCTTGATAAAGATGGTGGCTCAGTGAGAGGAAGGGCGGATGAGAGAAAGGAAAGGCATCTGGATGATCTAGTTGCACCCCTCATTTTTAGAGGTGAAGAAGATAAGATCCAGAAAAATAATGTGACTCAGCTAAGGTCACACAGGTGGACAGTAAACCATAAAGCCAAGGTTCCAAGCCAGGGCCTTTGATCCCACATTTATTAATCCATCCGCTGGACTTGGACAGCTCAGCTGAATTTAGCACCTATGGCTAAGCCTGGTACAACCACTGCCATTTTTTGGTTTCCTCTCTCTTTTATTTTTCCTTCTTGTTCAGCTTCCAAGGTTCTGAAGCCTAGAACCCCAAATCCAGACTCTAGGACTGATGATCCACGTCCAGAGGCCTGCAGGCCCCAAACCCAACCATCAGCCACTCAAAGTTGCTCAAAGTTCATGGTGCTGAAAAGCCACCAGGAGATCACTCCCATCTCTACCCACAATCCCCTCAACTGTTTGCAAAAGCAGTCACATTTTAAGCTAATGCCTCCAACAGCATGAGCATGAGTCCGACGGACCAGAATGTCATTTCCCCATGAGTTTAAAGCCTTTGTTTCTTAGGAATCTGCTTTGTGCACCCTCTATCCAGGCCAACAGAATAACCAGCCATACCGAGTGGTATGCTTCTTCCTCACTTTTGCCTCTAAAAGCATCATTTTCTGCCTTCAAGGTTCAACTCAGGAGACAATGAAGTCCTCCCAGATTGCCTACAATTGTTACTAAGCTTACCTTCCTTTTTTTAAAAGCAGAAATCACAAAAGGTTTATTTTATTTTTAAAAAATTAAATTATTTACTTTTAAAATTAATTTTTTAAAATTTTGAGCTCGAAATTCTCTCCTTCCTTCTTGCTCCTCCTCCACCCATTAAGAAAGCAAGAAATAGACTAGCAACTATACATGCAAATTTGTTCACCGTCCTTAATCAACTTTGTAGTTATTTACCTGCATACATGTCACCCCACCAGCAGAACGGGGGCCCCTTGAGGACAGGGACTGCTCTATTTTTGTCATGTTTAGGTGCTGTGGTGTAGAGAGCCTCAGGCCAGGAATCAAGAAGACCTGAGTTCAAATCCAGCCTAAGATACTTACTAACTGTGTGATCCAGGGAAGTCCCTTATGCCTGCTTGCCTCAGTTTCCTCATCTGTAAAATGACCTAGAGAAGGAAGTGGCAAACCACTCCAGTATCTTGGCCTAGAAAACCCCAAATGGGGTCACAAAGAGTCAGATGTGACTGAAACAACATGGCAGCAGTAATAAACTGTTCTAATTTAATAAACTGTAATTAACTGAATTAAACTGACATCCTAGAATCGGAAGGGGAGGCAGCAGGCACTGGATTTGGAGCTCAGGGTCTGGGTTTGAATCCCAGCTCTGACACTTATTACCTAACTGTGTGACTATGGGAAAGTCACTGTCTATCTCTGGGTCTGGAAAATGAGGGGTTAAGACTATCCATCATCTAAAATTTCTTTCAGCTCTAAATTACAATGATATAATCCCCCAGAGCATTCATTTATCTGAAAATCACTATGTTCATCGAGCATCAGGGCTAGTCTCTGATTTCCAAGAGATCCTTCTCAGAAGCGCCTTGTTTTTATCCTTATTTCTAAAATATGTTTTCCTTCCTATTGCTAAAATTTATGTTGATATCTTTTGTGTTTACAACATGTACGTTTCCCAATAAATCTATTCCTCCATTTTATTTTAAGACAATGAGTTACAAGGGAAAATCAGAACGCTTTCACTATTAAGCAAGACCGAACAAAATGCCCACATCAGACATGGCTAGAATTAGAGGGTCTGCTGTCAAGACACCCCATTTTAGGAGATGGAGCCTCCCCAGGGAGGAGTTCCAGGAAGGAATGGGGGAATGGGAGTATCTCTGCCAGGGAAGGGCAGCGCTGGGGGAGTCCGAGGGCCAGGGCACTCACCTTACACCCCTCACAAGCACTGACGCCATAGTGATAGCCTGATGACTTGTCCTGGCATACGAAGCAGGGCTTGTAAACACGAGGAGGAGGGAGTGGAGAAGGGGGGCTGGGGACAAGCTCCTCAGAACTGGTGCTTTGTGTTTCGATGGCTGAAAAAGAAGTTTAAAAAAAAAGACATTTTGAGTTCATTTCGTCAATAATACATGCTTCCTTGCCTCTAATCTTATCAAAATTTTTTACAAAGTGGGGCCAGAGAGAGGTCGTGATGGACAGTGGTGTTCAAGTCTCTACAAGGGCCCTTCTATAGCACTGGGCTCAGTCACATACACATCGTGTGACCTTAGTCACTAACTCTTCTGAACAGCTGTTTCTCTTTAAGTTTTGTTAATTATTTAAGTCTTTTTATTTATTTACTACTTAAGTCTTTTATTTTTACATCATTTTCAGATGGATCATCCTCCTTCCCTTAAAGATTTGTAAATGATTTTTTAAACTAACATTTATTTTCCCTCACTTGAAAAGAGAGAGAGAGAGAGAGAGAGAGAGAGAGAGAGAGAGAGAGAGAGAGAAGCAATTTTCCCTTGGAACAACAAAGAACAGTCAAGCAAAAATAGCCACCCCCGTGACCATGTCTGACAATATGTGCAGCCTCCTGACTCTGCATGGACGATGGAGATGGGTTTCACTATCCACCCTCAGGCACCACTACTATTTTATCAGTTACTCAAAATCTCAGTCGAGCCACAATTTCTTCATCTCTAAAATGAGGATCACAATAATTGGAGCTTAGAACAATAATTATTGTTCAAATTTCTCAAAATTAAGTTTTTAAAAATTAAGATATTGCTTAACATTGAGTTTAAATTAACAATAATTTGAATTTGAACCCTGCCTTATCCTTTAAGTGCCACAAGCAACTCCACAGGACTCATGGATTTAAGTCATAGATGGGCTGTAGTCTGTGCTGTGGGAAGGAGTTCTCACACCAAGAGTTCTGCTGATAAAATCACAGATCCTTCCTTCATTCATGTGCATAGCATTTCAAAGTCTGCAAAACACTTCACTCACACCCACCCAGTGAGAGACAGAAAAATGCAGGGTTAGGGTTGGAGTTGTAACCCTAGCTCCATTCTCTATCAACAAGAGAATATGATTTACCCCCATTTCACAGATGATGAAAATGAGGCTCTGAGAGGTCGAGTGTCTCCTGCAAGGTCACATAAAGTCTGGGAATCAGGCCCAGGTCTCTTGACTCCCAGTAGGCCTTGTCATATCGAGATGAGTTAGTATACGGGAAAGTACGAGCTTTAGGAGAAAGTGAAAGTTGTAAAACATGAATGTCCAAACAAAAGTCAAGGATTATCATTTATAATGACTCCATATTTATCAGTTTAGGGTCTGGCAAAGTGCTTAACATCACTCATCTCAGTGGACGCTCACAAGAGCCCTGTTGGCAGGAACGATGGCCACGGAGGAGACTGAGGTTGAGGAAGGAAACGTCATGTGCTCTGGGTTATGCGGCCACCGAGTATCAGAGGTGGGATTCGAAGCCAGGTCTTCCTGACTCCTGTACCACCCTACTCCACACTTGGGAGCCTGTGCTTCTGTCTCTGTTAGCTTCTTCAGAAGACTTTCAGTCAGCCTACAGGTGTGCCCCAAGTGCAGGCAAAGCAGGCAGGGTTTTCTTTTGTTTGCTTACTGCTTTGAGGGCTTTTTTTCTTCTTTAACTGACCTATTATTTCTTTGGTGTGGGGAGCTCCCAGCAAGGAACTCTGTCTTTGTCTGTCTGTCTGTCTGCCCCACCCTACTCTGCATCTCTCTCCCTCCCCCCTTCCTCTCCCTTTATCTCCCACCTTCCTTCTCTCTCCCTTCCTCTCTCTCTTCTCCATCACACTCTCTCCCTTTTCTTTCTTTTCCTCTCTCTCTCTCTTTTTCTCCCTCCTCCCCCTCCCTTTTCTCTTTTCTTTTCTCCTCTCTCCCTCTACTTTTCTCTCTTTCCTTCCTCTTCTCTCCCTCCCTTTTCTTTCTTCTCTCTCTCTATTTTTCTCCCCTTCCTCTGTTCTCTCTCTCTCTCCCTGACTCCCTTTTCTCTTTCTTTTCTTCTCTCTCTCCTTCCCTCTTTCTTTTTCTCCCTTCCCACCTCTTGTTTGACCTTGCTTGTTTGTTACAAGGATTTTTTCCTTCACTCTTAGGGAGTGAGAAAATTGGGAAGGAAATCAAAGTTTGCAATAGTGTTGCCCCCTCCCCCTTCCAAAAAAAAGAAAAGAAAAAAAGGTCATTGAAACATTTTTTTTTAAATGCACAGAAGTTCGGAAGGAAATTCAGACAAGCAGGATAGCTGTGAAAGTAACATGCTGAATTTAGTATATATATGTATATATATGTGTATATATATATGTATATATATATGTGTATATATATGTGTATATATATATGTATATATATATACATATGTGTGTGTATGCATATATATTTTTTAAAAGCCAGTTGTCTGTAATAGAGATTCATGTTTTCATTTTTAAATCTTTTTCCCGTTCCACTCTGTATATGGATCTATCATTTTCTTTTTGGTGCTTATTAAATTCAGAATAAAAATTCATTTCAGAAGAAGAGTAAAAGCCTTTTTTTTCAGCATGGGCTCAATGTTGCTCTCCAGGGCAGCAGGACAGTCCCTGCTGCAAAGTGAGGGTGTTCATTAATGCAGGGGGAACAAGGAGGGCGTGAGTGCAACGTGGTCCCAGGGTCTCCCAGCCTCAGAAAATGCCCCCCATTGACGGGTCTACACTCTCGTCTCCCCAGAGCAGATCATCTCCGGTTCTCTGCTCTTTCTGTAACCCTTTGACTTAGTTACCTGGCTTCCCACATTGCAAACCCATGGTTCAGCAAATGCACTGGGGTCCAGGTTCAGCTTCACCACTGCTGAGGGGGTCCACCTGTGTTCCTCCAGCTGTGAAACTGGAACACCACTGGAGGTGGCTTCTACTTACTGTTAGGGGAGCGGCTGCAGTTAGGATTGAGGTAGAAGACCTTCCCGTTTCTTTTCAGGAGGGTCTAAAACCATCCCACTACCCAGATGGGGAACTAGGGTGGGTGTACTCCACAGAAGCTTTAGCCCAGAAAAGGAAATTCAGGGGGCTTCAATAGCAGCCCTGGGGAGTATGTCGTCACTCCAGCTTCTTTCTGCCCTACTCCCCCAGCCCTACCCCCACTTCCAACCCCCTCCAGAGCAGAGGCACTGACTTCATCCTGGGGTCTCCCATCCCCTACTCTCCAGTAGTAGCCAGTCTGCCAGAAATAGAAACACCTTTCAGTGTCCTGGGGGGCCTTTCCCTTTTTAGAGAACACTCCCCTACCAACTCCACACAGGACACTTGTCCCAGGTCTTTAAACTTATGCCATTACGGTTTTTTTCCCTACAGTTCCTTACTTGTTTCTCTGAGATGCAAGCCAAGAGACAGTGTGGGCTAGCAAATAGAGGTCCACTAAGACCTGGGTTCAAATCCTGCCTTTGATAGAGAACAGCTGTAGATCCTTGGACAAGTCAGTGACCCACTCTGCGGCCTAGGTAACTCTCTAGGATTATAAATGACAAATGATCAGCATTGGTGGAGGGCTTTCTATACCTGAAGTTCTCTCTACTGAAGAAAAGATGCAGACAATTCCCTCCCCGCTCCCGCCCAAAAAAGCCAACTTGGTCGTCCATTTTCCTTCCCTTTTCCTCTCATTCCCAGCCCTGGCGCCGGAACCCTCTGCTGCCCCCCACCCCCACCCCCTTATCGGTGCGCTAGGCTCAGGAAGATCGTGCAAACGCCCGGTGATAAAATTAGACGCCAGCTAGCTCTTCCAGGCTGACCATTTGCTCATTTCAAAACCTAATTGCCTCAGAAGGAGAAATATTTTATTGCTTTTCTCTGTTCGGGAAAAAAATACCACTTTCATGATGGACAACACTGCCGCTGTTCCTCATTTTCATAATTCTGTCTGTTTCAATGGGAAATTGGGGATGTGGGGGCAGAGTGTTGAATTTAGGGTGACATCCTGACTTGGGTTCAAATCCTGACCCTGCTCCAATCTCTCTATGTGACCCTGAGCAAGTAAATGAGCCTCTCTGGGCTTCGCATTCCTAACCTGTAAAATCAAGAGCTTGGATATGATTTCTGAGCTATCTTCATTCTCAGATCTCTTATTCAGTGAGCAACTGAGTGTCAAAATTTAGAAAATATTACAGTCTGGCTCTACTGGATAAATAATCTATTGTTAGGATGGAAATCCTTCCTGAAGAGTCTGGTCATTTATTCATTCATCAAACACACGGGTATCAAGTAGCTGCCCAGCTGTCGCCTGCCATGGATGTAAGCAAACTAATGATAAGTAGCCTTTACATAAGTTAAATCAACAAGCATTTATTACTACAAAGCGCCAGCCACCCTACTAAGTGCTGGGGACACAAAGAAAGGCAAAGATAGTCCCTGCCCTCATGGAACTCAAAAGCTAAGGTGGCAAGTATTACAGGAGACTGGGAAAGATGGTAGCATTAAGGTTTGAAAAGTGTTCCCCCTGAATTCCCTGTGAGGGAAAGACTATGAAGAACAATACCCCCATTTTAGAGATGAGGAAACTGAGTTTGAGTAAGGTGAAGTGACTTGCCCCAGGGTCACACGGTTTGGAAGTGAATGAGGCAGCTCTTAAACCCAGGTCTAACCTGCTTCCAAGTCAAACACTGTATCCACCAGACCAGCCCTCCTACTAAGCTGTTACCACTACACAGAGTATGCATAAGAAGATCATGATGCCACCACCACCACCACCAAGAATGGCTACTCTGCCTTCCACATTCACTCTCATTTTTCTGAAAGAGCTAAAACATTTTCACTGCTATTATTTGTAGTATATACCAGAATGCTGGACTAGAAATCTGTGTGATCTGGCTACAAATCCTGCATCAGACACTTCCTAGCTGTATGACCCTGGGCCAGTCACTTACCCTCTCTCAGTCTCAGCTTCCTCTTCTGTAAAAGGTATAATACCAGCACCCACCTCCCAGGGCTGCTGTGAGGAGCAAATGAGACGCTGTGTATAAAATACTTTGCAAATCTTGACATAAATGCAAGCCATTGCGATCCTTACTGCTACTGTATGGGATCAGCTTGTTTTCTGTCTTATCTCCAAAAATGTCACAAAAAATCTGATGCCGAAATGTTGAAGATGTGGTTTGTCAGGAAAGCCCTGACGTTCCCTTAAAGTATAATTCTAGTGCCCAGCTCCTGGTCTGCATTTTGGAGTCTGGCTCTTGATTGTCATTACTATAGTGTAGGAAGCAAAGGCAGCCTCTCCAAAGAAAAGGGAGGAGCACTGCAGAATGTCTAGGACTTTGGAAGGGTCCTCAGAAGGGAGCCTCTCTAGCTTTCTGGGACTCAGTAAAAGGAGAGGAACAAACAAATGAAAAAAAAAAATCAAACACTCAACAAGCATTCATTAAGAGAATCCTGTAAGTTGAGAGCAGTCCTAGGTCCAGGAGGTACAAATACAATAAATAAAGTGGTCCCAACTCCAAAGGAGCCGATTTTCGAATGGAAGCCATACAATCAGTCCAGGGCAGTGGGTCAGACAGCAGGGCCTTGGGGTAGGCAAGGTGACCTCCAGCTCCCAACGTCATCCAAGGGCACAGGGTCTAACCCATACTCAAAGCACAAATCCCATCCCCCAAATCCCTGACCAAGAGTTATGGGATCATAGCTCTGGGGCCAGAATGATGCACAATAATAATTAGCATTTCTACTAAGCTTTAAGTTTCACAGAGAACTTTACCTGATGATCTCATTTGCTCCTCACAAACAACACAGTAAAGTAGGTGCTATGATTATCCCCATTATGCACTTACTGAGTGACAGGCATTTTGAGGTTAGGTGGCTTGCCCAGGATCACACATCTAGAAAGCATCTGAGGCCGGATTTGAACTCAGGTCTTCCTGACTTCAGGCCTGGCACTCTATCCACAGCATCACCTAGCTGCCTCCCTTTGCACTGTACTATGGGCCAAATGACCTCTGATTAACAAACAAGAAACTTAGGAAAGACGGTGCAAAAAGCAAAATACTGTCATGATATGTCTCAAATACCAGGTAGTTTTGCAAAAACTTGCCAAGAATCTTTTTAGTCATTTACAAGATTATTATTGTCAGTCTGTCAGTAAACATATATTAAGTGCCTACTATGTGCCAGACACTGTGCTAAGCACTGGGGATACAAAGAAAAATAAAAGACAGACCTTGCCTTCAAGGAGCCCATAATCTAATGGGGGAGACAATGTGAAAGTAAATATGTACAAACAAGTTATAGACAAGATATATTGTGACTCAAACCCCCAAAGCATTGGGACTAAACTCCGTTATAAATGAAAATATTTTGATGCTAACTAACAGACTGAATGTCTAATGTGCTCCAATCCTCCCTGCTCTTCTAATCAAATTGCAATTTTTCTAGTAATGAAATTAACTAATTAATTAATTTTGATGAAAGAAAGGAAGAAAGAGAGCTATAGAGAGAGCAAGAAAGGAAAGAAAGAAGGAAGGAAGGAAAGAAAGAAGGAAAGGAGGAAGGGAAGGAGGGAGGAAGGGAGGAAGGAAGAAAAGGAAGGAAGGAAAGAAGAAAGGAAGAAAACTTTTATTAAGGTTTTCTAAGTGACTTAATGATAATAAAGCTTAATATTTGCACTTGGTTTGCAAAAACATACTTGGGTCATTTGGTCTTTACAACAATGCTATGAAGTGGGTACTAATCCTATTATCTTCCTCTTTGGCAGAGGAAACTGAGTCTCAGAGACACTAAGTGGGTTGCCCAGGATGAGCTCATTATTAAGTGTCAGAGGTAGGCCTCGAACCCAGGTCTCCTCTGACTATAGATTCAGCCCTACAGTTGTTCTTCCAATTTCCTGGTTTCCATCACTTTAATCAATGGATGGTGTCAATGAAATACACATGTACACACCAATAAGGGAAGAAAATGCATTGCTTACGTTTTAAGTCGCACAGCCCTGAGTAAAATCTGCCTGGGGCCAGTAAGGGAGTAAATATCTGAAAATTACTCCATTGGCATGCTGGTTCTCCTTCAATGAGTTCAAGTATGTGGTATTTTGCAACATTTGAGGTCGCATGGGCTCTCAGTATCACCCTGAGAATACCATGGGAAAAATTCAGAGGCAAAACCAGATGGATTACCCAAGCCTACTTTGTTAGTCAGTCAATAAACATTTAAGTGCCTACTACATGTGCTGGGCACTGTGCTAAACACTGGAGGGCCAGCACAGGCCAAAAGCTTTCACAGACTGGGGATGCGGCAACATCCTTATGTGAAAAGACTTGTCCTCAAATGTCCTTTCTACCTACAATATAATAATCTAGCAAAAATATAATTGTCCCCTTCTAGGTGGAAAAAGTTTATTAATGCCTCATCCTCTTGAGAAACCAGATGTGAAGTAAAAACAGAAAGCATCAGCCAATCTGGACCAGCCTCTTTCACTAGTCATTTTTGGTATTTAAGAGAGACTCTGAGGCCTCTGGTATTGATCTGTTTTACCGAGGTCCTGCTTACATCAATAATCTATTAGTCCCTTTAAATTAAAGTGAGATTCATCAAATGCCCTTGAGAGGCCTCAAACATCTTGCTCCTTATTTCATGCTGGTACGATCCATCTCTGGAATGATAAAATTTGAGCTAGAAAACTCTGCAGCCTCAGCAGACAATGTGTTCCGTATTAGCTCATTCAGCGATCTCCGTCAAGCCAGAAAGTGGTTTTTAGACTTCCCGTGGGGGAAAGAGGGCTGTGTCATTCAATAAAACAACCACGTTCTGGCCATGCTGATGTGATTTCGGTTTTTGGAAAGCAGTCTTTGAGGAATAATTTCTGATCGGCATTTGCTCCTATGTATGCATTTTTCCTCCCTTTATTTACGTGATGGTTCCTTTCCAAAGAAGGAGCAGCGAGTGAGCATCCAAGCGGGGTGTGCCGAACCGCTAGCCATCTGTGCAGCGGGGTTTTGTCAGAGATCCGCCAAGACCAGGGAAACTTACGCTCCTCGGACCAGATTAGATGTTTGGCATCCGCTGCTGGTGAAGGCACAGAGCAGAGTCAGCAACTGGAGATAGGAGCTGGACCCTCCAAATGGATCCCATGGATGTCAGAAGGAAAGAAGGAGCAAGCTCTCACTGGCTCCAACCTCCGGCCCATATTTCAAGCCTCTTTATCCTCAAAGAATGCATCAACTAAGAAAAATCTACCTCCTGAGTTTGACTTTTTTGGGGGTATGAAAAATAGATCTGGGATTCCTCTATGTACAGGCCCTCGCTCACACAAAGGCAGCCCAGCCCAGCCCAGCAGCCCAGAGGGGCAGAGAACAGGCTGAGCTAGGCATTTGAGGGAAGTCTTCTCACATCCCATAGTTGATTTTCTCAGAGAAAACAAAACCTTTTCTCATTCAACCTCCCCCACCCTCTCCCCTTTATAAATATAACTTCTCTTGGGAAGGTAACACTTAGGAAACCAAACTCACCTGAGAAAACAGACTTGATGGTCACCCTCCCAGCACACCTGAGAACCACTGAACCTTCCAGAAAGGCACCCACAATAACACTCTTCACAATTCCTAACATGTTTGGCATTTTTCTAAAGGTTAGATAAAGCCGCAGATAACATTTTTAAGAGAGCATGGTGATCCTTTGTAAGCGGTAATTTATGGTGGGGCTCACCCATGTTGACAGACTGGGGTATTTTATGCTGTCACTGACTAAGAGGTAGGCAGGCCAGGAGGCATTATGAAATCCCTTTTATTTCACTAGGACCCAAAGATTATTAAGACTATTTTAATGCACTCTCTGGACAGCTGAGTCTTTAAAAAAAAAAAAAGAAAGAAAGAAAGAAAAGAAAACAAAAAAAAAACAGTTGTAAAGTCAAAAGCATTTCCTGCCTAGGCCCCGGGGGAATCTGGAGCTTGGAGCTCAGGGTCCCTGGTGGGAAGAAGCAATTTCAGCTAATTAGGGTGAATAGCAAAGTGTCGCATTTGGTCAAAACATTCTGCTGGCCTCCATTTTTGTTGGCACCAAAATAAGCTGGTCTGCAGTGAGTGAGTGAGTGAGTGAGTGAGTGAGTGTGTGTGTGTGTGTGTGTGTGTGCATGTGTGTGGGTCTGCGAATCTACTGGCCGAGTGCAAGGCACACACAGCGCACATACATTAGACAGTCAAAGGAAACACAAAAGTTCACCCAAAGTACAAGTAATTAGAACCAGATTCTCCTCTGCGTGTGTGAGTGTGTGTGTGTGTGTGTGTGTGTGTGTGTGTACATTTCATCGGGAGAAGTTATTTATACGCCTCCAAACATTTGAAAAACTAACCCCATCCTACAGATCACTCCATTTTGACTCGTCTGAATGTGAAAGGTCTGCTTTTAATCATCCTTCAGGAAAAGGGCTCTTGTTTCGACAGTCTTTCATGAGTAAGCTCGAAAGGAGCCTAAGGAAACCAATTCCAAAATTAGATGAACTCCCCACCCGACTTTTTTGGAGGGGGACATTTTATTGCCAAAATTAATGACTTGCTTTGTTGTGATTTAGGCAGTCGAACAATCCTAATCTTTAGGAGAGCAAAGGAAAGAGAACAGAGAAGAAAAACAAACATTCTCGGGGAGGCTTGGCGGCCTTGACTCAGTAACCTGCCTGTGACCCGCCTTTGTGTGTGTATGTGACCCGGTCACCTGGGATCCTGGCCCACTGGACGGCTCAGTGATGAGAATTCCTGCTACTCTGTCCATGCAGCCAACAGGTGCAGATCCCGGCCTCATGAGAGGGGGATGTGGACAAAGGAAGATCAGAGGCTTGAGAAAAGCTGTTTTGTCATTAGCACAAATGACTTCAGAGACCTATCCCTCTTGTCATCACCCCAGCACGCTTGCTATTCTGAAAGAGGCTTTGAAGGCAGGCTGAAGTTGGCAATGAGGTGAAAGACCTTCCTTTGATGTAAAGACTCTGCAATGACGTCACCCTCCACTCTGTCCCAAACACATCATCGTGGTTTATCCCTTCGTTACTGGTGTGGACATGTCCATACATTCACACATGCAGCTAGCTCCAAACCACCCCTCCCTCCCTAAATGAATAAGAAACCAGAGCCATAGCTACTAATTTTTTTCATCTAAAAGAAAAACACTTTGGAGGAAGGGAAGGGGTAGCATAAAGAGAGTTGCAGAACACAAGTTGTTTGTTGTGTGAGAAATGCAGGAGATCTAGGTTTGAGGGAAAAGGAAGACCACTGGAAGGAGTAACAACACACCCTGGGGATGGTAGCCTGGGGAGCCGGGAAGGATGAGGATGATTGTGCTACATGGTAACGTGGACCAGTGTTGAACCATTAAACATGGAGACTGTCATCACCTTGGGAAGGAAGTGCCCCCTTTCCCACATAAGCATGCTAGGGTAAAGCTTCGTTTGACTGTCCTAATTACAGGTCTGTGAATAACTAAACATTTATATCTAAGAGTTTAGAAATGAAGTTGGAGTTGGAATTAGCCTTTAATCCTATGAAAAGAGAGACTTAGTATGAAAGTTAATTATTTTTTCCCGAAGAAAGTATGAATTTCTTTTCCTCTTGCTTTCCCTGGCCCTTTTATCCATTACCTCAGTGAGAAAGGTCACTGTGTCCGTTCTGGTCAACACTCCATATTCTCGGTTGAGTTCTATGACATTATGTAACCCACTCTATTTTAATTCATGGTCGTAATTTTCCAAACATCGATTTTTATTCAAGATAGAGCCTACCTCTACAAGGCAGCTTAAGTCTCCCCCCCAAAAATATTCAAAGCATCTAATCACTCCACGTCATAGCTCCATGGACCTGGGCTATGGGCCAGAAAAAAGAAATTATTCCTAGGGACTGACTTTTACTGTGGGAAGTGGAATCGTATTTTCCTAAGGGACCATGGCAGGTTCAATACCCACAATTCATTTTTATAAAGCACATAGATTTCTTTGTTTTGCTTCAGGGACCAAGCTCCCAAATTATCTCATAGGTTATTGTTTTAGACGATTAACATACCTATATATCTATATCTCTCTATATCATTTTCCTTTAAAAGACTATCTAAGACAGCTGATTTCAGGGCTCAGATAAATTCGCTCTCATAATCTTTTAATATCCCAATCCATCTAACTACTTATTAATGATCTGAACCAGGAGACTTCAAAGATGTCAAGGCTCTGAGTGAATACATGCTAAAAATGAAGCTCAGCTTGCAGATGGAGCTAATTGCCTACAGTATTAAGGACCCTTTGGAGAGGTTATCTCAACTCCAAGAGTGCCCTAGTATAGCACATGCATGACAAAGAGTAGCAGTTTAATAGACGCTTGCTGGATGAATAAATGTTCCCTCTATTCTGTGGCCCAATTTTAAAAGTGGCAGCCTCCGATATCAAATAGTCATTCATTCCAATTTACAGCACGTTAAGTAAGTATGTGGAATTAGGTCCACCGAGTGTATATTTTCTTAGGGGCCTAATTCCTGGTTTAGGTACTATAAAAACACTTTAAAACTGCTCTTGTCAGTAGCAGTAACAGATTTAAGGAGAGAGAAAACTTTCAAGAGTTGAAGGAATGATTAAAATCCGGAGCCTTGAAACCAGGCTTCTAGTTCCACAGTGTTTGTTAGTTGCTCATCCTTCATTTTCTTGGAGGACCAATGACATCATGGGGGAAACATCCTGACTCGTGGGTAAATTGGATTTAAGTGAGGCAGAGTTACTTGCACAAAGTCATCAACCACATTCTCCCTTCCAGAATCGCTGAAGTCTAGTGGCAGGACAAAATTCAAAAGCAGACCCAGATACGTCCCAGCTTATGGCATAGCCTTTGAGTGGAAGGATGTAGCAGAAGAAGTGAGGGGCTTACATTGGAGAGGCCTGCATCCAAATCCTACCATTCTGCATCTCAGGCAAGTCATGACAAATCTGTGCCTCAGTTTCCTCATCTGTAAAATGAGAATCATACTATCTAAAGCACTTGTTTCACACAGAGGCAGGACAGGGCAGAGGATGGAGGGCTAGGCTTGGAGCCAGAATGACCTGAGCTCAAATCTCTGAGATTTGCTAGGAGTGTGATGCTTGGAAAGTCACTGAATTTCCATGAATCTTAGGCCTTCTCTTCCTTAGACTTCTCAATTAGGTTATTCATAGAGGGTGGAGGCAGTTCTCACACCTAGAGTTTCCCACACTGCATTTCAGGCCATGGCAAGACTCTGCTCAGCTCTCATTGGGCCCCGGCTCAAAGGAGCAGGCTTGGCCTCAGTACTGAGGGACGTCAGCGCTGGTCTCTGCAGATCCTCTGGCCCTGCCCTTTGGGAGGTGACAGACAGATTCCAAAGTTTGTTGCCAGAGTTAAAAACAAACACACACGCATTCATGCATAGGTAGTAGCCCTTGGAGCAAGGGCCAAGTAAAGACTTGGAGGATTTTCAAGAAAAAACTCCAAGACTTCAGGAGACATAGGAGGAAAAAAAAAAAAAAAGTCCTGTTTTCTTTCCAGCCATGATAGAGCAGCAAACTAGGAAAGTCCCAATAACGGAAGCACAGGAATCAAAAATAAAATACTGGCCCTTCCCCAGCAGCTCCATCCCCCTCCATGCCTATCCTCTTCCCCGCCCATCCTCCTCCCCAAGAATAACTCAGGCCCAGCAAGAATGGGGGTGGTGGCTTTTAAGACAAATACTCCAAAGTCTCCTGGCTCCGGACCAAGGGCTTGTGACTCGAGGCTGTCAGGAGCGATTATCTGTCAGGCCCAACGTTGCACGCACAGACTCCCTGCTTTGGGAACTTGCTGTGTGAGGAGGAGTCTGGGCCCCCCACCCTCTGAACTTGAACTTCCTCCCCTGCTAATGGTCCCCACATTCGCCATAAAGAAAGAAATAAGACTTAGAAAGAGAAGAAAATGGAGGCTGGAGATGGACCATGTTCTCCAGCATTCTCCATAAAGTTGAACTCTCCTAGTTTGAGAGCTGGATTTCCTCCCTCCCCTAGAGGATTAGGGCTGGTTGCTGCAGCTTCTGTTGGGGTCGATAAGGTTTTCCTGTGAAGCAGGGGTAGCTGAGCAATGAGATACAAGGCGGGGTTCCCTCCCCGCCCTGACTAATATAAAACTGCTTTTCTCTAAAATTCTGAACATAACAAATACCACTAAAACGAGTACTTCCATGCACCTTTATATATTTCCAGCTGTCTTCTGTTCCAAAGAGGAACAGAAGATGTTAGTTAAAAATGATAAAACTGTTCCTACCTTAACAAAAATGGCATGGTTTGGGGAGAAAGGAGAACATAAGGGTCTTTGGAATTAGCTGAAGTTATAAGGTCATAAAATGGTTGGATGCTTTTTCCCTCCCTCTACACTAGAGAGAGGTAGAATGATAATGATGATGATGATGATGATGATAGACTAGATATAAGGCTTGCAAAGTGCTTTTTACAAATATCCCATTTGCTCCTTACAACAATCCTGGGAAGTAGATGATAGAATTAGACCCATTGTACAGATGAGAAAATGGAGGCACACAAAGGTTACATAACTTACTTTAGGTCACACAGTGTTGGGATTTGAACTCAGTTCCAAGGGACCCTCTTCACAGTCTCTTTGTGACTTAGTGTGACTTTATGAACCCTATACCTCTGGGCTTGGGACTGATAAAGGAGGCCTGAGAATCTTGCAAGACAAGTGACCAACATACGGATGAAGACAAGGAAAATCTGAGGATGAGGAGGAATAAACAACTAGGGCAGGGGGAGAGAAGGAAGGAATCTTACTGATTAAGTACTTTGTAGCAAATCCCCAGAGGAAAGTGAAGACATTATAGCAATTTCTTCAAGACCTCCCGAACCAACCAAGAAATCATAGAGAAATGTGGAAGCAGATGGCAGAGTTCAGACCAGGAGAATAAAACTAAATACCAAAGGAAGAAACCCCAAGCTTAACCCCACAAGAAACAATGTACTTAAGCTTCAGGATTACAATATCAAGCACATTTTGGAGAGGGCAAAAACAAAACATTTCCCATTCAAAAGAGAATTAATCATAATAGCACATCTATGAGTTTATAAAGAACTGATATAAAATTAGAATATTATATATGGAAAAGCAAAGAAGATCAAGCAGCACCCCAAGATATTATATCCCTCAAAACTAAACATCAAAGAAGGTAACTGAAATTAGGGAAGGTGGAAGATTTCATCATTCTTTCCAAAGAAGTTCAAGGTGAGCACAGCTGACATGAAAGTGTCTAACTAGAAAAAAGTTTTCAGACAGCAAAAAAAAAGACTAAGAAATGAAATGTTTGTTCTTATTTTTTGTTTAACTTCCTATTTTAAAAACTCATAGAGGAGCAGCTAGGTGGCACAGTAGATAGAGCACAGGTCCTGGAGTGAGGAGGACTTGAGCTCAAATTGGGTCTTAGACACTTATTACCTGTGTGACCCTGGACAAGTCACTTAACCCTGATTGCCTCAAAAAAAAACCAAACCCAAAACTCATACAGTGCGTTGGAGCCAACGAGAAGGAAAAGACAGAATCTAATGAGTAAAAGATAAAAGAGGAAAGATCTCGAGAAGGAATGAATTCTTACTTCAGGGAGAAAATATAATTTCCTCTTTAGTAAATCAATATTAGAGGTGAAAGATAATAGGAGAAACTCCTAGTGGATGGAGAGAGGAGAAGGGGGAACAGAGGGACTCAGGAAAACCCAGGACAGGACTCAAGATGAGAGGTAGATGTTAGTTAAAAAGTGATAAATTGATGTAAGAAGAAAGTAGAACGTATGGGTCTTTGAAAACAGCCAAAGCCATGGCTTTTAATTTCTGGAAGCAGAGGAAGAGTAAGGATAGAATATTTTGGGGTTGGAAAACAGAGTAAGCAGTGGAAGATGAGCCACCTCCCCCCCCGGAGAAATAGCCCACTAACCACACTGTAAAGTGACCCCAGAAGCAAGAGAGGGTGAAACAGGGCCTTGCCTCTATGTTTGCTGGGGTTGGTCATTTCAGGAGATCAGCTTTTCCAAGATGGTATCCTGTGTCATGGTATTAATTCACACTAGGCAGAGGAAGCGATGGGGGAGGCAAGGAGAATGGCATAGAACAGGGGCCAGAGCTTCAAAGGGAAGATGAAAGACCATCAAGTCAAATGATGAGGGAAAAGGCAAAGAGTAGGACTGGTCACCTCAGACTGAGCTTATAGATTGTTTCCTTCTGCCTTTATCAAGAATTAACATTCCTGGGAATAGATTCTAGGACTCAAGAGAGGTGGGGGTGAAATTCAAGCCATTTTTCTTAAAAAGGGTTATTACAAACAAATGTCACTGAAATAGAAAAATGGCTGAGGTGGAAAGGAAGAGGACAGAGAGGACTCGATCTCTAGCTCTCATGTGAACAAGCTGGATTCATACCAGAAATTCAAGTGTGGTTTGACATTAGAGAAACAATGATCCCAATTAAAGCTTAAAACAACCCAAATAACTAAAACTCCTCTGACAAAATACAGCACTCTTTTATGATAAAAATCCTAAAAGGAAAGTGTATGATAGGGCTTTCTGTAAACTGGTAAAAGTATACTGTAGCACAATTTGTAAAGAGAAAACACTTAAAATAAAAAGGGTAATGCAATGATGTCTAATCTCTCTATCATCATTTGACCTAGGTTTACCAATGATAAGATAAGAAAACAGTATTGAAAATATGGATGGGGAAGAGAGGAGACAAATTTATCTCTATTTGAGGATGACAGGATGGTTTACTTAGAATACTCCAGAGATTCATCAACAAACTGGAGATGATTAGTTGTTTAGTAAAGTAGCAAGATGGAAAAAAAGATCCATAAACATAATTAGCATTTTGTTTTACTATAATAACCAAAAGAGAGATGTCATCATTTAATGAAGAGAGAGCTGCTGAAACTGGGAACATTTGGCTTCAAATCCTCTTCCTGACCCATCTTGGCTGTGTGATCCAAGGCAAATCACATTCTCTCAGGGTCCAGGACAACTTTCTAAAACTATTAAATTGCAAAAAGGGTCCTGGTCTGCATTGGTAGAGACAGTTGCTTCATGCAAGAGTTTCCTAAACCAATTAAATCACAGATCTAGTCACTATCCCTCTCTCTAAAAATAAAAACAAGAAATGAAAAAAAGAAAATCCCATTCAAAATAACTTTGTTTTCAGTTGTTTTGGTTGTATCTGACTCTTGGGGTTTTCTTGGCAAAGATGCTGGAATGGTTTGCCATTTCCTTCTCGAGCTCACTTTATAGATGAGAAAAATAAGGCAAACAGGGTTAAGTGACTTGTCCAGAGCAATACAGCTAGTAAGTGTCTAAGGCCAGATTTGTACTCAAGTCTATCTGACTCTAGACCCAGCGCTTTATTCACGGCTCCATCTAACTTCTGTCAAACAGACTACAAAAAACACAAAGTCTCTGAAAGTTAATTAAGACACACCTAAGATTTATATAAAAACAACTACAAAATACTCGTTATGAAAACAACAAATAGCTGTAATTGAAGACATAGTCATTGTTCATGGTTGAATCATGCCGATATAATATAAATGATGGTACCACCTAAATTAATTTATGGATTTAGTGCTATACCAATCAAATTACAAATGAAATATTTTATAGAACTACTGACAGGGGTATCCAATTGTTAAGTTTCAGTGTGAAAATTTACACCTTGGAAATCTAGCAAAGGCTGCATATATAAATCAGGGCTTGGTTGATTGTTTTGTTGATTTCTGGACTTAAGAGCAATGGCAAAAATATTAATAATGTAGATTAAACTGAAAGGTGTGTCCTGGGTACATCCCCTCACCCTCCCAGAAAGCCAGTTGTTAAACATTTACCAACGCTCCTGGAACTATAAAAAAAAACATTTCCACCAATTCATTTGGAGCAACAAAAGAATCTTGAGAGAACTAACTAGGAAAAATATGAATAAAAGAAGCATAGCCCTGTGACGCCTCATACTTTAGGCGGGGGAGAGAGAGAGAGAGGAGGGGGGTGGGGGGAGGGAAAGAGAGAGAGGGGAGAGAGAGGGAGAGAGAGAGAGACAGAGAGAGAGAGAGGGAGGGAGAGAGAGAGAGAGACAGAGAGAGAGAGAGACAGAGAGAGAGATCAATGGAGAAAACTAGATAAGCAGCACTAAGAAACAACTGGAAACAGTAGCCCAGTGTTTGAGAAACCCAAGAACGTAAATTACTGGAAGACAGAAATAATCCTTTTTGAATAGAATTGCTGGGGAAAATTGGAAAGCACTTTGACAAAAGTCAGGTCTAAATGAACACTTTATACCAGTGATGTCAAACTCAAATAGAAATGAGGCCACTAAATGGTCCATAAGGATCTCTGGGGCCACATATTGACTTTAAAAGCCATAAATTAACATTATTTATGTTATATTGTATTTTATAATTTTGTTAAATATTTCCCAATTACATTTTAATCTGGTTCAGACCACACTCCAGAGTGTTGTGCTTGACATTTCTGTTCAATACCATATATGATAATAAACTCAAAATGATATGTAACCTGGATATAAAAGGTCACATCATAAAAAATTAAGAGAGAAAAGAGCTATAATTCACAACTATAGCTAGGGGGAGAATTCTTAACCAAACACTGGGATAATCCATCAGTCACTCAATAAGCATTTATTAAGTACCTACTATGTGAAATAGACAATTTCAATTACATAAAAATTAAAAAGCTTTTTCACTAGTAAAAATCAATAGATACAAAATAAAAAGGGGAAATATTTTCATCCTGTATCACTGATAAAAATTTAATATCCAAGACTGATGGGGAAATGACACATACAATCCTAAAAGCTACTCCCCACACTGGGTAAGAGGCAATGGATATAAAAAAACAATTTCCAAAAGAATGACCACTTGAAAACATGTTTTAACTCGCACTGTGCAAATTGGTAAAGATGACAACTGATAGGAATAGTCCGGGCTGGAGAGGCTGGGGACACTGAGGCACCACTGGTGGAATGAAAACAGTTCAAACATTCTGGACACCATTTTGGAATCACGAAACAAAGTAACTGACTCCGAGATCGTACTGGGGGACAGACCACTGAACGCACGGCTAGTAAGGTGTTGGAACCCAAGCCCAAAAAATACTGAAAGAATGCACTAGAATTCCAACCACCCCGGTGGAAGAAAAGCCACGATGTTTCCAAGATCAGATTAGAAGCCGTATCTCCTCCTGGCAGGAAACAACTTATGCATGGTCAGATGTGTGGTCACTGTATCCAGTGTCAGCTTAATTGTTTTTCTTTGTTTCAAGGGAAAAGCCAATGGGGGGTGGAAAGGGGAGAGGGTCCAAGAATAACTATGATATACAGAAAAATTATTAATTATAATTAAATAATTAATATTAATTTAATTATTAATTATATGTATAAAAACAAAATAAGATGCTTCTTTTGAAGATGGCTGCTCTTCAGACTTGCCTATGCCAATGACTGGAAATAAGACATCCAGGAGAAACGAAGCAAACTTCAGCTACATCCTTATTTTAATCTGCAGGTGAATTTGAAAGATTTCTTTTACAAACATAACTGAATATCAATGACTGTGATAGCAACAATTAAGTGTGATTTCTGTGTAGATAAATGGATCCACACAGACACCATCAAGGCCAGTTAGTCCAACAATTTCATTTCACAGATGAGGAAACTAAAATTTAAGAGAACCTCAATGATTTCACCCAGGTCACAAACATCAAGTCAACTGAGGAACTGAAATTTGAACCCAGGTCACCTTAATCCAAATACAGTGTTCTTATTAATGATTTTTAAAAAATCTTATAAGAAAGGGAAGAGGAGTTGCATTTTATTTAAGTCCCTCCTAATAGTTAATCGGGGATAGCTAGGTAGCACAGTGGATGGAGTGCCAGATTTGAAGTCAGAAACCTTCATCTTCCTGAGTTCAAATACAACCTCGGACACTTACTAGCTGCGTGATCCTGGGCAAGTCACTTAACCCTGTTTGCCTCAGTTTCCTCATCTATAAAATGAGCTGGAGAAGGAGATGGCAAACCACTCCAGTATTTTTGCCAAGGAAACCCCAAATGGGGTGGGGTCACGAAGAGTCAGACACAACTGACACAACAGTAATCACAAATTTATAAAGTTAGATTTTGCCTCCCACCCCTTTACTGCTTTCAATCATAAAAGGCATTATGTCCACATATTATTTTGGCATCCAGAGGAGAAGCAGCAAGCAAGGATGACTAGTGGACTTGCCTTGGGTCAGGACGCCTTTGGCTCAAATCCTCACCCTGGCTTATATAAGCAAGGCTGCATCACCAAACCTCTCAATGCCCCCATTCACCTCTCAGTAGAAGAGTTGCTGATAGGCAGAGGGAGGAGTTTCACACACGGAGTTCCCTACACAGTAATATCACAGGAGCAGGCCAAAATTTTAAAAAAAGAAGAAGAAATTAATGATGCTAGCAGGATGTTTGAAAGACTGATATGTCTCTTTAAGATGAATATTTTATATACATTTTTATTAGTTTGAGAAGTTAATATGTCTGCCATAAAAACTTTTAAAATTCATTTCTAGATATTCCATCTTTGGCGTTATTTATCATGCCTCTTGATCTGGCCTGGAGCCAGGCAGAACATGGGAGTTTTAATACCCTTAATCCATTACATAGTTTTTTTTCCCCCAAAACTCCACAGATGAAATAAAATATACTCTCATAATCATATATGTAAGAAGTCTAAAATGTCGCTTAATATTTCATGTTCCATTTTGTATTGCCACTTAGAATGCTTCATATTTCGGCGCCAGTTTCTTGCTAAGGAACACAATTTTCCTTGTCTCTATGAGGAAAACTGCACTTGTATTGCGTGAGCCTGGGCCATTCATCGACAGAGATTCTCCCCACAGCCCTGGCAATCATGGGGTGACTGCCCCCCCAATTTTCGAACGGTGAGTGACCTGATGAAGTGCTCTGTTTGCTTAAAGACAGCAAGGCCATGACAGAACCAAGACTGAAACCACAAGGCACAACTTAGGTCCTGGACAATCTCTCTTTTCCACATGCTACGACCATGGTTGCTGCCAGGGTTTGAGCTACAATCAGGTTGTGATGATCTGTTCCGCTGCCATTGGCAACCTTGGAATTGGGCCCACCTGAGTCATGGGGAGTCTGGCTGTCCTACCATTGGAGTGAGTGAGTGAGTGAGTGAGTGAGTGAGTGAGTGAGTGAGTGAGTGTGTGTGTGTGTGTGTGTGTGTGTGGTCTGCAAGGTCCCTTTGAGAGGGAGATGGGAAAATGTGTCTTAGAGGTTTCAATGACTTCTTTTATTTATTTCATTATGAGAACAAGCATAGAAAGAGATAATGCATGCTGGAGGTGAGGCAATTAGGAGGGCACTGAAGGACTAATATACAAGGGATCCGAAGGAAGGGAAGATACCAAAAGTGGGAAAAAACCCCAAAAAACCTTTGACCTCATTTATAATGAGAAAAAATGACCAAGAGAATACCCATCCCTACTGACCTATAGGCTGCTCTCCTATTTATACAAAATCTTTCTGAGAGTCATCAATACATGACTTGAGAGCATCCTTAATTAAGGTTTTAGTAGGAAGCAGACGGGCTGTTTGGCAAGTGATATTAAAACAAAACGAAACAGATTCTTTACCATTTCGGTTAACTGAAAGGTATACGGTACAGGAGACAGTGCTTACTAGGAGGCAGCTAGGTGGTCCAGTGGCTAGGGTGCTTGGTCTGGGGTCAGGAAGACAAGTTCAAATCCAACCTCACATACTCTGTGGCTGTGTGACCCTGTTCAAGCCACTTAACCTCTATTTGCCTTCATTAGTAAAAGCACCTTGGGAAAGGCTAATTAGAGGATCAAAGGAGGTAACATTTGTGAAACACTTAGCCCAGGGTCTGGTGAGCAGTAGACACAACGCATCCTTCTTTTCTTTCTTTCCTCCCTCCCTTCTTCCCTCCTTCCCCTTTCCTTCCTTCTTTTATCCCTCTCCTTCTGTCCCTTCTTCCCTCCCTTCCCCTTCCTTCCTTCTTTCTTCTCTCCCTTTCTCCTTCTTCCTTCCTTCCTTCTCTCCCTCATTCCCTTCCTTCGTTTCTTCCCTTCCCTGCTTCCTTCTTCCCTCCCTCCCTCTTTCCTTCTTCCTTCCTTCTTCCCCTCCTTCGCTTTCTTCCTTTTTTCTCCTTTCCTTCCATAGTTTTGGGACCATGTGTCCACTTTACTCCTTGAATCATACTGATCCCCCAGCTCGTCATGACGGGAATGAAGGTCTCCTTCACACTCCCTGCCTCAATGGATCTTGATAGTGATTCAGCTGGATTCTCACAACTCTGTGAGGCAGGTAGCACTATTCTCATTTTACAGAGGAAAAAACTGAGTCTGAGTGAAATTCAGTGACTTGTTTGGGATCACAAAGCTAGTAAGTGTCTGAGTCAGGATTCAAACTCAGGTCTTCCGGACTCTGAGTCCAGTCCTCTACCCATTACACCATACTGCCTCAGTACTCCTTGGGGAGCTACCTGCTCTCCAACTTAGGCCTAAGAAGTGACTGGAGGCCCTGGGGTCACACCATTGCCCTTTGTCAGAGTCTGGATTTGAACCCAGACTATCCTGACTCTAAGTTCCACACTTTAATCACACTGCCACATTTATAAAGTAGTTTACAATTACATTTTATTTTATATTCTATTGTACAAAACAATTTTTTTATCATCCTTGATCTAACTTGACCCTTACAACAGCTTTGTGAGGAGGGTGGCATCAGCACCACCATGCCCATTTAACAGATGAGGGACTCCACGGGCTGAAATGCCTTGCCCGGCGTCACACAAGGTAGTGAGGAGCAAAACTGGGGTGCGCACCCAAGTCCCCAAGTTCCAAGTTCAGTGCTCTTTCTGTGCTGTCGTCACCAGGGCTTCTCCTCTTCATGCCTGCTTGCATCTAGGGCATCTTCCCCTGCCTCCCTCAGCCAAATTGCTGGCATCCAGTAACGGCTGATCACCGGCAGGCTCATTTTCTACCCTGAGATGCTACAGACATGTCTTCGGATCATTTCCTTGTTTCCTTTTGCCTCCTCCAGGGAAGACTTTGGATTTGCCTTCCAATTCCAGACTCCACAATTCAAAAATAATAACAGAGACTTGCAGATAATGGACCATCACACACACTTGGTACCCGCCCAAGGGGGTACCACTCGCTCCCTGTTACCTTTGGTAGAACATCTGTTTGGTATAAACAAGTTAAAAGTGCACACATCTGTAAATAATAAGGCTGCACGCGCACATCCCTTAATGAATTAGGACATAAAGAAGGGACTGAACAGTAGGGGGGCTGCAATTAGAGTAACTGCCCATTTTATTAAAAATGTATCATTTCCAGCTTTCACTTGGAAAGCGGAGAACGAATTCAGGGTCCTCTGCAGCTCGTGGCCTGGCTTGCTTTACTCAGAACAGAGAACCTGCCTCGCTCTGCGCACCCAGCTTCCTGGGAAAGCCATTTTTTACCGAGTCATTTAGAGAAGAAAGGGCCCATTTTCTAGGTGGGAGCTCGTTCTTTATGGGAATTCATTGCTCGGGTTCAAGCTTCCTGGCTTTAGATCTCAGCGATGCCGAGGGTGAAGAGGCAGATTCCAGTTTCCTTTGAGTCTGCCTTGAAGACTCCCGTTATTTGTTCATTGACATGTCAGGCACAAGACAGTTAGAAACTACAGAGAGATCATGTGCAAAACTTTCTGGGGTTTTTTTGGGGGGTGGCTTGGCTACAGATGGACGGACTATGGGTTAGGCCTACCATTAAGCTGGGGGAAGGAAATAGAAGCTGGACTATATTAGGGAAATAACATGGTACTTTTCAATAGCCTACCAAACAATGTCTCAAAATAAAAACCTGGGATGCTATATTACTTTTCTAGGATTCATTTCTTCCTCATCTCTGCATCCCCAAATTTTTGCCTTCCTTAAAAGCTCACCTCAAGCAGCACCTTCAAAGGAGGCCTTTGGTGATCTGCTCCAATGCCTCTCAAAATCATTTGGAATCTGCTTTGTGTGTATTTTATATTTCTTATATGTTTGCATGCTGTTTGCCCCATTAGAATGTAAGCCCCTTGAGGGGAGGGACTAGGTCATTTTTGTCACTGGATAACCCTTAGCACAATGTCTGGCACACAGGAAATACTTAATAAAGGCCTGTTGAATGAATGGATGGATGGATACCACAATCTCCAAAAACTGGGTGACCCAAAGCATCATGCAGAAACAGATGACACCGGCAGAAGTAGGTTGTAAAACATTACCCATGATACCTTTCAAGTGGTCCTTTCAATAAAATAGGTATCAAGTCTGCTCACAGAATAAGGATGAGGGATAAACTGCCCGGTTGCTTCATGTCAATGGTTTTTTCAAATAGAAAACCACAAATTAAAAATTATGTTGTATCATATTTTTATTTATAGGCATTTATGTTTATTTTATAATAGAATTGAATGTTTGTTAAATTATTTCCCACTTACATTTTAATCTGGTTCCCCATGTTTGACATCTCTGGTCAAATAGACTAGAGGAAGGCTCCTAACCCTTTACTAGGGAGGGGTTTCCATTATTGGGCAGCTAGGTGGCGCCATAGTGTACACAGCGCTGGGACCTGGAGTCAGGAAGGCCTGAGTTCAAATTCAACCTCAGACACTTACTAGCTGTGTGACCCTGGGCAAGTCACTTCACTGTTTGCCTCAGTTTCCTCATTTGTAAAATCAACCAGAGAAGGAAATGGCAAACCACTCCAGTATCTTTGTGTCCCATGGCAAAGAGTCAGAAATGACTGAAATGAATGAACAGCAACAACAAATAGCAAATAAAATGCTTTGAATTTGATCCTAGAGGTAATTGGTGGAAGCCACCAGAGTTCACTAAGCGCGGGGTGACAAGGTGAGACCTAGGCTTTACGAAAATCACTTTATCAGCCCTTTACAGTAGAGATTAGAATGGGGAGAGACTTGGGGCGTGGAGACCAATTAGAAGACAACAGCAATGGTCCAGGTAAGAGGTGATGGGGGTCTGAACTATGGAGGGGGACTATGTGAGTGGAGAGGAGAGAATGTATATGAGAGATATTGGTGAGGGACAAATAACAGGGTGAGGCAGTAGGAAGTATACATGTGATGAATGGGAAAGGATGAAATCATTTTAGGGGGAAGGAAGACAGTGAGTTCCATTTTGGACATGTTGAGTTTGAGATGGGTATTGGACATCCCATTTGAAATGATCAATAGGCACTTGGTGATGAAGAACTGTAGCCTGGCAGAGAAACCAGAGACAGAGATCTGGGAATTATCTGTATCGAGATGATCATTGAACTCTCAAAGCCCGTTAGAGCTGATGAAATCAAATGAGGAAGAATGGAGAGAAATGAGAAGGCAGCCCAGGAGCGAGCCTTGGGGGGACATCCACACTTAGTGGACATGACCATGATAAAAATCCAGCAAAGGACACTAAAACGTGGTCATCTAGGTAGAAGTGTCACAAAAGCTTAGAGAAGAGAGAGTACACAGGACAAGAGGGTGACCAACAGGGGTCAAAGGCTGCAGGAGGTCAAGAGGGATAGAGATCGAGAAAAGACCCTGAGATTTGGTCATTAAGGGATCACGGTTCCAGTTGAGTGACAAGGTCAGAAGCCAGATTGTAGAAGGTCCAGAAGAGAGTGAGAGGAGAGGAAGTCTAGGCACTGAGCGTAAATGGCTTTTTCACAGACTTTAGCAGAGAATGGGAGGAAAGATACAGGATAATCATTAGCAGAGAAGCTAGAATTAAATGAGGTATTTTAAAGACAGGAGATATGTGGGGATATTTGCAGGTAGCAGAGAAGGAATCAGTATAAATTGAGAGATTAGAAGAGAGAAAGGAAAGTTAATAATAATAACATAGCTAACATTACAGTATGCTTAAAGATTTGCAAAGCACGTGCATATTTTATCTTATTTGATCCTCAAGATACCATGAGGTAGGAGCCAATATCAGCCTATTTTACAGGTACAGAAACTGAGGTTATGATAGGTGCCTCCCATCAAACAGACAGTAAATGCAACCGAGTTCCCCTAGATGCCACTGGGAGCTCTTCTCAGAATTTGGTAGAACCACTGCATAATGTCAGTGATGAGTTAATGATATATCACTTTAGTTATTTATAGGTATTAAGCCTTTTTCCTATGCTGAATATTCTAAGAGTAAAAATCACACTCTTATGCCCAGTGGTCAAGGGACCACCATCATAGCTTTCTAGGCTTATAGTTCTCAAAACTTTCAAAGTATTTAAAGTTGGAAGGATCCTTCAAAGTCACTTGGTCCAAGACCCTCACTTCACAAATGAGGAAGCTGAGGCCTAGAAAGACAAAAAATTGCCAAGGTCACACAGGTTGTTAGTAGCAGCACCCAACCAGGCACTGCATGGAAAAATCCATGGAACCATGTGTTTTGGTACCATTGAACCAAAACTTGCTCCTGAAACAGAGAGCAAGAATTAACCTTCCCTTCTTCATGAATGTTTTCTAACAGAAAACACCTGGATAATACCCCCATGGAGATGTCAATCAATCAACCAATCAATCATTTTATTAACTGTCTACTATGTACTAAGCACTCTGGACGCAAAGACAGAAATCAAACAGTCCTGCCTTCAAGAATCTTAGAATCTATCGACAACATATACATATAAGGACATACAAATGTAGAGGGGACAAGGTGATTTCATTGCTATAGGGAGTTCCTAGATGGAAAAACTCCCTTTACCAATAAAAGTTGGCACCTTCTCAATAAATTATAGTATCAGGTTCCTGGAATTCTGAGAAGTTTAGTTATTTGTCCAGGGTCACACAGCCATTATGTGTCAAAAGAAGTACTTATACTCAGGTGTTCCTAGCTCCAAGACCAGCTTTCTATTCACTTGGCCACACTACCTCTGTGTGTATATGTACATATATATGTGTGTGTCAGGCAAACATATGTAGACACACATGTGCATATATACATATATGTGCAGATACTATGTATGTACACACACAAATTAAATGCAGGGTAATTTTGGAGAAGAGGAAGGAACATCTAGGTCTACCAGGAATGGCCTCATGTAAGAAGTGGTATTTTGGATAAGATTTGAAGAAAACTAAGGATTCCAAGCAGAACTGAAGAAGGAATGGGTGCTAGGCAAGTGGGAGTGGGGCGGTGGGGTGGTGGGGGGTGGGGGTGGGGGGTGGTGCTGCGCAAAGCCCTGGATATGGGAGATGATGTCATGTCGTATGTGAAGAACATCAAGGAAGCCATTCTGCCTTGACCACAGATTGTAGGAAGGGCTTGGAAAGGTAGGTTGGGACCAGATTGTGAAAGGCCTTAAATGCCAAACCACGGAGTTTTCATTTGGTCCTAGAGGAAAGAGGAAGCCAGTGGAAGGGATGTGGTCCAATATGTGCTGTAGGAATCTGACTTGGAAAGAACCCTCACTGAATGCATTCCAATCAGGAGTGGGGTGGGGTAGAGAATGAAAGGAATACTGACTGCCTTAGACAACAGGGACTCACATTCTGTCTTACAGTGACTTCTCAGCAGCAGCCACCCTGAGCCAGTCACTTATGACCCGTGATCTGGGCCAGGGGAGGCTTCTGGGACAGACAGGAAGTTAGAACAAAAGGGCAAAGACTAAAATGGCCACATGCTTGTGGGCAGTTTCCTTCAAAATCCTCAAGGCTAGGCCTCCACTTGGAAAATAACTTCATCAGAGAAACTTGTGACCTAAAATTCTTTCTCTGCCCATTCACTGACTCCCCCAAATATCCCCAAATGGGATGTGATTCTTCGGTGGCCATATTCATGGGGCATGTTTTAAAAAGGTGGGGCTCTGTATGACATATGTGTGTGTTTATATAGGCACACACATAAGATTATAAATATAAGATAGGAAAGCTATATATATAAGACTATACATAAGATAAATACACACACACACACACACACACACACACATATATATATATGAAAGTTTATAGGTAAGCACACACACACATTCATTTTGCCTGCAGAGACAACAAGATGAAACAGGTGCATTGGAGATGTAGAAGCAAACAATTGCTGCATTCCAGACCTGCCCTATGGATTAGAAGTTTTCAGTTTCTTACCCACAAGAATTAGTTGATTTAAAAAAAATTTATCTTCCACTTTTCATTTACTGTAAAAAACTCAAAAGATTTCCCACCCCTTGTTCAAATGACCAAGTATCAACAGCTTTTTTTTTCAACTTCCATTTTCTCTCTTCCTTAGTTTGCTTTTCTCTCTCAAATTTAATTCAACCTTCCTGCTACTGATAGAGAAAAACATATATGTGTGTGTGTATGTATATATAGTGTGTGTATACACACACAAACATACACACACATATATGCACACATATAGAGGCACACACATTAGAATGCTGAAATAGGAAATCAAAAGATAACTGGAATAACAGCCAAGTTTGGCCTTAGAGTACAAATTGAAGCAGGGCAGAGACTAATGGAGTTTTGTCAAGATAATTCACTGGTCATAGCATGCACTCTTTTTCAACAACCCAAAAGGGGACTCATGGATATCACCAGAAGGTAAATGCCGAAAGCAGATTTATTATAGACTTTGCAGCCGAAGGTAAAGAAGCTCTGTACAGTCAGTTAAGACTTGGAGCTGACTGTGGCTGAGATCGTGAGCTTCTTATTGCAAAATTAAAACTTAAATTGAAGAAAGTAGAGACAGATCATATAAGTGTGACCTAAATAACATCCTTCATGAATATGAAGTGGAGGTAATGAATGTATTTAAGGGATCCGAGCTGGTAGCCAGAGTGCCTGAAGAACTATGGACAGAGGTTCACAATATTGTACAGGAGGCAGCAATAAGAACAAAACTCCAAAGAAAAAGAAAAGCAAGAAAGCAAAATGGCTGCCTGATGAGGTTTTATAAATAGCTGAGGAAAGAAGGAAAAACAAAAGGTAAAGGAGAAAGGGAAAGATATACCCAACTGAATGCAGAATTCCAGAGGACAGCAAGGAGAGATAAGGTTTTCTAAAATAAGAAATGCAAAGAAATAGAAGAAAACATCTGAATGGTAAACCTTCAAGAAAATTAGATATCATGGAAAGGTTTTGTGCAAAAATGGGCATAATAAAAAAATAAAAATAGGCATGATAAAGGACAAAAATGGTTGAGACTTAACAGAAGCAGAAGAGATTAAGAAGAGGTGGCAAGAATATACAAAAGAACTGTACTAGAAAGATCTCAACATGACCACCAACCATGATTTTGCGGTGCTGATCTAGAGGCAGACATCCTGGAGAATGAAGTCAAGTGAGTCTTAGGAAGCATTGCTATCAATAAGGCTAGTGGAGCTGATAGAATTCCAGCTGAACTATTTAAAATCCTAAAAGATGATGCTGTTAAAGTGCTGCACTCTATGCCAGCAAATTTGGAAAACTCAGCAGTGGCCACTGGATTGGAAAACTTCAGTTTACGTCCCAATCCTAAAGAAGGGTAATGATGAGGGATGTTCAAATTACTTAACAACTGAGTTCATTTCACACACTAGCAAAGTTATGCTTAAGATTCTGCAAGATAGATCTCAGCAAAATGTGAACTGAGAATTACCAGAAGAACAGGCTGGTTTTGGAAGAAGAAGAGGAACCAGAGACCAAATTGCCAACATTCACTGGATTATGGAGAAAGCAAGGGAGTTCTAGAAAAACATCTACTTCTGCTTCAACACTAAAGCCTTTGACTGTGTGGAACACAACAAAATGTGGCAAGTCCTCAAAGGGATGGGAATACCAGACCATCTATTTGTTTTCTGAGGAACCTGTATGCGAGTCAAGAAGCAACAGTTTGAACTGAACATGGAACAACTAACTGGTTTAAGATTGGAAAAAAAGAGTATCACAAGGCTGGATAATGTCACCTTATTTATTTAACTTATATGCAGAGTACATCACGTGACATATCAGGCTAGGAGAAGCAAAAGCTGATGTTAAGACTGACAGGAGAAATATCATCAATCTCAGGTATTCATAAAATACCACTCTGATGGCAGAAAGTGAAGAGGAATTAAGAAGCCTCTTGATGACGGTGAAAGAAGAAAGTGTAAAAGCTAGTTTGAAGCTTAACATCAAAAAACTAAGATCTTAGCAACTGGTCCCATCACTTCCTGGCAAACAGAGAAAGAAATGGAAGCAGCATTAAATTTTACATTATTGGGCTCAAAGATCACTGCAAATGATGACTGTAGCCATGAAACTGTTCTTTGGAAGCAAAGCTATGGCAAATCTTGACAGCAAATTAAAATGCAGAGATAGCACCCTGTTCACAAAGGTCTGTATAGTCAAAGCTATGTTTTTTTCCAGTAGAAACATATGGCTTTGAGAGTTGTACCATAACAAAAGCTGAGCACCACAGAACTGATGTTTTGGAACTGTGTTGCTAGAGAAGACTTTTGAGAATCCCTTGGACATCTCAGACATCAAATCAGTCAAAACTTAAAGAAATGAATTCAGGCTATTCACTGGAAAGTCAAATACTGAAGCTGAAACCTAAAACACTTTGGCCACATAACAAAAAGACAGGAATCAGTGGGAAAGACCCTGATGATGGGAAATATTAAAGGCAAAAGGAGAAGGGGATGTATGGCAGAGGAGGAGATGGATCTATAGTGTCATAGAAACAATGAACATGGCCTTGGACAGACTTCAGGAGATAGTGGAAGATAGAAGGACCTAGTGTGCTCTGGTCCATGGGGTCACAAAGAGTTGAACACAATTGAATGACTGAATAATAACACTCAATACATATATAAAATTACATATTTCACATGCATAAATATGTATATATCATATATATTTACATATCTTAAATATATTCTTATCTTTATATAGCTTTCATATATATATATATATATATATATATATATATATATATCTCATACATAGTTATCTTACATTCTTAGTGTATAGCTATCTATATCTATAGCTATATCTCAGGCAAAGATCTATTCATGTTGTGCCTCTGTGCCCTGACTATAGAATATAAGTGAAAATCCCTTTACCTGGCATTTGAAGACCTCCATCCACAATGTGCCACCAATATGCCTTTCTGACTTTACCAGATATTACTCATTGATTTATTGTGAGTTAAAGTCTAAAAGGGCTTTAGGCTTCCTTAAGTCCAACCTCATTTGACAGATGAAGAAACAGAAGTCTAGAAAAGTTAAGTGACCTGTCCAAGGTCACACTGATCTCTCGGTCTGAGGTCATAGAGCTGGGATTCAAAACAAGGTCCTTTGACTCCCAATCCATGATTCTCCACCCCACTCCATGTATCCCCCTATCTTATATGCTTTATGCTGGTGTTGTGGGTAATGCCAAATATTGAGTCAGGAAGACCTGGGGTCTAATCCCATTTAGTGCAGAGACATACTAACTACATAATTCTGGGGAATTTACTTAACTTCTATGGACCTCTTCTGTAAAATAGGGGGGTTGGTCTAGAACAGGGGTCTTAATCTTTTCATGCGTCATGGATCTTTTTTAGAGGTCTGGTGAAAGTCATAGACCCCTTCTCAGAAAAAAAAATTTTAAATGAGTAGAATAAAAAACATATTATAAAGGAAACCAACTGCACTGAAATATCATTACAGATTAAGAACCTCTGACTTAGAAGATGTCGAAGGGTCTTTCCATCTTTAAACCTATGATTCTATCATCACACCCTCTAGCCTCTATGTTGTTCCATATGCCATGAATGCTTTCTCCAGCCCCACGGATAGTGACCTTGATCATTAATCCTCGCTCTGACTGGTGAGTTCCTACATTCTTTTCATGCCAAACTCAAGTGCCAGCTCTTCCAAGAAACCTTCCCTCGTGTCCCTGGCCAGCAACAACTTTCCGCTTCAGACCTGATCCAGCATCTTATCTGCAGGAACTCTCTCTATATCATGTCATGTTGTGCATTACAATTCTCTGGGTTTCTGTCTTAGCCCCCCGAAACTGTATGTCCATAAGGGCTAGAGCAGCCTTTTAGCTAAGTTCTGTATGTGCCCCAACACCTAACAATGTGCTCTATATGCAAACAAGTCTTTAATAAACATCAGGGTGAGGGACATTTCCTTTTAGTTTTAAAAATATATTAATTCAAAACCTCCATAGAGTGTGCTGGACACAGCCAGCTTTAGGACATGTCCCCCAAGTCAGGGACGTTTGCCCAAGCTGATCTGTCCCCATACCTATTCTGTCCTTTACATTCTGGAAACAGGGAAGGAGCATCAATATCCTAGCTCCTTCTCACTTACAAAACAGAGGAAACTTATAATCAGTTTGATTTCCATTCAGGAGAAAAAATATATCTTTGAGGGGTAACTATATAGAAATCATGGGCTTTTTTAAGAAAAAAAGTACTAGACTTCAAACATTAAAATGAGCATTGACTTGGCAGGTTTAGATCTATGAGCCAATGATTCTTGGGGTTATGATTCTAAAGTAGTTGGTCACACTGAAGGACGAGAGTTTATTCGTAACGATGGTGCTTGTTGTTTAAAAGTCTTGGTATCCATGCTGGACTAGCCACAGGAGAAAGACAGACACAGCAGTACAGGGCCAACTGTGAGTCAAGAAGCCATCAGCTTGTGTGACCACGGGCAAGTCACTGAAGTAGCATTACAGCTGGGGCTGGGAGACGACTCATTTCCTCCAGGATGCTGATTTTTAAAGGTTGAGAGTTGCTAGATTTGGAAGTAGGAAAATCAGGATTGAAATGCCACCTCTCTGATACTAACAGTGTGACCACTGGAAACCCACCTAATGTTTCTGAGTCTCAGTTTCCTTCTCTGAAAAACAATGTTAATAATCCTTTCACTCTTTCCTCAATGAGACCACAGACTGACTCTACTTAGGATAGTAAGTGGCATTCATGGCTTATCATGAGATGGAGACACAGTAACCATGTAGACTGGTCCAAGCAACACTCTCCCTGGGAGGAAAGAAGAGCAGAGGACTGTGGGAGAGACAGTCCAAAATCTTCCTCTGTCTGGCTACTCCCCAAGGGCGAATGCAAGTAAGTAACCATTCTCTGTGAATAGTATCAGAAGAAGTAAGGGGGGGGGGGGCGGGGAGAAGGAAGAAGCCGTTTGGTACATGAGAAGGAACAACTGGAATCTTTAGATTCAAGCTCTGCTTCTTACCACCTATGGCCTCTAGGAAATCACTCAGCCTTTCTGAACCTCAGGTTTCTTAGCTATCAGATGGGGACGATAATACTTGCCCTGGTTATCTTGCTGGGTTGTTCATTTCTTTTTGAACTGAATCAGGCACATAGAGCTCCAACTTCTTCATTTTACATATGAAGAAACTGAGGCTAAGGGGGTTGAAATTGACTTGGTCAAGGTAACAGAGATAGCAAACAGCAGGGCAAAGACACTGGACTGAGCTGGACAAGAGAAATGTAATAGGCATACAGATTAAACCTTATACTTTTATCTTAAACATCCATTTTACAAACACAAAATGGGAGATGTGTGGCAAGCCAGAAGCTGGTGAAACATCTAAAGGTTTCAGTAGATTTTAAGCTTGCTGTGAGTCAGAAGTGATACATTAGCCCAAAATGCAAACAAAATATTGGGCTTTGGTAAGAAAGGCATAGTTGTCTTGGAAAAGGGAGGTAATATGTTTTGTTCTGGTAAGAAGACCACATATGGAGTGCTGTGTTCAGTTCTAGGGACTGTATTTTAGGAAGGATGTGGGTAACCCGAAGATAATGCAGAGAAGGCGATAATGTGTGTAAACCACTTTATAAACCAGCTGCTGGTCCCTCCTACTCGCAAACTCATCTCATACTTGTGTGTACGTATATCTATGTATGTATATATACATGTGCATAAATATGTTAATTTCATACATGTGATGTATTCATATTTATACATGTTATTTCCCTTGATAGCCTATAAGATCTTTGAGGACAGATTATTTCAGCTTTTTAGAAAATCTTTGTCATGCCAGTGCCTGGAACAGAGTAGGCATTTAATAAAAATTTGGTTGATTGATTAATTGACTGGCTGAAGATCTAGACAAATATTAGCTATTATCATTTTTATTCTTTGATGGATTCATAATTTCATTAATATGGGCAGTGCCTCTACCAGCGTTGATGGGAAATTTTTCATTCATTCTTAGCCTATGCAATTCAAGATCACCTCGTTAAAAATTCTTCATTTAGGGCAGCTAGGTGGCGCAGTGAGTAGAGTACCAGCCCTGGAGTCAGGAGGACCTGAGTTCAAATCCAGCCTCTCTTACTAGCTGTGTGACCTTGGGCAAGTCACTTAACCCCAACTTCCCTGCCTTCCCTGCTCCAAAAAAAAACCCCAAAACCAAAAAACAAAAAAAAAAATTCTTCATTTATGTTCCATCCAATCCTGGATCATCTGGCCCTCTGAATGTGAAAATATCTATGTATCTATCACAGTGTTTGGAACACATTAGGCACTTAAAAATGTTTACTGACTGACCAGCAACAGTCATATCACAATGGAAACTTATACTAAGCTACCTTCCTCTGGACTAACCAGATCCTCCTGCGAGCATTTGTAGGTAAAATCACAAGAAGGACAACAAATGTATTTGAAATGGAACAGAGCTGCCAGAGTTATTATAGGGATATATTTGCATAGTGAAATTACCACATTTTTAAACAACTACCTCAGAAATATGTGAGGGACAACTAGCTCAGCCATTTTCTCACAGAAAAGAACATCTGGGAGACCAGCTGGACCTGACCAAGAAATAAGTTCTGGAGGTGACAATTTTTAAGGAGTCCGTATTCGATTTTCTTTCATTCTTCAGGAGAAAAGGCATTCCACTAAGACATAAAACGATGCAAAAAATTAGCAAGTGAGTCAAGTAGAAAAGCATTCTCCAAGCTCGTGCAATCTCTCCAACCCTCCAAGGGCTTATGATCTAATTCTCCTTTAATCTCAGAAATTGGTTTTCTAGCTATTTCAAAGAAGGGAATATTGCACAAAACCAGAAACTACAATGGTTGGTGCTTTTGAAAAGAAATGGCCAAGAAAGTAAGGGCAGTTATTAACCTACATGCCAGTTTTCCCTTCTCCTTAAGTCTTTATGAGAGTTTCTACGCATGATTTTATTGAAGGTGCTCCTTTGATGAAAACACGGGAAGGGCAAAGCAGTTTCTCAGAGATGATTCTCTATAGGAGACTACATCTTTATGATTGAGATGCATAAAGAAGATGAAATCCTGTGGTGCCTTATTTTCTTGGCTTAAAAATAGCATCTGACTTCATATCGCAAAATGTAGCCTTGAAATATGTATGTATCTTTTATGTTGTATGTGTAAATTAATAAATATGCTTAATTAACTTGCTAAATTGTTATTTTTCAATGGGTCCATGAGATTTTACTGCTGCAGTCAGTCTTCAAGTATTTCTTAAACACCTACTATGTTCCAGGCATCGTGTAAAGTGCTGGAGATACAAAAAAGGCAGTGTCCAGTGGGGCAGACGACATGCAAACAATAAGGTACGAACAAGATATAGTCAGGATAGATAGGGAGATGATCAACACAGGGAAAGCACTACCATTAAGAGGACTGGAGAGGGGTTCTTATAGAAGGTGAGATTTTGGCTGAGACCTGAAGGAAGCCACGAGGTGGAAGTGAGGACAGAGAACATCCCAAGCCTGAGGGATGGCCAGTGAAAATGGCCAGAGTAATGAGATGGTACATCTAGCTCAAGAAACAGTATCGTCACATGAGATTCTTGTCTGTGTACTGCCATAAATCCTCCAAAAAAGACTTGTTCAAAATATTGAAGACTTTCCCTTCGTTTAAAAATAAAAATAAACAAAAAAAACCCTTTCCTTAGACTATGCATCTGTCATCCTTCACTCTTGCTATGTGATCTGCCCATCTCTCTCTCTGTCTCTGTTTTTGAGATACACATATCTTGGACAGGTACTAGAGATGAGTAGTGAGCAAGGCCCAGAATTCATTTGGAGAACACTGTGATTAATGGCATTTGGGGAATTACGTTGTATTTTCAATGATCTCATGGCAACGAAATCCCATTCTTTCAACACCAATATTTTCCCAGTGATGCCATATGACTATGAAGCATATGACATCACCTCAGCAGAATCAGTCACAAAGAAACCAAAAGGCAATAGATGGAAAGACTAAGCATGCCCAACCCCTTACCAGAAATGATTTGTGTATGAGAAGCGACTTCAAACAGATAATCAGGAAAATGAAAATCTCCAGAAAGGGTCAGAATTGTCTTGCTTGTCTCTGGAGGAAAAAACTAGGAGTAAAGATGAAAGTTACAACGAGGCAAATTTTGGCTTGAGAGAAAGTAGTCATAGCAAGGGTTGTTTCACTAGAGCTCTCCAAACAAGGGTTAGCTGACCATTTGGCTGTCTTGTTTCTATGAGGGCAGGATTAGGCGGTCCCTTTCAATTCTGAGATTTATGATCTCACATAAAGTTTTCCTGCCCAACTAAATTTTGCTGTTTTGAGAGGCAATATTGCTTGTAATGGCCATCTTCTTTTTCAAAAATATTTTCCAAATGAGCTTAGCATTAGTCTTGGCTGCCATGACAATGGCAAAGAGATAATTTGATGTTGGCTAATGGTTGTTTCTGAGCATTTTTACCCTTCTTGGTATGGTGACTTTTTCGATCACTTAAATTTATTGAAAAAAAATCAGAAACAATATCATTACTTTTCCCCATTTCCTTTTTTTTCAGAATTAAAAGATAGCTTTAATTAGTCAGGTTGGATCTGATGTGACTACACTCAGTGCCTTCTAATTGGTTATTTACTTTAATCTTTCCTCTAACCAAAGATCTGGCTATCCACAACTGTTTCTTAAATGACTAATGTCTGTAACCAGCCAATTTCTGTACATTAATAAGGTAGAGTAAATTTCATTTGTTAATGATAATGTTCAATGTTCACCTTGTCTAGTACCCTCTGACTCTTGTTTGGAAGAAAATAAAGATAATGGACAAGTACGATGTTTCTAAATAGTCTGCAAACTTTGAACTTTTAAATATAATTAAAACTTTGAACTATAATTTTCAGCATAGCATTCTCTGTCTTCTCTTGGGACCACTTTTTCATGGAAGTTACCAACTACCAAAATATACATATATACAAAGGAATTTTGAGCAAGAATAGAAACTATAATGGATGGTATTTCAGGGGGAGGGGATTTGGCAAAAAAAAGGGCAGTTATTAACCCACATGTCTATTTGCTCTTCTCTTTATGAGAATTTTCTAGGCATCCATTTATTGAGGGTACTCCCTAGATGAAAACATGAAAAGAGCAAAGCAGTTTCTTCAGAGATAATTCTCTATAGGAGACCACATTTTTATGGTAACAGAAGTGATGTGTGACACATATATGTGTATATCTTGATACATAAGTCCCTACATACATACAAATATGTATGATGGCCAAGTTCAGAAGTTTTTCATACAATTTTTTTTGCTTCATCCTCTATAGTAGATGCTGATATATAGTTGACAGTGATTCCCAGCGTGACCTGTTTAGTTAGGCAATTAGGTGGCACAGTGGATAGGAGTCAGGAAGACCTGAGTTCAAATCCTGCCTTCTACAGTTGCTAGCTGAGTATCTGGATAAGATTCTCAACTCATCAATCTTAGCGTCCATTTTCTGATCAGTCGAATGGGGATGATAATAGTACCTATGTCACAGGGTTGTTGTGAAGCTCAAATGAGTTAACATATGTATAGCACTTTACAAACCTTAAAGGTCTATATAAATGCTAGCTATTACTATCGCGTTGTTGTAATTGTTACTGACGATGATAGTGATGACAAGATGCTCAGAAGGAATCCTTCAAGTAAAGATGACCACATCTAGCCTTCTGGAACCCATGGTCATCTCCAAACAATGACAAGGCATTGGCTGCAACAAGAAGTCTCCTTTTCTAGAGACGGTGATTATTATTATGATGAAAATATAAGTTATGATTATATTAAAAGCATAACAAAAAACTATTGGAAATTAAAGTGATGCAAAAAAACCCAGTAATGATTTTAAAAAAAGAATAGTAAACAGGAAGAATTACAAGCAAAATGAGAGGCCTCATGACCTGATGAAGAATAAAGTCAGCAGAACCAAGGATACTACACCAATGCAAACAAAAGGACCACTAGAATCCCAATGACTCCATCTTAACCCTGGAGAAATGATGATGGATCCCCTCCTTCTTTTCGACAGAGAGGTGAGAAAGACTCCAGATTTGAAAAGTTGTCTCTCCTGTCAGAATCCTGTTATGCTGGCCGGTTTTGCTTAAGAGTTTTTCTTCGTTACAAGGGAGGGATCATTTGTCCTGGGAATGACTAGATAGAAATGACTGTGATCAAAATCCCCGGGCATCGATAAAACTTAAGCCATGGTGAGTGATCACAGAGGAGTGTGTATTGCCATCACGGGTACCCCACCCCACTCCCAAATATAGTCATTATCATTGCTCATCTAAGAAGTGATGGGATAGATTAACAAATAGTTGATGACGATGGCTAAGGAGTAGCAGAAGAAATTGGTGTTGGTAATGCAGGGCATAGTCCACTTTCTGGGCATGTCTCGAATGATCATGTCTGAGCATAAGGAAATAATTCTTTCCTGGTGCCACCCCTCTCTGCACTGTTCCCTATCCCATGATGGCATTAGGGAGATAAGACCTTCATAAAGAAACTCGGCCATTTTTGCCCACTCTAAAAACAACACTGTGATTCAATCTGTTTCTGTTTCCTCCATCTGGGATATCCCCCAGTCCCCTGCACACCCATCTCCATGTGTTTAAATTGAGTCATTCTTCAATGTCCTGAACCTCTGCCACGACATTTTCTCTGATCCTCTCACTCAAAGACAGAACTAATTTCTCCTTCTCCTATAAGCCCCAATTCAGCTTGTACTACCTTTATCACATTCTGCCTTCTAACATAGTTCTTTATGTATCTGTCTTACCTTTCCCATTAGATTGTATACTCCTTGAAGGCAAGAGCCATGCCTTATTCCTTTCTGTATCATTTTCAGCACATAGTAGGTACCTAGTAAATGTATTTGGAATTATCTGGAGCCTTTCTCGCCACCCAGAGACCATAAGTATCACTGCCATAGTGACCTAAGGGGTGTGGTGGGGGTCCTTCTTTGGACTCCATCTTCCCCTCATCCCGCAAATCCAAACTGGGTCATCCCATTTCCACTTTTCCATGATTTCCTCTGATAAACAGGGCCCCAGTGAACAATTAAAGCTTTCAATAAATAACCTGTAAGCACATTCATTTGATTTACTGTTATTTGATACAGCAGTTAGTTTCAATGGGGCAGTTAATATTGATTACATAAAGTACTACAGACAAACAAGAAACAGTTCCAGAACTCTATGGGTTATTACTCTTTATCTGCCAGTCATCTGGGTTACTTGTAATGGCAGTGAAATTTAAAATCAATAATAACAATTAGTGTCCCGTACACCATGAGGGGTGAATCATGTGAATTATGTTTTCTTATAAAATCAAAGATAAAGAGGACCATAAATGGAAAAAGGGTGCCTCTGAATTTTCCTGTTCCCCCTGGCAAAGCCGTTTCTTGGAAACCCTTCGAAAAGGTGGAAGGGGAGATAGAAAAGGGACAGACAAAGCTGTTAGAATAGTAGAACAGGTGTGGAAATCCAGCTGGTTTTCATGGGGGAACAGGGAGGAAACATACAAAGACTAAAAGTGATGTAAACATGTGTTAACAAACTTATTAAAATTAACGGCACTGGCAATTGACTTCGCGGGAAATATACTTCGAGCCACCTTTTTTGGCTTCAAATTCTTATGCATTAGTCGTGACTGTAATGAAATGGAAAAGACGGTTTTTCAGCTCGATGGCACCACTACCGTAATGTCTAGATAATTAAAATGCAAAGCAATAAGAGAAATGTTTCATCATTAAACTGTAACCAGCGCTCTCTGTGAAATCAGCCATTCCAAAGACTTGTTTTTCATCAATTATTTGTTATTTATCTGATGTAAATATAAGGAGGACTAATTAAAATGTATGGCTTCTTCGGCAGCTTCTTGTCATTAAAGCCAATGAAGGCATTCTGAAGACCATAATGAAATAATTATGTTTGCCTTTAAGAATTCTCTTCCATAACACATGGCGGGACTGCACTAAATTAAAACATCAGGAACAAAATTTCACTTGCATCTATTTCCATTTTAGTTAATTACGCCCCCAAGCTTTCCAATAGACCAGGCCCTAAAAATCTTTTGAACCGGTCTCCACAACAGCAGCCTTTTATAATTATGGTCTTTGATGATGAGACAAAGGTACTGTAGCCTGAAAGCTTTAATATTTCTGCAAGGTTTTTTTTTCTTTCATTCTTAACAGCATCAAGTCCCAGTTTACTGTTGAAAGCTCAGTAAATTGGGATAGATGGGGTCCAAATTTTCATTTCTACTCATCTGACATAATCATCTAATCTAAGCAGGTCTTAGCTACATCATTTCCACCAAAGTGGTTTCATAGATTATATTTCTGATTTGATAACATCTGACTCTGCAGAGAACAAGAATTAAGTCGACAATAGACGCCCAAGTAGACCTGAGTAATATTAGAAAAATAACTCCTGTCCTGACACCCAAAGGGAAAAAGAGGAAATGTCTTTGGCCTTGACAACATAGCTCTCTAATCTATACGATGGGCAGTATTTCCAGAACTGGAGACCCCTGGGGATACTCCATGAATTCTCTGTCTCCCCATCCCCATCATGTAACACACACTCAACTGTCAAGAGGAGCTTCAGGGGACAAGGAATCAGGCACATGGGCAGAGAAATAAGAGTTAGGGATTGGAAAAGAAGGACTGGGCAAGAGCAGTCACCAGAGGCTGCAGCATTTGTGACCAGGGCAAAGAAAAAGCCTTGAAGTTGATAATATGGGGCCAGAGGAGGGAAACTGTGCCCGTATGAAACCAAACGGGTATTTGCTTAGAATTGCCTTATTTTTTCCCGATCCACATTTAGGTAGATAATACACCAGTCTACGTAGAAAATCTATAGTAAACACTAGGTTGTCTTGTCAGAAATCCCCTAGAAACAGATGACAGCTAAGGACTAGGAAATGACAGAACATATATTTGTAATTATGATTTCTGAATTTGCTGTGGTTCACCTCCTACTTCTCCCCCAACTCTCAAGTTCTATTTGGACAAATCATCCTGAAACCATGATATATCCCGCCTGCTGCTAACCCACTTAGATTCATTTTCTCTAGACTGTCTCCCCTGTCTTCTACGGGGGTAGCATATTTTTCTTGAAACCTTGTCCCCCAAGAAGAGAAAATATACAAGCAAAAGTCACTAATATCTGGAAAGATGATGTCTCTTCTCCTTATCTTGATGGGGCTAACCAGCCTACTCTTTCTGAATGATGATGCTCTTGCAGCAACCCACCCACCATCCATGGCCACGGAATTCTGCAAATCCACTGCTTGGCTGAGCTCTGGATCCTGCAACATTAACAACTATAGACAATGATTATGTCTGCAACCTGGTCCTGGCTCTCCTCTTCCCTGGGAGGAAAGAATATTGGCAACTTTGTTTTCCATTGCTTTATAAAGGGGTTAAACACACACACACACACACATCCCAGTTTATGCTTTTAGAGATAAGATAATGATGCCTCAGGAATGAGGCCAGAATGCAGAGGAATATCTTGATTGATACATCTTATTATTAGACCTTGCAGATGGCACATGGTATCTCATCTGCTCTTTGATAAGTTAGTTTGGTGGAAATTACCTACATATCACTATAGTAAGAAGACATTGATTAACCTGTAATCCTCAATTAACCTCTTTTTTTCCTCCTCCTAAACTCATCCTTTTAAGAAAAGAGACAAATGACAACAATTCAACAGACCTGTATCTCGGGTTTGCTTTCTTTCTTTTTCTCTTTATGTCTCTCTTCTTTCTTTCTTCTCTCTCTCTCTCTCTCTCTCTCTCTCTCTCTCTCTCTCTCTCTCTCTCTCTCTCTCTCTCTCTCTCTCCTTAAAGCAGATTAATTTAATGCCAAGTTCTCTGGAGTTGGAGTCAGAGAGTCTGTGTTGGAATTTCCAGCTCTTCTTTACATCACCCCGGTAAATCATTTGACTCCCCCAAACCTCATTTTCCTCATCTGTAAAGTTAAAAGTTGGACTAAATGGTACCTGAAATCCCTTTCATCTCAAAGTCTATGATCCTGAAATCTAAATTCTTGAGACTCAGTTTCCTAAGATGAAAAATAAGGGAACTGGCCCAGAAGATCATCACATTCCCCTCCAGTGCTCAGCACTGTGATCCCAGGACTAGAGAGTCAGTATACACTGAAGATAATTTCTTAACACCTTATACAGCTATTGAAGTGTGACACAATGGACAGGAAGGCCTTGGTTCAAATTCTACCACAAACCCTTACTGTTTGTGTGATGATGGGCACCTCATTTAACCTTCTGAGCCTCAGTCTCATCACCTCCAAAATGGGAGAATAATACCTACCATAGGGCTGTTCTGATACACAAATGAGAGAACATATGAAACATGTTTTGCAAACTATGTAGTGATAATATAAATGTGAACTAGTATTACTCTGTAAGAATTCATTTTTGAAACGAAGACTCGAAGGGAAGGAGAATACTCAAACTTGAAAAAAAAGGTAAAATTATATTCAAATATCCTGCACACTAAATTGGAATTAACAAATTTAAATTATTCTCACCAAGGGGTAATACAAAAAGGATTTTCTGATTAGCCCACATTCAGTTAACCAGAAATGTTCAATCAACCAGAAAACCCAATCCCCAAGCATCCCAGCTGATTGTGATCTAGACTAATGAATTTATAGCAAAACATTTAAAATATGACACTGATGATTAAGGATGAGTGAATTACCATGAACACAAAATTCATCAAGAAACCCTCCCAGAAAAACACACACACACACACCCCCATGGGGAAGAAAGTTTTAATAAACCTGAACCTGTCTCTCCATTTTGTAATTGGGTTTTATAGACCCTTTTTGGTAAATTCAACTTCCTCCCAAACAACAGCAATTTCTCAATTAGGAATTCAGATTCTCCATCCAAAATTCTATTTTTCCTTCCTTTCTTCCTTCTGAATTTAAACCTAGTTAAAAAACAAACTCTAGGAGGTCAGGCAGGAATGCTCCATTAGACATCTGTGCTGTGGGCTCTTCCCAGAGGGCCTTGGATCCAGTGCACATTCCATAAATGTTGAAGAGAGATGGGAATGGGGAAAAGGACAATGAAGATAGGATCATAGATCCAGAGCTCTAAGGGACAATTAAAAATCATAGATCACAGAGCAGGAGCTGGAGGCCATACCACTTATTTTAAAGATGGGAGTAAGTGATTTGCCCAAGGACATACTGGTAGCAAATTCATAGCATCACAGATCTGGAATCTGAGAAGGATCTCAGAATACATTTAGACCAGATACTTTTTTTAAATCGATAAAGAAATCTAGAGTCAGAGAGGACAAATGAGTAAATCCTCCATGGTCACACCTTCCAGATGAGGAACCTAATACCCAGACAGGTGAATCCTCTCACCCAAGGTTATGCAGACAGTAGCAGAAGCAGAATCTGAACCCTGGTCCTCTGTCTCCAAATCCCATGGTATTTAAACTTCATCATTCTGTTGTGACAGCGTGGGGAGGAGAGGAAGGCAAAGGAAGAAAGGAGGGCAATGACTTCTTATTTCTCTTTCCTCAATATCCCCAGGACTTGAATATAAGTAATTCTGGTTACCCAGAAGGGGAATAAGATGTATAAAAGCAAATCACCCCTCTTAGACCTCCTTCTTTACTAGGAAAAATGAATGGAGATATTTCCCAGCTAGGTCTTAGAAGAAAATGGAAAAATGTCCAAATTAGGAAGAAAATGAGGGTCCATTTCTGGAGAGAAATGGAACCCCCAAGTTTTGGCCCATTCCAGGCAGCTTATAAAAAGTCTACCTCTGTTAACAGGCCAGGAGGCCTGAGTCCCACATAAGCTAGTTCTGCAAGCATCAGATCTTGGAGCTCCAACTCAACCCAAAAGTCCGGTGCCAAGGGAAATGTGAGCCTCAGTAGAAATCTCTATTTCTCCCATTCCCCCCCACACCCCCAAAGAATCCTGCATTTCTATTGGCTTCATGTAAAACAATAAAGTTAGGAGCATTTTTCTACCAAAACTGCAGATTGATAAAACCTGCCAAGTGATCAATTTATGCAACTGTTTGCATTTATTAACACTGTTTTGTTTTGTTTTCTGTTTAAATCCCCAACAGGAAAGGAAAACTTCACTAGCTTATTGAGCTGAACCTCTCCCTTATGCCTTGATTTCTAAACACTCCCTTGCCTGGGCTGTCTTTCAGGTTTCAGCTAAAGTCCCTTTTCGTCTTCTCCTATTTCTGATGGTATGAGTTACTACACTCATGTTGCTGAGAAGCAGAAAATTATATCCCACTTTAAAATAACAGTGGAGCCTTTTCTAAGAAGTGTTCTATTCAAAACTGCAATTGGGAGGGAAGCTAGCTGTCAGCCTGGGCACTATCCAATTTGGGTCCTTTGACCCCATTTTCTGTCTCCAGTGACTTTTAATGCTTAGAATTTAGGTCACAATTATAGGGGGAAAGGTCTTTTCTTATCCTATGACTCACCCCTAGTATGTCTTTTAAATAGACAATCCTTCCTCTGAGTTGCAAAATTCTCAAGACGAGTAAAAAATCTATCAATGTTTATCACCAGGTTAAGAAAAATTAGTCTTCATATTTTTATGGTTGTGAAAGTAACAAGGAAAATATCCCAAGAAGTTGTCCAGTTGTGACTTCGCTGAAACTGACCAGACTTAAATCTACAAGATTTCAGGATTAATACTCTGGACACTGAACAATAGAATCAACTCAGCGAACATCTGGGGCAGTCAGTCCCCGAGACCATTCCACAAGGCATGGGAAGAGAAACCTAGTAACTTTGCCACTGGGCAGGATAGGATCCTTCTTCCAGGGCATTTCAGAAGGCACTGTCTGCCTGGAGCTTCCATTTCCTCAGTATCCACCTAAGCCGGACTCTGCGTTTTTCCACGGGGTCAATTCAGAGGCCCTGAGCCAACAGCTGTCTCACATATCATTTTTCTGTCTTTAAAAAAAAAAAGGAGGAAAGAAAATATCTAACAAGTTAACTTCTGGTCTGGGCTATCCTTGGAAGTCTGACTTCAGTAACTTGGGAGGGGAAAAAAATAAAAACCAACACCCTACAAAGGAATCCCTGGGGTCTGAGTGTCATATTGCTTTTAGAATTTTAGCTTTGTGGTCCCCAGATCTTACAAGAGGAAAACTCTACCCAGCATTTGCTTTGTCGGAAGGGCCCAAACTGTTCATTTTTTTTAAAAAATGATTTCTTTTGGTCTGGGCATTTGTAAAACCAAAGGGAAGAGATTGCAGTTATTGAGCCAAGCTCACTTCACACTCACTGTAACCCAGATGCTATTTTGATAAGCCTTGCCTCGATAGGATTGGTACTGTGGTTACAAATGGGACCAGGGCACACTTATTAGGACGCTATCTTCAACATTTTTTAAGGCTCTATCTGCCCTATCAGCTTTGCAAACCGTTAAGACGGAGCACTAGGATGATAAGAAAATTTGTAGAGCTCAGCTAATATTTTCCAGGTCCTTTATTTTCACTCGGGTTAAGTCGGGGCTGAAGCCCCAGGCTCACCATCCTCCAGGGCTGATCTGATGGCTGGCAAAAAAAAAAAAAAGTGGGGGGGAAGAATCACTGAAATTCCTGAGATGACATAGTCCAATTTCTTTATTTACTCTTCCTAATGCTAGCTTCTTTGATTAGCTGAACTTTGCTGTTATCAACACTCCCTCCTTATCTTCTGGCCCTGGGCGAATGACACATTTACCAATAGCTCTCCCCAGATAAGGCAAATCCTATGTTTAACTTGGGCTAGAGCAAACAAAGCATTTTTCCCTTCTCCTACAACTTAATAGGCATGTTTGGGGTCAATTACAAAACAGGAAAAACTATCTGTAAAAGCTTTATTAGGTCTCCTAACTTCTAGAGGGTGCCTCATATGTAGATTTCCGCCCCTATCCAAATTCCCCAGCAGAGAAATTCTTTGCATCGGGGTGCTCTTAGAAATTTAAAAAAAAAAAAAGTTTCGAGGATTCCCAGGGCGGGCTCCTGGAATTACTAACTGGGTTTTCCTTGCCAATGAGAGGCCAATTCTAAGACATGGGGGGAGCAGGGTTTAGAAAAGGATCTTGCAAGGCTCCCAGTTCCCAGGGAGGGAGAATGCCCATCACAAAAGAAGATGCATTTCACAAGTAGCTCCAGCAGGACAAACAAGCCTTGCAAAGGCTGCGGGTGGCAAAGCCTTCTTCCCAGGGCAGGCCGGGCGGGGGGAGGAAAAAAACGAAAGAGCAGAGTTGGGGGCGCGCCGTGGTTCCTGATTTTTACCCATCCCACTCCAGTGCCTCCCTGGGGCCAGGTCCCAACCTGACCATTGAGGGCAGAAAAGTTCAGGAGGAAGCTTAAACTTTGGATATTTTTTCAAAGCCACCCGAGAGGCAACTAAATTCTCTTCCAGCTAAACTTCGACCCCCTCGGAAAACGCAGGTTGGAAATGAGGATCCGGATCTCTAGGCTAAGGTTCCAAACGAATGTCAAGGAAAGTGCTAAAAAACACCTTTTGATAGATTGCTTGGAAGTCGATCTAAATCAGTGTCAGGGTGGTGAAGCATCCTGCGGGCTCCCCGTGGCAGGGGCTCGGAGGTGGGAGATCCCCGTCCTCCTGATCATTTCTCAAGCCCCAGGCCGGGCTGCTAAACTCGCTACTGTGAGCCTCAGCCTTGCTAGTGTTAGGATCAGATAACCAAACAGCCAATACATACATTTTTTTAAACTTAGCTACCAGGCACAAGGGTTTCCTCCCCCTCCACCTCAGCTCCTTTCCATCCCCCCTGCCTGAAGCTCCAGATATGGAAATAATTGATGGCCTAACACAAGGGGTGTTCATGGCCGGGAGTTTTCTAGCAAAACAGCGACTTCTTAGAGCAACAAAGTGAATCAGAAAGTTGGCAGTAAGGTCAGGGCTAAGAAATATTGCCTTTTCCAAGCAAAGGCAAACAGGAGAGGGAGGTCGGTCCCAGGGAGCTCGCTTTCCATGAACTCCCAGATCAGAGTCCAGCCCCTGGCCAGGGAGAGGGACAAACGCTATTTGGATTACTCTGCATTCTCTTGGGTCATCCCCAAGACTGGAAAACTTAGAGCTCTGTCTGTCCGTCTGTCTCTACACCTACTTCTGAGTTTAGAACTGCAGGGAGAAAACATGTCAGTCTGTCCAAGCCCAAACTCCTGTTACTTTTTTTTCCTCCCCTCTCTTTGCACAGATCTGAAACTCTTCCCCCCGCCCCCAGCGATGTTTGGATGGGGACACAGGACGTGGAGGGGACTAAAAACACTGTTCAGGATATTTTCCGCTGATGGTACCGTCTTAAACAAGCAAGCCCTTTGTCCTAGCAATTACATCTTTATTGCATGCAAGGAGGAATGGGGGCCGGGTGCGTGTGTGGGGGAACACTTACACCCACACACCTGGAGAAACACACACACGCACGCATACACACAGAGAAAAGCATGGGACCTACATTGAGCAGTGTGCCGGCGCTGCCACTCGGATTGAGTCAATCCACTGAAGCATGCTTTGAGGGCTTTCTCCTGGAGCATGCAAGAAGACGGGCTCGCAGTATAGAAGTCCAGGATTTGCCCAGGGCTCACTGCGAGAACATCCATACAGTCAAACATGGTCTCTCCCCTCTCTCTACTGAATGTCTGCAAAAGTGCTTTATCCTCTAGGGGTGGAGAGGTAGGAGGCACGGGAGAAGTCCACCCAACTCCATCCAACTCTGCCCCTTTCTTGGCACGCTGGGCTGCTGGTCCTTTTCCCAGACCCGAATCATGAATTATGACAGACAACACCGCTAAAAGCCTGTAATTGATCCGAATGGTCATTTACCATTTTCCAGGCTGCTCAGCCAATCCAGCGGGGCGGGGGGGATCGGGGCCAATGCCAAGGGCCGGGTCCGGGGAAACGCCCCCAGAAACCCCCCCGGATCCACACAGGCTCCCCAGCGGAGGCTGCCTGCGGAGCTCTGGACCAGGCGGTCCCGGTCCCCGGAGTCCCGGTCCTCCAGCGCCTCGGATGGGGGAACCTCGGGTCCCCCCCTTCTGCAAAGAATAGATCCTTCTGCTTCTGAACAGCTCACTTCCTACTCCTGGTGTCACCCAGAATGAAAGATTGGATTGCCTAATATATGCGAGTGAACTTTCTATGAACCCTTCCCAGGCTGCTAACCTTCAAATGACCCAACTAGTCTGACATCACCAACTCCCAGGATTCTCACACAGCTTAAAATCGCCCTGCAGCCTTGCAAAAGCAGCCAGCCGGGCTGCAGGCAGCCACGGGCGGGATCTGGGGCTCCTGCCCACCCCTCACCTTCAAAAACAAAGCAACAACTACGGGCCTTTCTCTACCCCTTGCCCCCTCCCGCCCTGCCAGCTTGCTCTTTTTTTTTTTTAATGGAAAGGGAAACCACAAAAAGGCTGCCTCTGGCTAATGTTTGGGCAAAGACGCCTCTCCCTTTTTATTTGATTTTTTGTCTTTCATATGTGTTTTTCCTCCCCTCCCTCCCCCCCTACCCCCAGTGCGCTCCCCTCTGTCGGCTAAATTCCTTGCAACTTATGAATTTCCCCACTCCCTAAGAACAGAGGCAGCCACAGTCCCCATGCAATTGTAAAACGGGATCTCCAAGCATAATCTCCCGCTTCTTTGGGTCCTTCTAGGCATCTGACAGTCCCCTTGGAGTCCCTCCTGGATAGGCAGCATTCATTCATCCCAGACGCCTCCGGGGCGCAGGAGGCAGGGGATGCTGCAGAATTCTGACCCAGGGTCCGCGTCTCACCAGCGGGTCATAGAGCTGGAGAGGAGAGGGAGAGGAAATGTCAATCCATGAATAAGCATTTATTAAGCACCTCACATGTGCCAGGCGGGGGGTGGGGGGGGGGCTAAGCACCTCAGGGCAGAACCCTGCACCGGACCTAGGCTGCAGAAGCCCTCTCCCCATTTTACCCCAAGAGCTGAAGAGGTTTAAAATGCACAAAGTCACCGAGCTAGGGTGTAAGGAACAGAGATAGGATTTGAACCCACATCGACTCACTCCAAATGCAGTATTCTTTCCACTACACTACGGATGCAGCTACACCTCATGTTATGGTCGAGAGAACGAAATCTGGGGGAGATTAATTGGCTTGTGTGTGGTTGCCCAGGCTAGCAGTAAGTGGATTTGGAACCAGACCTTGTGAGCTCAAATCCAGAACTCTTTTTCTTGCATAAAGCATAATTCCAATCTCTTCTGAGGCCAGCAGTGAAGTGGGCGTACGATTAAACATAAAAGGGCTGAAATTAGGCATCCGCTGATTCTCAATTCCAAGGTTCCCGCTCTTATTCTAAGTCAAAACTCCCCCCATGACCCCGGTGCCCTAAATGACATTTGTTCACACAAGCAAACCTTTAAAATTAAAGATACAAGTTAGACATTCGCGGAAACTGTAGCTAAGCCTGAACTTTGGTCACAGGCATATGCGTAGGTTTTTGTTGGTTTGTTTATGTTTTGAAAGAACTCTCATGTGAAATTGTATGGCCATCTCTTCTCACTTCTAAAAAAAAAATACATAACCATCAACAACTGTTTGTGTGTGGGGGTGAGGGGGGGCAGGCGGGTGCCTAATGAACTAAGAGAAGTTCAGAACGGACATATTTATAAATAACTCCACCCACTCCCGACAAAGAAGGCTTTAGAAAGACCAAATTCACCTGGTGGCCAATTTCTTCCACTTGCCTAAATGGATTCAACATGCCAAGGAATGAAATATCCAGTAGATAATTTTCAAAGACAGCCTTCTCTCCCATTCTCCCCACCCTTTGGGGACTGAAGAGCCATGCTCCTATCACTCAAAGCATTCTGGAATCCAGAGCCTTTAAAAGTAATCGGGGTGGGGGGGATACCACTGTACCCCAGGCAGCAACACTGCTCTCTTCAGAAAAGTTCCAAAGATCATTTCACAGGGTTGAGGCATCCAGTTGTCCAAGATCCCTTTCTAAAGACCCATAGCAACACTTCCCGGAACACCCCTTGATATTAGAAAGGCAAAGGGAGATGATGAAGACCCTTCATCTTTGTGGCCTTCATATAGCCACCATTTTGTGACTCAGCCTTATTGGAAGAAGCGTGTAGGATGAGAGAAGATGCCCCTTTCCCAGATGCCCAAGCATGGAGAGGATGGTGCCCAACATTTAACATACTCTCATTAAGATAGTCTTAAAGATACCGAATGATGCCATCTATTTCTAAGTTAGGACACACAATCCATAACCTTGAATTCCTTTTTAACAATCCTTTCCACAGCCCAACCAAGTTTCATGGAAAATGGGTCCACTTGATTTTAAATAATGAACTTAACAGAGAGTTATTACACAAGCGATAATAAGCAGCTGTGTCTAAAATGCACTAGGAAAGACTTAAATTGAACTATTCCGGTAGTGTAAGATTTCCACATTAGAAGAAGTGACAAAGGGAATGGTGAGGAAGCTTCCTGCCCTGGGGGAAAGGGGGGATTTCAAAATGGAGTATCTCCATTAATTGAGCCTCCATCACTGTAAGAACACAACAGAGACCCCTAGAATCTTCTTCTAGTCATAAAAATCTCTAACTCTCCTAGTCCGATGATAGCTTGAGATCTGGAAGGGACTTGGGAGGTTATCTGATTCAATCCTTTTATTCTATAGATGAGGAAACTGAGGCCTGAAGCTGCCCAAAGCCACAAGGCCATTAAGTAGCTGTGTTGGTCCACAAACCCAGGTCCAACACGACTCTAAATCCAGTCTGTCACTAGAACACAAGGTCTTACTTCCTGAAGAAGAGGACTGTGTCTTCATCCCTGAAGGCATGAATGGTGGTACAAGAAGAGGCCAAAGACATAGCAAGCAGTCCCCCAACTACTAATAAGGATCCTGCTTAATGATAAAATGGAGAAAATAACCTCCCCCAAATAAAGATTTTTGTTGTGTAAGAGAACTTCTGATAGGCAACTCAAAACCCTCCTCCTCTCTCCAACTTCCCTGATTCTTTGGAGGGCACCACCATCTACCCAACCATCTATCCATCCACCAACCCAACCATTAAGTCATCAGTCCAACCCAGCATTATCCTCAACTTTTCACTCTTCCTCTTCCCCCAAAGCCAACCAGTGGCCAAGTCTAGTCAATTCCATCTTCACAGCACCTCACAAATATCCCCTTCTCTCCATTCACATTCAGACCCTCCCATCCAAACCACTGCACTAGACTCATAGATGGTCTCCCTGGCTTCAGTTTCTAATTTACCCTCCATACCACAGCCAAATTGATCATTCTAAAGCCTGGGTCTGATGATGTCAGTCCTCCTTGCTTGAGAAGAGCTAGTGGATGGGAAGGTTGGGGAGGGAGAATATTACATCTTTATTTTCACTAACTTCTAACTAAAATCTAGTGTTCCCTTCAATTATGAATGTAGCCAACAAATCACATTAGGATTAGTAGTAGCTATAACTTTTTCACCAATAGGAATCACAGAGTTTTTTTTATCTCACATCACAGTTGTTGCAGATACCTCAAAATATCATTATTGTTATAATTGTTATAATTAGTATAGTCTGTTAGATTACACATGATTCCTGTCTATAGATGGTATTTAAATATAATTAGGTTCTATTATATTTCAGGGCCTTGACGGCAGGGACTGTCTTTTTCCTCTTTTTGTATCTCTAGGCACTTAGCACAGTGCCTTGCACATAGTAGGCACTTAATAAATGTTTATTGATCGATTGGTCAATTGGTAGATAGTTGCCCTTATAATCCAAGCTATTTTATTTTATTCATTTAAAAGCATGATTTTGAGAAGGGGTTCATGATACAAAAAAGTTAAAAACCTCTGTTCTAGATTGATTTTACCTTACTGCCCCTCAAGCCTTCTGTGGTCTAGACAAACTGACTTCATTCCTGTTCTTCATATATGACATTCTATATCCTTTGTCCATGCTTTTGTACAGGTCTACAATGACCAGAATGCTCCACCTCTTGAAATCCCTAGTTCTTAAAGGCTCACTGCAAATACCACATCTTCTCAGAGGTCTTGCTTGATCTGTCTGTTTCCTCCCACCCCCAAACTTCTTTTTGTGTATATATCTGTATAGGTATAGGTATATGTACATCTATACATATACACATCTATACATGTGCATATTTCAATTTCCTTCTCAGAGAAAGTGTTCTCCCCCAGGAGAATGTAAGCTCTCTGAGGGTAAGACCTGTTTTGTTTGCTTTTTATACAAAGGCAGCACCTGGCACAACCCCCTTTCTCTGCACCCACCCCATTATAGGTGCTAAAATAAACACTTACTGAATTGAACCAGATTCTTGGAGTTTCTCCAAAATACTGAAGGCTCCGTGGCCACTTTGGAAATGAAATGCCAGTAATTTGCACTTAAATACTTGTGAGTAGAATAAGATAGCTTTTCCTTAATGCATTGATATTAGCTAGTCAATTCATCATTTTCCATGATGAATTAATTATGCTTATAACAACTGTTACTATTATTGATTAACTTGAGTATTAATTTATTAAAACAGTGCTATGATTTAGTCATACGCTATTTAGCTCCTTTGTGAAGACAGATCTTAGATTTTGTATTTACCCCCCAAAACCTTTCCTCTTTCCCAAATTCCTCTGCTTAAGCCAAATTAAGGGAGAGACAAGAATAAATCATAATTATCTAACCATTAACTAAGGATCATTTCAGGCTAAATATCCATGAGTGAAGAGTGAATAGCAACTTGGGTCATTTGTCTAAGATGAAATAAAAATGGTTAGCCCACATTGTAAATACCCACCAAATTCTAAATAAGAAAGAGGTGTACTCAAACCATCCCTTTGGGAGTTACTTGAAATAACATTCCACGATCCTGACTGCCTCATTTCTCCTTTTCTGTGTTTCATGAACAGCTCGACAAACTTTATGACAAAATCTTCCTGACAACAAATGCCAAAACCAAAGTTAGAGCCAGTGAGAGAAACCGATTCTGCTTCTGAGTTACAGTATTATTTGTCAGAGTGACATAGCACATTTGAAAACCATAATCATAAACCAAAAATTTATCGCTCAGGTTCTGGGCCTACATCTGTTTCTCTGGGTTTTGTACAGCCATTATCCACTGGACAGTCCAGAATGAAGGCCCATGAATCATGCTCCGTAAGCGTGTTGGAACTGAGGAGCTGTACTGAGATCCAGAGCTCTTGTGCCATACTGGCCTTACTGACGGCCTTGCTAGAAACTGGTCGAATGCCCTGTGATGTCTAAATAGAAAGGGTTTTCACAGGCTCAGGCTTATCCATCTCAGGCCATTCAGACAAGGCATAAGGCAAGCAAGAACTAAGGCAGTTCGTTGGAAATAAAAGCAGGAGGAAGCTTCTAAAATACCCTCTGCTTCTTTACATGTGTTTTACTATTAATCTCATCTAAACTCCTCTCGATGCAGTTTTGACAGCAGAGTAAATGGTTAGTTGTGAGTGATGGGTGTGTTTAAGAAGTGAAAACAGAGAGAGCCTAGTGGTGTTTTCCCTGGATCCCAGGCAAGTGCTGACATCAAGATTATTAGTTTAACTCTGACAGGCCCAAATTCCTGTGTGTCAGTTGTTGGGAGAAAGACCAGTGATTAGAAAGGTACCTGTCATGCCTGGCCTTTGATTTCCAGCCCTTCATAAAGAACACCTGCTAATAAAGTCGTGCTCGCTTCCATAGAACTTACCACCTGAGGGGCCCCATGTTCTTTACAACTATGAACTAGGAGGTAGATGAGTCATCATGTGGGGTGGGTGGATTGGCCATGAAGCCAGCTTACACCCTGGCTCCCCTCTCCTCCTTGGGCTTTGACCACTCTGCCCTTTACTTGCAATCTTTTCTTTCAAGGGTTTCCTTTAATAAGCTTTTCCTCTCTTTGATAAAGGAAGATTATAGATTTCAAGATGGCAAGGACCCCTGAGGCCATTCACTCCAACCTCATCATTTTATAGATGAGAAACTAGGCCCAAAGATGTGAAACACATTGCCCAGGTCAGTCGGGCACTTAGCAACAGAACTACTGAACCCATGTCTTCTGACTCCAAGTGACCGCTCTTTTCTTTGACTCACTCTGGCTGCACTTCTTATGGAGTTCCAATGATTCCCAGTCCAGGCAGTTCACAGTGTCCCTCTTTGCCAGAGCCTTATATAAAGTGGGGAGGGTTCAATCAGAAAGTGTTCCTCCCTAGTCAAGGTACTCGAGCCAAATGTAGTGGTTTCACTTTCAAATCAACTGTATAATTCATAATAGGAAAACTGAGAAATTGTTCCAGATAATGAATGCATAATCCAGAAAATAAATTAATGGGACATCAATCTAGAAAATAAACTAACGACATTAATCCAGAAAACAAATTAATAGTGCATTAATACAGAAAATACATTAATAAGGAATTAGTCCAGAGAATGAATTAACAAGAAATTAATCCAGAAAATAAATCAATAAGGAATTAATCTAGAAAATTGATTAATTCAAAAAAATTAATCTTAGGGGTAATTGTTATTCTGGTGGCTCACACACATATATTATAAGCAGTATATGGCTTCCTATTTTTAACTACTTAGTCTTGCTGGCTAAGTGGAAAGTTCAGTTGATAATTTTTGGACCTTACCCTCTAAATTTCAGCACACTAGGGCAGATCCCTGGCTGCCTGGTTCTGGTTTTGATTCTATTCTTTGTTCCTAGCTTTCTTCCCTCTGATTCTCACCAAGGTAAAAATCAATCAAGATGTAAGTATTTTATTAAGTGCCTACTAAGTGCTGGGTATAGCGCTAAAGGCTGAGTTTCCAAAGATAAAATCAAAACAGACATTTCCCTAAAGTAACTTGCATTTTAACAGAGGAGACAGTATATACATGTAGAAATCTATACAAAAGGATAAGCACAATGAGAACAAGTTAGTTTTGAGAGGAAGGGCCCTAGCAGCTGGGGAAAATGATATCTGGAAATTCTATTTAGAAATTGAAAATGAGATCAGTGAATGAGAGACATCATGGCACTGGGGATAGAGAGTCAGTTTCTGGGTCTAAAGTGAGTTCAAGTTCAATGTCTGACACATATTGGCTGTGTGTGCCCCAGCATGCTTGGTGCCCTCAGGTAAATTTCTAAGCTTATAGGTTGCAAAAAAGGCTCTGACCTGCACTGGAAGAGGGACTTTTCCCAATGGGAGTGCCCTATATCAATGAAATCTCAGGTCCAGTCTACTTCCCTCTCTAAAATGAGTGAGCCTGGAAAGAACTCATTAGTACCAACTCAGATTTTTTTCACTCACCTAGATCGTTATAACTGCATTATCTCTTCTATCTCATATGAATGAATGTTGTGTTTGGCTAAGCTCCTCCAGGCCCCTAAGTTGGCAAAGTCACTGGAAATATTGGTACCAAGCATGATTCCAGAGGACTCATGTGGTAACAGTCTCCCCACCTCCTGATAGAGATGTGACAGACTCAGAGTGCAGATTGAAATGGAAGGTTTTTGGACATGGCCAACATGGGAACATGCTTTCTTGATTATACATGGTTGTAATGGTTGTTTTTTCTTGCTTTCTCAATGGGGAGGAGGTGAAGGGGAAAAGAGAGAAGACAGATTTTTGTGAAAAAAAATTTAAAAAGAACCACTTGGACCAAATGAAATACAATCCCATTTTTAAGAGGGAGAAACTGAGGCAATTTGAAGGGTCTTTCTCTGGCCATCCTACAAATCAGGGACAGACGCAAAATTCTAACTGTGATTTCCATGTTAATTCATAGTTCAGTGCTTCATTTACGAGATTATGTGAACTAATAGTGGCTATTATGTGGCTTTAAAAGGTTATTTTAGTAATAAGAGAGGAAATGAAGAATTTAATAACATATTGCTCAATGACTTTATCCAGCCTGTCCAGAAAATCTCTCATTAAAACACGTTTATAAACTCTACAAAGGGAAGCCTTCATTCCGGCTTACAATTTCCAGACCAAGTGAGAAAGAGCCATCAGGTGCATGTCAATGTGTCTGCCCCGTGAACCTGCCTTGTGTTTTCCTACCTCTGTGTTTTTGCTATACACAGTGCTTTATTCTTGGAATGCTCTCCCTCTTCCTCATTACCACATGAATCCTACATATCTTTTTAAACCCCAACTCAAAGGGCATCTCCTTCAGGGAACTTCCCTTCCTCCCCTGGTTGGTAAAGGTTTTTACTCTCCCTCTCTAAAACGATTAACTGGCCATACTGTAGTTATACTTATTTTGTGTGAATTTGGAAGGGAATCAGAGGTCAGCCACCCAGCACCCTCGTTGTATGAATGAGGAAACTGAGGCTGAGAGGGGTTAAGTGACTTGCTCAGGACCCCACAGGTGGTGAGAGTCTGAGACTGGACTTGAACCCAAGTCTTCCTCACCCCAACCCACTTCCCACCATGCTACACTGACACTGCCAGACTGTGAATCCCATGAGGTCACAGATTCCAAGCTAACATGACTGTCAGAGGCCCCCCCAATAGACTCCCTTACTCATAGATGAAGAAACTAAGGCTTAGATACTCAGGTTAAGTGTCTTGCCTCAAGTCCCACAGGCAGGCCAAGGCCTTCACCTCCTTGGATCAAAGGAGAAAAGCTTATGGCTAAAAGGGACTCTGGTCCTTCTAATCTGCCTCCTTCACATCACAGAGGTCTCTAAGACCAAGAAAAGGGAAGCAGCCACCCGCGGTCACACTGGTGTCAGGTGGCAGAGCCGAGTTTGGACACAATTCTCACCGCCTTACTTTTGCATGCAGGTGGTAAGGATCACACCCGTTGGATCAGAGGTTTTGGACTAGGAAGGACCTTGGAGATCACCAGCTCCCACTAGCTCATTTTACAGATGATGAAACCAAGATCCAGAGAACTCTAAAGTCACGCCCCATGTAATAAGTGGCAGAACCAGGAACCAACCTCACTGTTATTTCCACATTGTCACATCATCACTTGACAAACATTCCTTGAATTTGAATCTGAAATCAGTGAAGAAAACTGGATTTTCTGGCTCCTGACCTATTATCATGTGCAGTCTTGGGAAACTGCATCCTTTTAAATGTAAAGAATACAGTTTTGTGTGTGCCACAATGTCCTAGATCTATATCTAAAACAAAAATAAACAGAAAGGTAGAATAGATGTGACATTTGACTATAATCTGGACCCCTCAGGAGAAAGACAGTTTGTCGTATTTAGGTCTGCCAGCGAGTTAATCAACAAGCATTTTAAAGTGCTTACTATGTGCAAGCGCTGTGCTAAGAGCTAGGGACACAAAGAAAGGCAGAAATATGGTTCTTGCCCTCAAGGAGCTTACCTTCTAATGGTGGAGACAACACATAAATAAATATGAACAAATAAACATATACAGTGTAAGCAGAAGGTGCCATAGTAGATAGTGTGCTGGTTCTGGAATCAGGAAGATCTGAGTTCAAATCTGACCTCTGACACTTCCAGTTATCCCTTCCACATCATGGAGGTTAGGGGCATGGCACCCCTGCGATCTGGAAAACCTGCGTAAAATTATTTTGCTCTCCCTTGGTACCAGAGAAGAAGTCTGAATTATTTCTTGTTTTATGGGATGTTTATGGTACTTTATTATAAAATTTGGGTTGGTGTTATACAACACCGTACATATATTTTATGCATTTCTGAGTTTCTAAACATGTTCTGTGTCATCTGCTGGCTTTTGCGTGTTATTTGCCGCTTCTGCAAAACTCCCCCAAATTGCCATTTAATTTCTTACACCAACCTGCGATAGATCAAAACCGAGATGGGAAAAGCTGTGATCTAGAAGGAGACAACTGTACTAGCTGTGTGACCCTGGCCAAATCACTCCACTGCTGTCTGCCTCAGTTTCCTCATCTGTCAAATGTCACCTACCTCCTAGGGTTTTTGTGAGGGTCAAATGAGGTCAAAATTGTAAAGCGCTTTGCACAGCCCCTGCACGTAGTGTCGTGTAAATGTTAGCTATAGTATTCTTGTCATTATGATCACTAATATCATCTCAGTGGGAAAGCACAGCAGTGGGGGGAAGGGAGGGAAAAGGACCAAGATGCCACTAAACTGGCAGAGAAGAGAGTAAAAAGGCAGCTTTGGGCATTTTGGAATACAAGGTGAAGACAGCAAGTTTTGGTGGTGAGAACAATCAGTCGATAAACACGTATTAAGCACCTACTGTTTGCCAGGCACTGTGCTAAGCAACAAGAATTCTCTAGTCATGCTTGGATTTTTTTTTCACCAGATGTCCAGAACTATTAGGAAAAGAATCAGGAAAGGTTTTTTTTTTTTCCCTGATAAGCTGGTCAGACAGTAAAAAGGTGAAAGGCACTAATCACCAGGGATTTTAATTTAAGCAGGTTTGACAAATCAGGTTGTGGCTGGGGAGCAGCGAGGATCTAACAGGGATCACCAGATGGCATCTCTGGACTTGAAATGCTAGTGAGGGTGAGTTCTCCTCACCAGACAAAAGTCTTTGAGGAAAGTGGAAAAGAAAACCCCAAGGAACTTCCATCAGATTCTGCAGGGAAGGGAAGGCAGGAGCATGTACGTGATAGAACCACATGGAGAGAAAATGTAGTTGAAATGAAGCACAGGGTCTGAAGAGAGAGAAAGGAAGGGAGGGCAAGGAGAGGGAGTGGGGAGGGCAAAGGGGGCCACACGATGCCGAGTAAAAGACCTCGGAGATCTTAGGAGGGAAAAAATGTGTGTGTAAATGTGTATGTATGTATGTGTATGTATGTATGTGTATATATATATATGTATATATACGTGTGCGTACACACACATACACACTAGTATATACACATAGATACATATATACATGTGTATGTATGTCTATGTGAGTGTGAGTATATATACACACATACGCACAAGTATATATTATATATATACATATACACATACACATACATATATACATAAGTGTGTCTGTGTGTGTGACAGCAACAGTATACATTTCCCTAGTGAAGAAAATGTTTTTCTTCTCTTTCTCTGCACTTACAAAGTTCAAGGTCATATTCTAACCCACTGGCTCAAATCAAACACAGTGCTTGGTTCTTAGTAATCAATCAACAAGCACTTATTAAGCACCATCTATATGCCAGGCACTGAGAACACAAACATGAGACAGTCCCTGATCTCAATGAGCTTACTCTCTGTTTGGGGCATATATATGAAATGGATACAAGATGATGGGGGGTGGGGGACACATGGCTGGGGGGGACCTCATGTAGGATGTGATTCTTGAATTGAGTTTTGAGGGATGCTTGGCATTCTGAAAGGCAGCAGATGAGGAGAGGACTCATTCCAGGAGTTGGGAGAGAGACCAGACACTGAGTGTGTGTGGGAGGAATGAAAAAAGGGGAAAAGGAGGAGAGTAAGCATTTATATAATGTCTATGATGTTCCTGGAACAATAAGAAAACCAGTTTGTCAGTTACTTCATAATTGCGTAATTTAAAGGCAATATCAAAAGATTCTCAGATCTGTTTATCCAGCACTAACTTTTCTCTGCACCTCTTGTCCCCAATTTCCAATTGCCTATTGGGTATCTCAAGCCGGATACCCTGATGACGTCTTAAATTCACTAGTCCTCTTCCCTTTCTAACTTTCTTATTCCTGTCAAGGGCACTGCCATCCTCTCAATCACTCAGGCTCACAATCTGGGTGGCAGCCCCTGTTCTTCCCTCAATTCTCTACTACCCATCCCTGCCATATCCTGCCAGCTCTCCATCCTTAGCAACTCCTATGTTCCCTTCTCCCCTCTGACAGTGCCACATTTCGGTCACCTCCCGCCTCCATTACTGCAGTAGGTGCTGGTGGGTCTGCTGGCCTCCAGCCTCTCCCTGCTCCAGTCCATCCTCCACTCGGCTGTCAAAGGGATCAGACCACGGCTCCCTTCACACCATTCAGGAAACTCTAGCTCCCTAGGACTTCAAAGATTAACTCTAAAATCTTCCATTTGGTCTTTTAAGCCCTTCAGAACCTGGCTCATTCCTACCTGTCCAGTTTTCTTACTTCTTGTCATTTACCCTTGGATCCAGTGACACTGGCCTCCTTACTGCCCTTGGCACAGGACACTGACTGTTTCTACTGGCTGTCCCCAGTGCCAGGAATCCTTCTCCTCTCTGGCTTCTGGCTTCCCTGGCGTCCTTCAAATTCTAGCTAAAGTTTCACCTCTAAATACCAATGCCTTCCCTCTGTTGATCATTCCAGATTTATTCTGAATGTAGCCTTTTTTTACATGGTTTTTTGCCTGTTGACTCTCCTTGGTAGACAGTGGCTTCCTTGACAGCAGGGACTGGCTCTACCCTTTCTTTATAACCTTAGAACCTAGCACAGTGCCTGGAACACAGTAGGTGCTCAATAAATGCGCACCGATTCGACTTGACAACTTAAATTCTTAGCTCCCCAACTTCCTAGGGCAATCACAAAACCTAAACACCATTGATGTGGGATAGTTTGACCTAGTCTTGGGAGTTTTCATTACTAGGACATTCTATTAGGGCTACATAAAGTTTGAGGGGGTTTATGGGTCATACACCTTTAACACAGCTATTGTCCAGCTAATGACAAGCAACTGGACGATTCTTCTGGATTTTTATCCGTGATGGGCTCACTAACCATGAGTGTCCCCCAAAGCTCTGTCCTGGGCCATCTTCTCTTTTCAGTGTAAGCCTATTTCACTGGGTGATTTTATCAGCTCCTCCTGGGTTCAGTTAGAATATCTACGGCAATGATGACCACATCTACATGTCTAGCCCTTCGCTTCTACCTCTTGAAATCATAGGCTTTCATGAAGACTCCACTCAATAACCTGTATCAGATTGCTCATCACTTTAGGGAGGGGAGAAGGGAGGGAGAGAGGGAGGAAAGGATAAAATTTGGAACTCAAAATTAAAAAAAAGAATGTTAAAAATTGTCTTTATATGTAATTTGAAAAAATAAAATACTATTTAAAGTGGAAAAAAGAAAAAAAAGACAAATACCACCTTCTCTAACACTTAACATAATGACTAGCACATAGTAGGTGCTTAATAAATGTTTATCGATTCACTATTGACTGATTACAGGAGGCCTTTCCCAGTCCCACAGCAGCTAATGTCTTCCTCTCTAAAGCTACCTTCCATTTACTCTGTATCTTATGTGCAACCACTTATGTACATGTTGTCTCCCTCATTAGAATGTAAGTTCCTTGAGGGTCAAGACTATGCTTTTTCTTTGTATTCCTTGCTCTTAGTACAGCCTGAATTATTAATATATGTTTGTTAATTGATTGATTGATCTGTTAGCACAATTGATGGATTGGACCACGTACAAAGCTTGCCCTCCAGCGCGTGAGTGCGTGTGTGTGTGTGTGTGTGTGTGTGTGTGTGTGTGTGTGTCTGGGAAAGATACTGTAGATAGGTTATCTATGCCCAGAACTGAATGGGAGGAGGAATGGAGTCTGGATGACCTTTGGGACATTGTCCAGTGCTTCTAATGACCCTAAACTTCTCTCTGAAACAAAGGCCCCCCTTCTTTAAGCCCGATATTCTTCTGGTGATGTGTGGCTTTGGATCATGGGACCATTACAGTCCCAGGGTCACATTATCTGTGATCCCTGGTAGAGATGAAGTAGCCCTTTAGGTTTGTCCACTTGTGCCAGAACCACTGGCAGAGTGCCAGTCATTTCAATCTATCCATCAACAGCAACGGACTGAAGGGGGAAAAAAGTGACAAGTCTTAAATCAGCTTGAAAGAAATGAGCCAATGTTTCAGGCAATCAGCTCGGCCCTGCTGTGCGTACAATAAAATGAGAAAGAATTATTATAAGGCATCATTAAAAACAATGAGTTCCATGACCGAGACCTGGTGCTCTGAATTCCATTGATGAGGATGTTCAGCATGCATGCAGACTCAGGAAAGAAGATTTTTTATGATGATGTTGCCTCTTCTGCCTCTCACAGCAACAGGATGAGGGATCTAAAGTGCTCCAAGAGGGGTCCTTTCAGGGGGACCAGAGACAACTGATGGTCTGTGAGTTAGCTCCAAGCAAGCTAAGGTTTTTTCCTTGCAGCATTTGTACTTCACAATTAAAATGGCTATGTTCTTGTTTCTGGCAAGAACAATTTGTTAATCATGCTTAATAAAAAGCAGGCATTATCTCACCGGTGTCTGTCTCGTGAAAAGCAGTGCCATATTCCTATTATTTCTGGTGAGATTTTTGGGTTGAATGGGACAGGTGATTTGCAGTCTCTTCTGCACTCAAATGAAGTTTGAGGCCGAGCTTTAAATGACCTCTGACTCTGAGAAGTCAGAGAGAACAGGAAAGGTCTCAGAAATACACTGTTGTCAAAGAAATAGCTCCCTCAGGTCTTGGACGTGGTGTCTTCGTATGCCTTCAAACCTCCAATGACTGATAAGAGTCCACTGTGTGACTCTCCGTCAGCACAGACAAAACAAGGGAATACAAAGAAAAACTCTCCAGGCAGTTAGCCTCTTCATGGCTAGCTTCCTCTGCCCTAGAAAGGTCTCCCTTGACCCTCTTGTTGTACCACCAACAACATGGCATCTCTTCAGAATGAGGGCCAGTTTAGAAACAACAGATCAGAAGCCTAGGCTATCTTTGCTTTTACGGTCTGGCTACAGGTAGTCATAGTGTGAGAGAGAGACCAGTGCTGGCCAAGACAGTCCTTCCTACTGTTCCACCGAGCAATCGATCTGCCTTCCAAATTGTGCCAACACAATCATTTTGATATGCAGCCTAGAAAATAAAAGAAGCTTGACCCCGTAAATATTTTCATAGTAAAAGAATAACTAGACATTGTAACATAAGCAATTAGAAATGGTCATCATAGAGCTACTAACAATATTTTAAAATTCTTCAGACATTTGTCAAAGCTAATGATGGGACACAGTTAACGTCCGCATTACCCAGATGGCCTGGATGATGCAGTAACTTAATAGAAAAAGAAACAGCAAAATTATTGCAATTATAATATTTCTAGTACATGCCAGTGGAAGTCTTTAGAGGGCAGAAGAGAGGGCAGGCCCTAGAATGGCAATTAGGTTGTATTCAAGAACCCTCTCTGTGCGTTCCACTCTTAGACGATCCTTAGATGTTCCTACCTTTTCACTACTCCTATTTTTCCAAGGTGAAATAATCTTGCCTTAAGCACTTTGGATCTCTTTTGCCCATACCAAAATCTTTTTTGTGTTACTGGTATTTGATGACGTAGGTTCTACGCCTTGTTGGACTGTAAGGTCTGTGAAGGCAGGGATTCTGTCTAATGTCACTTTGTCCTCCCATCCTCTAAGCACACAAGATTGAACAAAGAGAAGTTGATAAATGTTTCCTAAATGACTCTCTGTCCCTCATGAGGAATAACGATCTCTCTGTCCCCCTCTGCAAAGGTTGTGCTGCCGTAAACAACTCTGCCATGAGCTCATGGTTCGGCACTTATGGAGATGATGAATTTATTATGTGTGGGGATGCTGGCTAGCCTTCACTCTCTGGCTGTAACATCCATCTGAAGAATACTGAAATAGCAAAAATAAATGAATGACATTCATTCAATCAGAATATCTATAATAGCCAGGATGAGCAAAGGGCCAGTGGGTTAAGTAGTGGCAAGTTTTAGTCACGTCAAGATAGGAAAAGATGCAAACCTGGACATGGCTTGAGAAGAAAATACATATCCTGGAATGGATTCAAGGGGAAGAAGTCAATACATCAATGGATTTGTGATCTTATCAATTCAAGTCAAAAATGAAACATCCCTGTGGATGGGGGGATTTTCTCCAATGGAGCAGGGCAAGACTACTCCACATCTTGCCTATGTTACTCTTGCCTACGTCCTCCTACCCCCTCCTCAACTTTCCAGTCTTCTTACACCATTCTCGCCTCCGTGTTCTCTGACCCATGGCCTCCTGGCTGATCCCTGAATAAGACACTCTATTCCTTGGCTCCAGTCAGCCATTTTCTCCTGGCCACCCCGCCACACCTGGAACTCTTTCTCTCCTCGTCTCTACCTCCTGGCTTCCTTCATGTCCCAGCTAAAGTCCCATCTTCTATAGGAAGCCTTTCCTGATCTCTCATGGTATTAGTCAGCACCTTCTCTTTACTGATTATTTCCAATTTATCCTGTTGTTCATGTATAATTATTTGAATGTTGTCTCCCCCTTTAGACTGTGAGCTCTTTTTCTTTTTTGCCTCTTTTTGCATCTCCAGTGCTTAGCATAGTGTCTGGCATACAGTAGGCACTTAATAAATGAATACTGACTTACTGATCTCTCTCTCTCTCCCTCCCTCCCTCCCCCCCCCTCTCTTTATCCCAGCCCACTTTTCTTCAAGTCTTACTTAGAGTAAGCAACCTTTCCATTGCTTTTGGTGCATGATTCCTTGTTGGGGATAGGCTACACCCTAGTTCCACCTGCCATGCCGGTATAGTGGGTCAGGAAGTCTTGAGCCCAAAGCCCTGCCTTACCCACGTATTGGCCCTGAGTGACCCTGGGCAAGTGATTCAACCTCTCTCAGCCCCACTCTCCTCATCCATGAAACGGACATAGCATTAGCACCTGCCTGAAGTGTGAAAGCAAACGAGATAATGTATGTTGGGTGCTCTGCAAAAGTAAAGCGCTATTATGATATCTCATTCGCTGTGGAAAGAATTCTCTAATAATTTGAAGACTTTAGCCACTTTTTGGGATGACATTGGCTCAAGCTCCTGCTTAAATAGGGACAGGGGTAATTTAGTCTAGGGACCTCCTGGGTGAGGAAATTTCCTCCACAGGTACAGATTGCACCTTCTCTATAGCTTTTCTTAGAAAGTTCCCTGGGGGACTTAGAGGGTCCCACAGTCAGGATGTGTCAGAGGCAGAGCTCACACCCAGGTCTTCACAGCTTCCCCACTAGCTCTCTGTCTTACCTAGATAGCCCAGGGAAAACTCGACCAACTCCTCATTAGCGTGCCTGCTGATTAGAAATGACATCGTGACGATCGATCACAATCAGACTCCCTAAATTACTCTAAGTAGTTGTCATTTCCTCCACCCACCATGACTCCTACTATGGGGCATATTGCTCTGACCTGACTCCCAAAGAGAACAAGAATGGTAGCCAGGTGGCACCACAGTGCATAAAGTCCTGCGTCTGGAGTCAGGAGGACCTGAGTTCAAATACAGCCTCAGACACTTACTAGCTGTGTGATCCAGGGTAAGTCACTTAACCCTGATTACCTCAGTTTCCTCATCCGTAAAATGAGCCGAAGAAGGAAATGGCAAACTTTGCCAAGAAAACCCAAATGGGGCCACGAAGAGCTGGACGCCACCGAAAAATGACTGAACACACAGCAACACAATAATAGCTAACATGTATGTGGCATTTTAAGGTTTGCAAAGCTCTGTATATGTCTCTGTGGGGTAGGCGCTATTATTATTATTATCCCAATTTTATAGGAGAGAAAACTGAGCACAGAAGAATTAAGTGACTTGCCGAGGGTCACACAGCTAGTAAGTGTCTGAAGCACGTTTTGAATTTAGGTTTTCTTGACTCCAAATTCCAGGTTCTATCCACTGTGACATCTAGCTACCTATCTTCTCAGAATGCCCCAAGCCAATTGGGGATTTGCCTAACCAAGTCCTCTGCACTAAAATCCAGCACTTAGCTCAGTGCCTGGACCACTGTGGACACTTTATAAATGTTTATTGATTGATTTTTGATGAAAATCTTCTATCCAGTCCTTGACCTCTGGCTCCCTCTTCTTCAATCAGGAGTCCTCCTCATGGACGGCAGGTTTGGGGTGCTCCAATCACTCCTACTCACCTCACCACTAACATACTGCGAGGTCTCTCCCATCACACAACATGGGGTGTGCTATTATGGAGACAGACAGAGGCACCTCCAAATGTTTACTGGGATTCTCCTTTGTCAGAACCTGGGATCATGATCAAGACTGCTAAGAAACTCTGGCCTTCCTGTTAAAGAGGAAGCAACAGATCTCTTGTGCTCTCCAATCTTCGGGCCTCAAAGGAGACTAGAAGTCATAAAGGTCTTAATGAGCTCAGTTAGAAGGAATAAGTGGCCATCCATTGATACTTAAAACTCCTCGATGCAAAACTGACTGTGCTAATGGGTGAAAGGAGGGATTTAAAGTCTGTGGCACTACAGAGGCAACATAAATGATGAATAAAGTATAGACTGGGTGGTAAATGTGCTCCAGGTCTGCACAACGTGTGAGGTGACTGTCAATCGGAGAAATGTGCAACCCAAGCAGAGAACAGCATATGGCGCGATATCGGAGGAGCAGAAAGAGGCCTCAGACAACCCAGCTGAGCAGATGCTTCGGGACCGGAGGAAGGGAAGTTTTTTCCTCCCTGGGGGGAAAAAACCCAAGCAAAACAAAGGTGAGGAATAATTTTTGTTATGTCAGGGGGAGATACTCATTAGGTTCACACTTTTCTTCTGGTACCAAGGGAAGAGACAGAAGGACGTGGCATAGGGAGGTGATGGCAGGAGGACCAAAGCCCTGAGGTCTGACCTCCCCCAAGCCACCAAACAGGATTAATCACAATGCAGCACAGCATTCAGGAAAGAGCCCTGGACTGGGAGTTGAGTCTTTGGGGAAGTCAGTGCCTCAGTTTCCTAATCTGTAAAATGAGACAGATGAACTCTAAGGTTCCTTCCAAATGCATTATCCCAGGGTAGCTTCTGTCTTGCAGTTAGACAATTAGGCACAATTGAATAGGAGTATTAGTTGTTCTTAAATGTTCCAATTAGGAACAGACTTGGGTGTTCAACAGGCTTTTTTTTTTTCAAACATCCCTACAAACGTAGCACCCTGCTTTGTGTTGGGGATACAAGGAGTAACTTTCACATGCCCAGGAGCACACCCAGAGACCAAGCCACGACAAGGCATCTGGGGACCATTGGGCAAAGGCGTCACTGAAGTCACTGGTGTTTAGCAGAACGAGACCAGGGAAGGAGTCCTGGTACGCATCATGGATCTCTCCGGTGAGTGGACATTGATCCTCTCCTCTCTTGGAGAAGCTTTGCCACGTGGTGGATAGCAGACGGGTGCTGAACTCAGTCATGAAGACCAGGGTTCGAATGCTACCTCTGATCCGAGGTGTGTGACCACAGCAAGGTCAATTTACTTCTTTCACCCTCAGTTTCCCTATCTATAAAACGGGGATAATAAAAATAGATACCGTTTGTGTAGCATTTAACAATTCATGAAGTGTTTTCCATGACAACAGTAATGGTGATGGCTGACATTTATGTAACACTGTGTGCTAGGCACCGTGCTAGTGCATTACAGTTATTATCCATTATAATAATTATATCTATTACCATATTTGAGCCTCACAATAATCCTGTCTTATTATGGTCTCCATTTTACAGATGAGGAAACTGAGGTTCAGTGAGGTTAAAATATCTTTATTATCCACCTCGTGTGATTATTGTGAAGACCAAAAGAGACAATGTATCTATTGTGCTCCATGAATGCTGGTAGGCGGCTAGGTGGCACCATAGTGCATAGAGCCTTGGGTCTGGAGTTAGGAGGACCTGAGCTCAAATCCAACCTCATTCACTTGCTAGCTGTGTGACCTTTGGCAAGTTGCTTAACCTTATTTGCCTCAATTTCCCCATCTACAAAATGAGTTGGAGAAGGAAATGGCAAACTCCTCTAACGTCCTTGCCAAGAAAACCCCAAATGGGGTCATGGAGAATTAGACATGCCTGAAATGACTCAACGACAAATTAACGTCAGTTATTCTTATTGAGTATTGGTGTTTGATCGGCCGTCGTTGGAGAATAAAATAGATTATTGATCTAGAGTTGAAAAGAAGTAAACAAATGTTTATTAAATGTCTACTACATGCTAAGTGCTTTAAAAATATTATCTCATATATCTGTACAACAATCTGGAAGGTAGGTACTATTATCATCCTTATTTTACAATTGGGAAACTGAGGCACACAGAAGTTATGTGACTTTCTCAGGGTCACACAACTAGTAAGTGTCTGAGGTTGGATTTGAACTCAGGTGTTACTGCCACCAGGTCTAATGCTCTTTTTTATCGAACCACCTATGCTTCAGGGATAAATTTCTTATTTTATAGATGAGGAAACTAAAGCCAGTGATTTGTATGAGGTCACCAAGGCAAATGAAGGAAGCAGGATTTGAACCCAGGTCCCCTGACTAGACTCGGTCCTCTTTTCCCTGTATGTCCTTCGTTATGAATCCACCTAGTTTTACTGTCACGGAGACATGTCTCTGTCTTCTTTACAAAGGTAACATGAAACGCTTTGTCAAATGTCTCACTGAAATCCAGATAGAGAAGTACCCCATATCTAGTTTTCCCTGATTTAACCAGTCTAGTTATTCCATCAAAAGAAGTATAAAGGAGGAGGAAAAGACAGGTCAGAATGATAAGGACCTTCTCCTGTAGACCTAAGGGGCAAAGACTATGGCTGCTAATAGAAATTTGTGAATTCATTTCCATAGCCGTGATAGGTGAAGACAGGGGAGTGGATCCAACCTCTCAAACCTGAAAAAAGAAACCATAGAAGGAGGAGAAGAAAGACCCAAGGACTAAGATGCACCTGAGACAAAGCCTCAGCCCCCTGCTCTAGTCTTGGCCATGCTTGCCATGACAGGAAGAGTGACAAAGAAGTGCCTCCCCCCCCCCCCACACAAAATGCCTTGGTTTGACCTTGAAACATGTAAAATGTGTGAGTAACAAGACTGAGGTATCTGCTTCTTTCTGCATCTCTGGAGGGAGGGATCACTTCTTTCGAGAGAAATGGGGGCCAATCTCCATTAGCCATTGAGATAAGGACTGAAGAACACTCATCACCCAGTTTTATGAGTGTTGGCCCAACCAGACCCTTAGCAAACATAAACCAGTCTTACACATAGGCAAAGAACCTCTGGCTTTGGGCCTTTTCAGGGGTTTTCACAAGACAACCATGAATTATCCCCCTAGCCCCCCATAAAATAAGAGGGATAAATGCTAATAAGATATGAGGAGTCATTAGATTTGCTGAAATGGGTGGTGGGTAGTTTGTATTTTTATTGATTTACTCCCAGTAGAATGTGAGCCTCTTGAGGGCAGGGGCTGCTTCATTTTTTGTCTTTGTATCCTAGCTTAGCAGTGTCTGGCACACAGTAGGTGCTTTAAAAGTACTTGCTGATTGACTTATGGATTGAAATTCAGCATAATTTGTCAAACAATTACTATGCGCCTATTATGTCACTGGTACTAGGCTAAGTGAAATAAAAAAGGCCCCAACCCTCAGGGAACTCATATTCCATTTGGGGAAAACACCACATGTATAGGTAAATAAGCAATCACAAAACGATCCAATTGTTTCCCAACATCCACTGGGGGGCTAAAAGGTATCAATGAATATCCATCCCTAAGTTGGGTTTCTTAGAGAACAAGTTACTCTTGCTGCAACAACCCTAGGTAGGCTAACCTAACCTAAGCCCAAGGGAATGTGATTGCAAAAGCAGCCAGCTCCTTTCAGAGGGGGCTTTGCCAGCACAAATCATGAGCCTGAAGGTGCTGGCTGGAGAAGAATGAAGAACAAGAGATCTGAGAAAGAGTAAAAACAAACTGACAGGCCAGTGACATGTTGACAAATACCACTCCATTCTTTCCCTCCCATGAGCACCAGCTGGTTGGACTTGAGTGATTCCTGAGCACTATTTGCACAGGCCACAACTGGCCTTCTCCTCGTCTTATCAGGAGCCTTCCAAAGTCTCCAGATGGATCTCTTCCAGGAAGAGAAATAACTCTCAAGATATTCTATAAAAATTATTTGGAAGGATTTGCTCAACAATGATCAACCCTCAAAAACACACTTGGTCCTTTTGAAATTAAAAAAAAAAAGATATTTACATATCCTTGGGAACACCTTCAAAAACACCGATTGTTCTATTTAAGTCATGGAGGAAAAAATCAGCAACCAACAGAAAACAGCAGTGCAGGACACCAGAACTCCATAGCCGAAGAAAACAGTGGTTTTCCCCAACAGGACCCCCAATCAACCATAAAACCTGAAAAAAATGTAGAAGAATGAAGTGGCCTTTGATGTACTCAGTCTTCTCTCCCCACCCTCTGACTAGTGCCAGCAAGTCAAATATTTGTTTGGTGCAAAATACAATTAAAAAAAATTCAAAGCTTAAAATTCTTGTTTTCTCCTGGCTCCCAAGTTAAGCTGAGTGTAATATGTACCAGTCTGATCTTCTGCCCAGGTTTACTCTGGTTAAAAGGCAAACCAGGGTCAAATTGTACCTGAGTTCTCTGGTCCCTCTCCAGAGTCATGAGAATCAGGCTGGTTTCTCAAGGTTTTACTTCCAAGTCAGGTATAAACCAAGACTGTTTCCTTGTTCTGCTTGGTCCCAGAGTGGGGGGAAGGGAGCAAGGAGAGGAAGTTTCAAAGAAGCCAATTTATGCCTGACCCCATGGAGACAGGCCTCCTAGTAAAGAGAGTGGAATGTGCTGCCTCAGGGGATGGCACCGTGGTAGGGCTCCCTATTCTGGAGGGCTTTTAGTAGAGGCTGGATGGCCCTTTGTTGGGTAGAGAACATAGTCCTATGGAAAGTGCCTTGCTTGGATTTGGTGTCAGAGGCCTTGAGTTCAAGTATCCCGTCATCAGTGTGACCTCGAGCAAATCACTTAACCCTTCTTGGTTTCATTTTCCTAAACTGTAAAAAGAAGAGGGTTCCTTCCAGCTCTAAATCTATTATGTAGAGGGGATTCTTGTTCAGGTACCAGTTGGGCTTGGCCTCCAAAGTCCCTATTCTAACTCTGGGATTTCTGAGCTGGGTGAGTCTCATTGTGATTAACTTGGTCATGCAAAGACAACATTCTAGGCAGGGCGGAGTTAGGGAGAACAAAAGACCCGGCGTTATATCAAACTGTGGTACTCCTTGACTTCTTCCTCACTCTGCCCATCCTTCAAGTCTCTAGCCTCACATCCTCCAGAAAGCCTTCCCTCCCCCACTCTTATTTCTCCCTTATCTGATCTCCTAAAGCCCTTATCCTCACAATCAGGGCTTATCATCGATGGAATGGATTTATAGCAGAAGCAAGCTTCAAGATGTGATCATTGACTCGCCCAAGGTCACATACCTAAGAAGCACCCGAGCTTCTCCAAATCCACTGCCTCCCCGTCACCATACCAGACAGCTTTATCATGCTTTAATTTTGTCATGCAGTACCCAGCCTGATTCTGCTTTTGCGTTCTTCCATAGTGGCTAGCACTGTGCAGGGCACACAGTAAATGTTGGCTCAATGAGTAGTGCTTGTAGATTGAAACAATGCTCTACTCCTTATACCCTTTACCTCCATTTTAAACTCAAGGGCGTTTTAAGGCCCTTATACAAAGAAGAACCAAAAAGCAAAGCTTCCCTAGATGAAGAGGAGATCTGGGACCTTCCCAGCTCAACCCTTGGTTAGAACCTTTGACTGAAGTCATAGAAAGATTTTAAATGAAATGTCAGTAAATCCTACTTGGAAGTTTTCTCGCTGGATTACTGTACCTAAGGATAATGTGACCTAGAACTGGGGGGGCTTTAGAAAAACCCGAATTCAACCCCATTATTTTACAGATGGGGAAACTGAGGATCAGAGAGGTTGAACTACTTGCCCGAGGTCATACAGGTAGTAACAGAGAAGGGATCTGTTCTATCCAGATCGATCACCTCTGCCTTTTAGAATCCTTAATTTCTCTTAAGTCTCAGTTCAAGCACCAGCTCAGAATATGTATCATCTTTGTTCATTGCACCTAGTTTTAGAAAGCCGGGATGGAAAAGCTCCTACAAGGTCGAGCTCATCCTCTCCCTTATAACTCTTCCTCCTCTGCTGTCATTCAGTTGTGTCCTACTCTTTGTGACCCCATCTGGGGTTTTCTTGGCTAAGACACTGGAGTGGTTTGTCATTTCTTTCTCTGGCTCATTTGTCAGATGAGGAAACTGAGGCAAACAGGGTGAAGTGACTTGCCCGGGGTCACACAGCTAGGAAGTGTCTGACACGGATTTGATCTTGGGTCTTCCTAGCCCAACTCTTTATCCACTGTGCCGCCTCACTGCCCAACTCTTCCTCCTACCTTAATCCTCTATCTACTTCCCCCATCAAGACCAACAAGTTGAATTTTTTTGGATTTGCCTTTAAAATGTTTTTTTTTTAAAGCAAATCTATATCAATTCCCAGGGTCCCTTTTGCAACACTCCTGGAGGACCTTCTTTGGGAACATAATGGAATCGATGATGTTCCATTTCTCTCTTCTCATAAAGCAGCTTCAAACTTATCCCAGTTTGGGGAAAGTTATCTTAGAATCATCTGTTAATCTCAACATTAAAACTGTCATTTCTCCCACTGGAAATATGGCCACTGTGTGTTTTTCAAGATATATACCAGCAATATTTCACAATGTGATTAACAGTGCTAATACCTTGTAAAGTTGGGCACATCTTTTCTTGTTTTGTCTTAGTGATACCGTCTATCTTTGTGAAAGCCGATATATTAAATAGCTTTTTAAAAGCCTTATTGTGGCCTCGCTCTCCCCTTGGTGCAGGAGTGTAACTCTTATTGATACTAATGGGAGATGTGTCAGAGCACACAGGGTATTTATGTGGCTATGTGTTTAATGGTGATGGAGCAACCTCAAAGTATTATCGAAAGTTCAGGTGCCCAGCTCAATTATTTAGAGCGCCCGAGTTGTAGAATATTGAATAAGAAATCTAATGAGGACAAAGAAGGGGGCTGCCTCAGTTTTAGCTGGGTCAGAAACACCAAGCTTTAGGATTTAGTAGAAGCTGGGTCATGGTGAGGGCGAGTGTCAAGATACAGAGAGACGATGGAAGATCTGGAGCTGGGAAACCTGGGTTCAGATCCTGCCCCTGAACTTCTCTAGGACTGGGGATCCTCGTCTATCAAATGGAAATGATAATGCCTTTAGTGCCGACCTTCCAGGAGTGTCACGAGGCTCAAGTTGAAAGATCAATTAATGGAACTGAGGAGGAAGGAAGACTCAGGGGTGACATGGGAGCCGTCTTCAGATATCTGAAGAGTCACATGGCGATGGGATTAGATTTTTTTGAGGGTAAAGCTGTTTTTGCCTCTCTTTTTATCCCTGGGACTCAGCACAGCGCCTGGCACATAGTAAGCGCTTAATAAATGCACGTTGAGTGACTGACTTGTCCTGCTTGACCCCAGAAAGCTGAACCAGGGGCGATGGGTGGGAGAGGCGAAGGGCTTAATTTCAGGAAAGACTTCCTAATACCGCTCTCTCCAAATAGAATGGGATGAAGGTAATGATTTTCCCGTCCTTGGAGGTCTTCAAACAGAGGCTAGACGTCCATTTTGGAGGGAAGTTATTATAGCTGGGATTACTTTCATGTATGGGACAGAGCAGGTGACTCTCCTAGCTGTATCCTGCAATTCTGTGAGGCTGGGAAGTGAGTTACTATGAAAAAGGCTGTACAAACTTTAAAGGACTGGAGAAATATCATTTATTAAACAAATATGTTTGCATGAAATAGCTGTGGTGCTATTCAAAAAGCCTTGGATTTGGGCTCAGAAGCCCTGGGGCTGGACTTCCATTTTATCTACTTCCTCCTTGGGCGACCTTGGGTCCTTAGTCCCTGCATCTGTAAAATGGGGTTGGATCATCCGATTTCTAAGGTCCCTTCCAGGGACACATCTTATAACCATGAGTGGAGGTGATTTAGAAGAAAGGGAAATTTTTCAGGAAACTCAAAAGATGTACTTTGGACTGTCAGGAAAAATCAGATCTTCATGTTAGTAGCACCTTCTTTCTGCTGATCTAAATCTTGTTTGCTCCTAGTTGCCTACCCCATTAGACTGGGGGTTCCTTGATGGCAGGGACTGTTTTTTGCATTTCTTTGTATCCCAAGCATTTAATTAGCACACGGTAGGTGCTTAATAAGTGCTTGTTGACCGACAGACCTGAATGGATAACGAAATTCTGTCTAACGAAAATATTGCTTCTAGGTCACTTAAATCACAAAAACAATGCTGGATCCTGGAAAAACCTTACAGGACAAGCCTGTTGATTTACAGATGAAGAAAGGAAGGCACTAGAACAATGAAAAGGCTAGCCCAGGATCAGAGTTAATAATAATGGCCCACATTTATAAAGCACCTACCGTGCTGTAGACACTATTCTCAGCCATTTACAAATATCATTTCTTTCATCCTTACAACCACCCTGGGGAGGGTAGATGCTATTATTATCTGCATTTCACAGATGAGAAAAGTGAGGCAACAGAAGTTAAGTGACTGGCCCAAGGTTACATAGCTAGTAAATGTTTGAGGCTGGATTTGAACTCAAGTCTTCCTGAGTTTACGCCCAGGCCCAATCTACTGTGCCATCCAGCTGCCTTGAGATAGTAGGCAGAGTTTGGTCTCTCTCCTTCCAGATCACTATTATTTTCACAATAGCACATTAGTTACTTTAAGAAGTCAGGGAAATTTCCTATGTAGGTTACAAAATATAGAAATATTTAGCTCGAGGCCCTAGGATTTCAGACAAGTTGGTTTAGTATAAAAAGGCTGGTTTTCCTCGGGCTGCAAAGAGGACTAAAAGAAAATCCTTTGCATTCTCCAAACAGCTCCAACTGATCAGAACAACGAACCAATACAACCTGGCATGTTCACCTTCAGCACAGGGGGACCTAAAATACGCAGAGAGAAGGCCTGCTAACGAGCGAGGTAGATCGCCCCAGCCAGGAGGGAGAGCTAACATCCTGGATGGTGGAGTCAGGGTCCCAAAAGACCTTGGTGGGTGGGTTTGTATGCTGGGACAAATGTATGAAGATGAAACTCAAAAGGGATGACTTTACTTATACTTGGATTAAAACAGTTTACTTTGGGGCAGCTAGGTGGCACAGGGAATAGAGCTAGGGCCCTGGAATCAGGATGACCCGAGTTCAAATTTAGCCTCAGACAGTAGCTGGATGACCCTGGTCGAGCCATTTTATCTCTGTCTTCCTCAGTTTCCTCATCTGTAAAGTGGGGATAGTAATAGCATCTACCTTCATCTTGTGAAGATCAAATAAGATAATGTTTGTAAAGGACTTAGCAAAGGTCCTGACACACAGTAGGCGCTATGCAAATACTTATTCCCTTCCCTTCTTGGAAGCACTCTGGAAGAAGATGCAATAAATATCTTTTGTCAAGCATGAGCAGGACTGGACTCCATCCAAGCCTTTCCTCCATAACCTTGCTCATCCCCCAGACTCCAGTCTCTGCAGGTCCAGACCTATCTTGGGACTGAGAGTTTCTCTTTTAGCCAGGACTAGTCTCCTGACCTCGGCAGCACCCAGTTGACTGCATCTTTTTTTTTCCTTAAGCAGAACCCACTTGATAAATATTCAACTGGTCTAACTTCACGGGTGGGTACTTCATCTTGTAAATACATCCCGGGTACTCCTTTGGATGCTAAAACCCCAAGCTCCTAGAGAATAATAATTGATAACCTGATGGCCTGGAGGAATTAATACAACTTTCACAGGATCAAGTAAACAAACAACAAGCATCTACAGAACATACTCTATGGAAGCATAGGATTTATGGTTATTATCATTATTATATTTTTCCTTGTCATTCCCCCCCTCTTTAGATAAAGTTAGCTCCTCAGAGTAAGGCTTGTTTCCATTTACTGTGTTTTTATCCTTAGCACCTAGCACACAGCCCCTTAATAAGTACTTATTGATAGATTGATTCCTACATACAATATACTTTTATCCAAGAAGTATACCTCTGATCAAGTTAGCAAACCCCCTCACACTCATTCCAGGGATGTGTGAACCACTTTGCTTGCCTCTGCTGACAGAGTAAAGTACTTCCCTCTGCCTGTCTTTCCTCTCATCCCCTTCTCCCCACCACCACCCTCCCAGATGGCAGAGGAAAATAATGTGGCAGATCCCTAATAGATAAGGGAGAGAAAAATGGAATAAAATTCCCTCTATACCTCTACCTCTTCAAATCTCTGGCTTTCTTTTTAAAGCACAGCTTGGGTTTTTACCTCCTACATGAAGCTTTTCTTGCCCTGCCCTTCCCCAGTTAGAACTTTCTCTCTGCCTTCCTCCAGAAAGTACTTTGCATTTTTTTAAAGATACTTACTATAATGACTCTCCCCAGCAGAATGTAAGCTTTTGGAGGGCAGGAGCTGTTTTACTTCTGTTTTTGCATCCTCCTGCCCTGTGCTTGGCATAGATTAGTTACTATAAATTCTTGTGAAAATTCTTATTGAACTTAAAGCATATTTCCAAACTAGCATCTTTGGAAAGATCAGGCTGAGTACAGTAAAAACCAAAGGTATTTTGATCACAAATCCTGGCCAGAATCTATGCATCCTCATTTTCATGTAGCTGCAAAGGACACTGAAAGGTCATCTGGTCAATCCTTCTGCTGTCCCTACATGATCCAATGTACCTAACCATCCAGTGAGAAAGCTTAAACAACCATCCAGCCTCTGTCATCCATTCCGATGCTGAACAACACTCCATCCTAATAGTGACCTTCCCATTCCTCATCCTCCAGATTAAGTCCATTTAAACACATATCTCTTGACACATTCTGGAAAAAAACATATTTCTTCCTTTTCCCTTTCCTCCCTTTCTTGGAGCCAGTGATAAGGTTCTGTGCATTAGCTTATTAGGAAAGTGTATGTTTATTTCAAGTGAAACAGATCAGTAGAGTTTCCAAACAATCAATTAAGCCCCCACTTTCTCTCTTAAAATTAAAACAACAACATAAAAATTCAAAGCTTTGGTTTCGTTTCATAGTCAAAAGAGCTATTTTTGTTGCGATTTTTTTCTTTGCCTAGAAATTCACATGACAAAGGAAATAGAAAAAATGTTCCCTCCCCCCCCCCCATTGTGAATATTTACAATGCAATCATTGTTTACATTCAGTTCTATTCATTCTCACCAGCAGGCTTCCCTTGTACAGTTTAACTACTTTCTCATGCAAACATCTCTGTGATGTGTCACAACAGCTAATGGAAATCTCTGTCTCAAGGACTATTTAATTTTAAGGCATAACTGCTATCTACTCATTTATAGCTAACTACAAATTTAATTTTGCCAGGGGCAAAAAAATAGTATGTTTGTTTCATGTTGAAAATAGTTTTTCAAATAAATTCCAATGTACACTTATCAAATCCTTTTATCTTTCATTAAACTAATGCTTCTGAGCATAATTAAGAAGTGGCTGGAAATGTAAGTGTATTGTAATGTTCTGATATTAAGGGAGACATATCAAAATAAATTTGCAGTCATATCGTTACATCAATCTCCAGCATTACCACATCAGTTTTATAACCATAATTAACTAGCTACAGTTCAAATTACTAATAAATCTTGAGAAATTAAATGCATAATTTTTCAAAACCATATGCCTTCACAAATTGATTATTCAGAATTTAGAGGCTTTTTAATTAGGAAGAAATGTATGCATTGCCGTATGTAATAATTAGGAATCAGCTTTTCTGCAACATTTTGGAGCATCAGCAAAAATTAAAACATTGGAAAACAGTCCCAGCTAATTGCAATATTTCAGTGTCAAAATCAACATGTAGTTAAAATTTAGAGGTTAAAGTTATTGTCCCATATCCTTTACATTCTAACTTGCCTTATGATCTCAGGGTTGGAATCATTAACCAAATACAAAATCAATGAGAAAGAGAGAGAGAGAGAGAGAGAGAGAGAGAGAGAGAGAGAGAGAGAGAGAGAGAGAAAGAGAGAGAGAGAGAGAGAGAGAGAGAAAGAGAGAGAGAGAGAAAGAGAGAGAGAGAGAGAGAGAGAGAGAGAGAGAGAGAGAGAGAGAAGAAAAAAAGAACCCAACTTGTTCATTTGAGAGAACAGTCACAGTGTGATTTATTCTCGTAAGAAAGTTTTCATTTCATCGAATAGTTTTAGTAAAGCTCATCAATCCAGGTTAAACATTTAACACCCTCTTCTTCAAACCCCAAAGGGGAGGGCAGGGATGCCTCTGGGCATTTCCATCATTTTTGGTAAGAGAATATTTTGACAGAGAACACAAAAGCGTCTTTGTGAGAAGGCTGGAAACATCATTCCCTACCTAACAAAGGCATTAACCGAAGTAGGACCTCATTAAGTGGATGGCAGAAAGTCTGAGTGAGATGGAAGAGAAAAGGACCTCGAAAAATGCCCCCTCCCAGTTCATAGGCCAGCCTGCTGAGGATCTTCCAGCCTCTATGGGAAAGAGCTTCCTTGTGATGATGGTAGTGGACCAGGAGGAGGGGCAGGGGCTATCTTTCTGGGGTCATAATGAAGCATTGTTCGCCCTAGCAGATTGCAAACGGTGGAGTGGAAGACAAACCAGATGCCAAGACATGAAAATGGCACTTAGAGGCAAACCGTCTTCTTTCATTTTTCTCCTTCCTTCTTACCGTCCCCTCCCTACTTCATTGCTCCTTTTTTTCTTCCTTTTTTCTCTCCTTTCCTTCCTACCTTCTTTTCTTCTTCCTCCTTCCCTCTTTCCTCCCTCCTTTCCTTCTCTTCCTTCCTGCCTGCCTTCCTTCTTTCCTCCCTCCTTCACTTCTTCCCTCCCTCCCTTCTTTCCTTTCTTTCTTCCTTCCTTCCTCTCTCCCTCCCTTCCTTCTCTTTTTTTCTCTCCTTAGTTTCTTGACCACTGATAATTTTCAGCCAGCAGGTTTTCCACCCACCCTTAGGAATGAAGCCAACATAGTATTCAAAGTGATTTTGCTCTCCCAAGCACTTTCCCTTCTATATCTTTCTTTTGCCCTCATCCCTCGCTTAAAAAGCTTGCCTCCTGTTTTTTCCCCCATCCAAAGCCAGTGGCCCCTTGTCTGAACTGGCCCTGGGAGGCTTCTTGTCACTCTGGCCCATAAGTAGTTAAGTGACTCCTTTCTCCTGTTGAGTTCCCATTGAAAATTACAGACCCATTTCTGCCTCCGAAGGTCTCCAGGCAAACCTATTAAGCCTGTTCAGCACACGACACAAGAGTGACAATCCTTGAAAGATGCATTTGTACTCTCGGCAGATTTTTGCTTTAATTGTTACTCGTAGGAGAAAGGATGGGGACTGTAGAACCTCTGTTCGCTGTTGCTGGCAGATAACAAACTAAAGATGAAGCCACGTTTAAGAAAAAAAATTGCTTACGCCTACAGAAAAAATTGCAGCTTTGACAGCTGCTAGGTAGGTAAATGCGAATCATTTTTATTCTGGGGAAATCGAACTTCCAGCACATAATATCTCTGAGTGGAAGCCGGGGATGAGGAGCTTTGTGTGCCCTGGGCGACAGGAGCATGGGGACTTCTGGGGAATATGTTTTCTGGAGCCCTTCTCCCCAAATCCCAGAGCCACGAGGGACTTTAGTGGCCATCTAGTCCAACCCATGCTGCAATGAGATTCCCTTCAACATCCCCTGACAGAATGGAAGCTCCTTGAGGGCAGCTACTGCTTCTTTTTTGTCTCTATGTCCCCAGAACCTCATACAGTGATCAGAGGAGATGATGGATATAAAACTGTCTGCAGTGCTAAAAACACTATATGAACGTTGCCTATCATTAACAGTGGCTGGTGCATAGTAGGCACTTACTGAATGCTTGATGATTTCTTAATTGATTGGTTTTCTAGCCTTTGCATGAAGGACCCCCATGAGGGGGAGCTGACTAAGCGGAAGCAAATTTTTCCTGGTATCAAGACTAAATCAGCCACTTTCCAGATTCCACCCATCTCACCTTATTCTGTCCTCTGGTTTCAATCATAATAAATCTAATCCCTCTTCCTCCAGGTGATAGTCTTTCTGATACTTGAAGACACTCACAGAACCCCACCCTGCCTCCCCTCAAGCCTCCTATGTGGGCAAAAAGTTTCTCGGCTAAAGGCTGGCATTGTACTTTAGGAGTGGTCTTGGAGGGATGGTTCTGAGAAGCCACCTTTAAGGGGCCTGATATTAATATTTAAATACCAACCATGAAGGGGACATGCCACTGAATCCAATATCTGTTATGAGATTTCAGAAATGAATGAACTATTCAAACTGGCCCCAGATCACAGGGCTTTAGAGTTGGAAGGAATGCTAAAGCTCATCCCGTCCAAAAACCTTAGCTAGGGTTGACTTACCCAAGGTGACAGAGGGAGGAAGTGGCAGAGCCAGGGTTTGAGACTAGGTCTTTGGACTCTAGATCTAATGTCCTCTCAATCACAGCAGATGATTTTGATTGCATGACTTTGTGGGCTGGTATAGTAGAGAGAGAGAGAGAGAGCGGGCGAGAGAGAGAGAGAGAGAGAGAGAGAGAGAGAGAGAGAGAGAGAGAGAGTGTGTGTGTGTGTGTGTGTGTGTGTGTGACTGGTGGCGATGGTGGTGGTGGTATCATCTAAAAAGTGTTAAGAAGTGCTGTGATCTGGTAGCAGAGCCAATCAAAGCATCTCTGGGCCCCAGGCAGGGCTTAGAAAGTGTTCTCTCTGTATGTTACAGCCCAGGAGAAGCTCAGAATAACCCACCTTACAAGGCAGGACTTGCTTCATCACAGATGCCTGTGCACTGTGGATGGCAGAATTTTTCGGCATTAAAATATGTGCACTTATAAAAAGTAAATTACAAAGAGCCCCTTGTCTTAGATCCTCTGTCAGCCTCCCTCTCTAGCCTCCACCTGATAGCAACTCGTCCTGGGGGTGCTGGTCTCATGGTCCAAGGTATAAGTAAATGTTAGGAAAGGACGAATGATGTGACCACCATTTTTACCTTTGACACCCCTGTAATCTCCCAGGATTCATTGTCCCAATGTAAGGAAGGCATTTACCCTTATCCATCTCCATATGCACATAACAGAAAAGAAAGCTGGTCTACATCTCGAGGAACCTGGGTTCAAATCCTGACTCAACCATTTACTACCTGGGTCATCTTAAGGATGTCACTTACCTCCTTGACCTCAGCTTCCTCATCTGTATAATGAGGAGTCCAGGCCAGATGACTTTGTATAGGTCACACGGAGACAGAAGATCCGACTAAATCTGGCCTTTGTCACTCACTGCTCATGTGACCCTGGGAGAGTCACTTAACTCTGTGTTTGACTGCAAGCTCCTTGGGGGCGGGGACTGTCTTTTGCCTTTCTCTGTATCCCCAGGACTTAGCATGGTGACCAGCACATAGTAGGGCTGAATAAATGTTTGTTGAATGACTGACTGAGGGGGAGTTAAACTAGATAACTTCTAAGGGTTCCCCGTTTTGGCATTAAATCTGTGATTTCTGTATGATTCTGTGACCTCTGAGATCTCTTCCAGCCCTGACTCTGTGAAATCTCTAACGTTCTAGGCAGCGTTTAGGCCACTGAAATGACTGAGCTTCCCTGATGCTCACGGAACCTCACAAACCAACCCTCTCACCATAACAAGGTCCTACTGAGGGGAAAAGCATTCATCCTTGGGAAGGGGACACTGCGCAGCAGGGGGGGATGAAGTTTTTAAAACAACCTCTCTACTTCTTCCCCATCCCTCTTTCCTCTACCCTATCATTACCCAACAATTCCGATATTTTAAAGTTATTGTTGTTGGGTTGTTATTAATCCCTCAGGGGAGAGCATGGTTTGTAACTCCCGTCCACGGTGCAAGCACTTGGCAGACAGGAGACCTCTTTCCTTGAGGTGTCACTGGGTTTACCCAGGCGCTTCGCCACTCTTCCAGCTCACAGAAAATAGCAACAATAAATAAGGTGTAAGTTGGCTCTCAGAGGGAGATCCTGGCAGAGCAGGCAAGCCTTTTGGAGATAATGCCCTGGCTACATGCCCGCTGATAAGCCTGCTCCACACAGCCAAGGGTGGGAGGAAGCCCAGCGGCACAGTTTGTTGGTGGACTCAGGAAAATCAGAAATAAAAGTCTAGATGCTTAGGTTAGTTAGACTCAGGTCAACTCTTCCCGGCTCCCCCTTTTCACTTCAGTTTAGTTTAACAAGGCTTTATTGTGTACCGGTGAGGTACCAGGCACTGTGGACTCAAAGCCAAAAGGAAGAGTTTGGCTGAACCTCCATGTGAGGGTCTCCTTTGATGAACCTTTTAAGAATCTAGTGGCTTTAAGAAGGGATTCTTGGCCCAAGAAGCTCTACGCACCATTTGGAGATGTTCATTTTGATTCAACCCTATGTTTATTAAGTGTTTATTGCTTGGCAGACACTATGATAAGTACTGGAGATATAAAGGCAGTGAGAATGAATGAATTAATGAAATATGTGCCTAGGACTGTGCTAAGGAATGAACACTGGAGATCATCCTTGCCCTCAAGAAGCTTATATCCTAATGGAGCAATGTCTGCAGAGGGTTTAGCACAGTGCCTGGCCCATAGTAGGTGCTATATAAATGATGGCGATGAGGATGATGATGATGATGATGGATGGGGTAATGATGGCTAGGCAAGAGCATATTAATTTGGAAAGTTATGAGAATCGTGAGTGGAGCCATCAGAAAGCACAATGGCGTAGGCTTTAAGAAACACTTCATAAGTGTTTGTTGAAGTAAGTTCCTTTGAAAAGTACCACCAGCTGGCACCAGCCAGCTCACTTCTTGGTTCCTTCAAACTGCCTGAGTTCTTAGCTTTCTCTTGATGCCTAATTTACCAATTTAGAGAATCATTTGGCTTAAATAACTCTAGGACGGTTAAGGGGCCATCAGTCATTCACACATGAGCGGGTATTAATCTCCTCACTGTTAATGGAGGGGGTGAAAGTTTTTGTGATCTCATTCCCCATGGATTGAATTGTCCTCGCTATGCTGATCGCTCCAACATCTACCTAGCGGGCCTTCAGTGCTCTCCTAAGCTCCAGTCTCATTTCACCAACTGCCTGCTGGGTATCTCCACCTGGCTGTGTATTAGGCATCGCAAGCTCAATACATCCAGAGAGAGAGAGTTCAAAAATCTAGGACTCAGGGCTGTGTCAAGTGGCTGCAGCACCTGAATCGGGCAGCTCCCCACCCCTTGATTCACCACTCACACACTCACTCATTCCACTTAGGTCCTTAGAGCTCAGATGGATGGAGAACTAGACACTTGGGAAGGAAGATGGGATTAACATGAACAACAGAATATTGTTTGCTCTTTGGGCATGCTCAACCTGAGTAATTTAGTCACTGAGATGCTCTGGGTTTCTGTCTTCCACTTTCCCCACACACCTGAGCAAATGAAGACAATTCTTTGAAACAGCATTGCTCTGCAAGCCCTCCTTAACTACTGCCTTGAGAACCAGCAACCTTCTTCTCAGAATCAGACTTAGGCTGGCTTGTTTATTCTGCTAAGGGCATGAGTTGGCATCTGCTCAGGTCCCAAATTCTTTAATTCTTCCTTTCTTTCCTTCCATCCCAAGGGATCAAGAAAGACTTGACAATCTGAGAAAAGGAAACCAGAGGGAAGGAAGAGAAATGATAAACAGGAAAGAGAAAATAATAAAGCAGAAACGAGGTGGGTAAAAATAACTCTACAGAGAGGGAGAAGTAAAAGAAAGACTTTAACTAACCTTCTTAGAGAACTTTTTATATTTATACAGAAGCATGATCGATTATAAGGAAGCAGTCAGGCAAGGACAAAGGAATCTGATTGAGAAAAGGCAAAGGAGAAATGAAGAGGGAGGGAAGATCTGCAAGGACAGGAAGACGGATGTGTGGGGAAAAGGACTAATTGGATTTCAGATATCATCCCCTGGCATTTCAGACATATCAGCCTTTCGAATGCTCCAAAATCTTTGAAAATACAGGAAACTGCTTTTGATTTCTTTTTTTTTGGGGGGGGGGGGCGGGGCAGAGAGGGCTCTGACCACTCAAGTCCTGTTTTTTGTTTTGATTTGCGTCTTTCCTCCACCAAAAGCAATTTCCCTAGAGGTTGGCATGTGGGATAAATCACTGAAAGGAAGAAGGGGGAAAACAATTCAGTGGGAAGGAAGGATTCCTTTTGACAAGGACTAGTTGAGTCAGGGAAGTTTTCAAGGCAACTGCATTCCAGAAAGCAAAGGCCCAGGAAAAACTCAGCCGGGGGTTGGGGCTGTCTGCCCAGAGCTGTGCGGGAGTCCTGAGAGCATCGAGTGCCAGGGACGGAGTTGGAGCTCCTAAGAGTTCTGGTTTACATTAAGGACTGAGTTCACTGGAGGGATAAGGGACTTGGGAGAAAAACAATCTGGATGACCTGAGCATTAGGCTTAGGGTTGGGAGCCCAGCACTGGCTGATTCTATCACTCTAAGAATCCTCTTTGTGACTCTGTTGTCAAACTGAGACCCTATATGGAAGATGGCAACAAAGAGAATTTGCCTCCCACCTCTTCATGGAAGAATTCTTTAATGATTAATTTTTAATTTAATAATTAATTCTTTAATGGTTCTTTAACGGACTTTTGGGAAGCAACATGATAGTCTTAGCTCAGAAATACCATGGTCTTTTTCTCACCCTCCCCTGATCTGCAAGAACACTGGCTTTGGAGTTGGAGGACCTGGGTTCGAATTCTGTCTTTGCCCCTTACTTATGTACTATTGGGCAAATCATTTTCTCACTCTGGATCTGTTCCTTTATCTGTAAAATAAGGGTCTTGAATTAACAGATGTCTAATTTTAAATCTATGATACCAAGGACTGCATTCTTTGTTCTTTTGCTGACTTTCAGCCCACTGGTTTAATTCAGTCTTGTGCCCATAGCATCATAGATTTAGAGCAAGGAGGAACCTAAGAGATCAGCTAGTCCAAAAAAATCTGATTTAACAGATGAGGAAACTGAGGCCAAAACAGGGAAAGCGACTTGTTGGAGTCAGCAATAGAGGCAGAAATTCACAATGCTATACAGAGAAATATCCATTTCTTACTTGGTAGATGGCCTTGCATAAGTTAATAATAATGATGACGATAGTAATGACAGATTTTTTTAATCCTTTGAGGTTTGCAAAGCTATTTACATACATGACCTCATTTGGTCCCCATAACAACCCTGTGAGGCTGTGTCATTATTCCTGTATTACAGATGAGGACGCTGAGGCACCATGAGGTTAAGGGACTTGCCCAGGGTCACGCAGGAGCGCTGTGTGTCTGAGGCAGGATTTGAACTGAGGTCTGCCCGACTCGAAGGCCAGAACTCTATCTACAATGCCAACGATGAGGCAAAGAGGTTGATTTCTCTGTGTGTGGCTTGCGGATTTATTCTCTTTTCTTCCCAGTTTTTCGTTCTAGGTATGACCTCGACAGTGGGTAGAGCCACTCACTTGTTCTTCACTTTATGCCGCCACAAATCACCCACCATGTTTTATTTGGTTGAGGCAACACCCATACACACACTTTGCAGGAAATGGAATGTCACGAAAATTCCTTTGAGGTCAGCTGGCTGATTTTCCCTAAATATCAAATTCAGAAAGTGAGTTGCATTAAAGTTGTTCATGTGATTTGTATGAAGAGGGCCAGGGACATGTCATTTTCCAAAATGAGAGGTCACTCCACTTTCCTGAAGTTTAGTTTCCTAATATGTAAAAAACAAATCAAACCCCTCCTCCCAAAGAAGGGGAGGGGAGGGCTAGATGGCTTCAGTGCTTCCTTCCAACTCCAAATCTATGCTACTGTGAAGTTACTTGGGCAGCATGGAAAGTATAAAGAGTGCCAGATGTGGAGTCAGAGGACCTAGGTTCAAATCCTGGGACCAGGTGGTAAATCACAGCCCTGCGCGTAGGTAACCAATTATTTCATCGATGTGGGTAATCTGGCTAGCAGATTGAAATGGATCATGCCTTCTCATTTTGTATGACTCTGGTCCATGTCCAAATTCCAACTGTAGTTGTCTGATGGATGCATGACCCTGGACAAACCATCTTCACCTCCGTGGACATCAGTTTCCTCATTGGTTAAAATGAAGTAGTTGGACTTCATGGCTCTAAACCTACGACCCTGTGATTTTTTTTTCTTGAAATCTATGTGAGACAGCTGTCCCTAACTTTCCATCTCCAGCCTTGATTCTCAACACACTTAAATGGGGGGAGGGGGCGGGGGCTCCAAGGTACCCAGGGGCCCTTCAATCAGTGTTTAGCGTGTTTTGATTCAGACATGTTTTCCATTTTGCTTAGCTTTCGTCTTGTGTTTTAAACTTGCCTTCCCTTGGCCAGATGTCTTTCCGCTGTTCCCACTGATGAGATACACTCTGGATTGCTCCTTTCATTAATGGTAACACTGTTCTATCATTAATTAAGGCACCAAACCTCAGAGCCATCTTGTCCTTAAAGCCTTCCCTGAAATTCTCTGATGGAAGTCAAGCCCTTCAACTGAGCCCCCTGCCCCATGGGGAGGAGAGGAGCAGGTGACTAACTAGAAAGAGCTACCATGACGGAAGAGCTCCTAATCACAACCTTGGCAGAAAAGCAGTCCTAGTAATCCTTGGTTATTGTTCTTGCTGGCTTTTTTTTGACCATGATTAGTTTAAAGGTACCTAAGGTTTGCTTACTCTAGACTGGAGTGTCTCCAAGAGACTGTCACTTTCCTTTGTCTACATCAGCACAAAATCCCACAGAAACTCACTTAACTAAGACCACTTGGAGATAGGCTATAGTCTGTTAGAACTGATTTCCTGAGTTGTGGTGTGAAGCTTTGTAGGGTGGCAATAAGGTGGAAGCACCTAGTCTCCCGGTATCTTTTTATATGGGTAAATGTTCAACTGCTGGTCTGTATATTATTAATAAACCCCTTAGTCAGATTAAAGGTGGAGATCTAAAATAAGGCAATTCCTCTCCCATCCTGCTCCCAACTATTTTTGTGATCTACCATAGCTTTTATGGTTCTTACGTCATGGAATATAAAGTATATTTTTGGAGAAATATGTGATTGAAAAGGGGCTGAATTAGTTGGCCAGTAAGAGCAGAAGGCTAAAAGGTGAATAATCTATGTGTCAATCAAATAATCAGTAAGAATTTGTTAAGTAGCTGTCATATGCCAGGCACTGTCCTAAGTAGTAGAGGTATTTAAAAAAAAAAAAGGAAAAGGAAAAAAGAAAGAAAAAAGAAACAAGGATTACGTTCAAGGAGCTCATGTTCTGTTGGAGGCACCTTGTGTTAAAAGACTTGTGGAAAACTTCCAGGACTGGGTGAATTTTCTGTTGAAGACTTATGGGAAGAATCAGACCAGAATCACACACGACAAGGAATATCCACATTGATGAGATCATGGTGACATTGCTTCTAGATATTATAGTACTTTGGGTGTATCATTATTAGACAGTAAGCTCTTTGAAGTCAGACTTCATAGAACCTAGCATTCAATTTAGTTCAATCCAAAAGGCATTTATCAATCCACCAATAGACATTTTTAAGCACCTACCATGAACCAGGTACTTTCCTAAGTGCAGGGGATACAAAAAGAGGCAAAAGACAGTTCCTGCCCTCAAGAAGCTTACAGTCCAATAGGGGAGACAAAAAGCAAACAAATATGTACAAACGAGCTATAAATATGATATGTAGGAAATACAATAACTGAGTGAAGGCACCAGGATTAAGAAGGGTTGAGGAAGGCTTCCTGTAGAAGTTGTGATTTTAGCTGGAACTCGAAGGAAGCCAGGGAAGTCAGAAGTTGGGGTGAAGGAGGGAGAGTGTTCCAGGCATGGTGGACAGCCGGAGAGCCTGGAGTCAAGAAGAGAGGGAGTGCCTTGTCCAGCGTCACTGGATCAAAGAGAATAGGTTGGAGAGTATGGTGCAAGAAGACTGGAAAGGCAGGAGAGGGTTAGGTTATGAAGGGTTATAAATGACTAACAGACCATTTTGTATTTGATCCTGGAGGCAGAAGGAAACCACGGGAGTTTACTGAGTAGGAAGAGGGATGTGATCAGGCCTGTGCTTCAGGAAAATCACTTCGGTGACTGAATGGGGAGAGACTTGAGGCAAACAGACCCACCAGTACCTATTGAGATAGTCCGGGTGTGAGGTGAGGAGCTCCTGGACCAGGGTGGGGAAAGTGTCAGAGGGGAGGAGGGGGTGAATTTGAGAGACACTGCAGAGGTGAAATCTGTAGGCCTTGGTAATACCTGGATGTGGGGAGTGAGGTGGGTGGGGGGTGGGGAGTCCAGGATGACTTCTGGGTTGTGAGCCTGAGGGAAGGGAGGATGATGGTGCTCTCTATAGTAATAGGGAAGGAGGGAGGTGGGGAAAAGGTTTAGGGTGAAAGATGAGTTCTGTTTTGGACATATTGAGTTTAAGATGTCTATTGGACGTCCAGAAAGGTGGTTGGAAATGCAATACTGGAGGTGGGCAGAGAGTCTGGGGCAGGAAAGGTAGATCTAAGAGTCATCAGCATAGAGATGATAATTAAATCCATGGGAGTTGATGAGATCACCTAGCGAAGTAGTATAGAGAGAGGAGAGAAGCCAGCCCAGGACAGAACCCCAGGACAACTACGGTTAGAGGGTGTGATCTGGAGGCAGATCCAGCAAAGGAGATTGAAAACGAAAGGTCAAATGCATAGGAGGAAAACCAGACCAGAAGAGAGGGATGTCCTGAAAGCCTAGAGAGAAGAGAGTTCAAGGAGGAGAGGGAGGTCAGCAGTGTCAGAGGCTGCAGAGAGGTCAAGGAGAAGGAGGACTGAGAAAAGGCCACTGGATTTGGCAACTGAGAGACCACTGGTAAGTTTGGAGAGAGCAGGTTCAGTGGAATGATAAGTTTGGAAGCTGGATTATAAAGGGTTAAGAAAAGAGTGGGAGGAGAGAAAGTGAAGGCACTTCTTTCCCAGGAGTTTAGCTACAAAAGGCAGAAGAGGTGTAGAATGAAAGTAAGAGGGAATGGAAGAATCAAGTAATTTTTTTTTTCCAGGATGGAGGGGATATGGGCTTGTCTGTAGACAAAAAGGGAATAAAGCAGAGATTCAAAATAAGTGAAAAAGTGGGGATGACAGCCCCTACTATGTGCAAAGCTCTGCGCTAGAGGCTTGGCCTACTGAGATAAAAGAATTCCTGCCCTCAAGCAGTTTATATCTTGCCTGTTGACCTTCACTGGATATCTTGCTGGTCATGGGCTGACTGGCCTTGTACAGGGAAGGGAGGTGCCTCCTTCTTCCTCACCCATCCCAACTGTTGAAGAAAATCCAGCTTTCGATTAGAAAATAACTAATGATGGCATGTGCCTGTGTGCTTTGGAGTTGGGCTTCCATATTTTATCAACATGGCAGCTACCCGTCAACGTGTGGGGCTTGCAGTAGCTCACTGGGAGTTCATATCCACCAAGACTATCTAAACAGACCATTAAGTGGTAGTAAAGTAACACATGTGAACGACAGGTCAATAAATTTCCAACAACTTATGTTCGGCTGCAAGGGGCCGGTGGTTTCGGAACATTGTCGTGTTTACATAAAATCAATTTTACAAGCGGCCTTAGGTAATTAGGGAATATGCCATCATACCGAGTATATTTTACATCTACCATAATAGCTTCTGCATTAATCTAATTGATTTCTTCTCCTTTGTTTGATATTGGGTTTTTGCTTATTTATTTATTTTTCTCTAAGCTCCTGCCACCTTTTCTGGCTAATGTAGAAGGAAGTTGCAGAAACCCTGGCTTGTGAGAAGAGACATTATTTTCAGCCTTTTACATGCAAATAGAGGACCCTAAGCTTTAAATGATGTGTTGATTTCTGAAAGAACTCTTGGAAAATGAAAATAAATAGAAGATATGATTTCTTTTTTTATTTTTCTTTGGTCTGGACCTATGATCTCATCGTGTGCATGGGGACTCCCAGTGTGGGAACTCCCTCTGGGGATGCAGATCAACTTGTTGGCAACTTTTTGTCTTATGAGTATTGCTGGAGGGACTGGGAGGTTAAGACTATATACATAATACTCTTTTTTTTAAAGGTTGAGGAAAATAAGCCAAAAAAATTATCTATGTCCAATTTTGTGGCAAGTACAGGGAATATTGAGATTAATGTTGATTTATCTCTTAACCTGCTAACCTTGGTGGGTCATGGTGACCTATTCATTACAAAGACCACAGGTAGGAGGCTTAGAAAGACAGAGGCATGCGGGTGGCAGCGGCTGCTGCCCTGGGAGAAAGTAGAGGACGAGCCCAGATATCACAATCAGGGACAAAGGTGTGCTTCTCCTTGGGAGTCACTGCCTTGCAAGGGGTCTGATTGCAATGACTTACAACCCAGATACATCAAATCCTTCCTTTCCCTCCATCAGAGAGAAGGAGAAAAATTCAGATGCACGTCTGTGTGAATGAGAAAGCTGCGTTTACCATGGGAATTCCTGGTACCATCTGTTCCCCAAAGTGCCTTCTGAAATGGAGATTCTGTAAACCAGCTGCAAAGTGCCCTTGTCCAGGAATCCCGAGTCTCACGCCTTGGCAACATGGGGATTCAGCAGCCTCAAATGAGGCTGTCTTTTAAATGTCATTGTTCAGCTCAGAGGCTTCTTATCTGTCTCCCCTCAGCAGATGAAAGACATGACCTCGGCGCTCTGTAGTTTTGTTTTCCCCAATTAGATGGTCATTTCCAGGGCTTTGCACATAGTAGGTGCACAACAAATATCTGACAAATAAATATAAAAAATGACAAGACAACATCTGAGATTTGGGTTAAAAACTGTAGGATGGTTGGACAAGTTGGTTGGAAGGTGAGCTAAAAAGTAGGTTTTAAGACTCTAATGGCCACAGGTAGCTAGCTGGGACAGCAGGTAGAGCACTAGGCCTGGAGTCCCGAAGAACTGAGCTCTAAACCATCCTAGAGCATTTACTAGCTGTGCGACCTTGGGTAAGTCACTGAACCACTGTTTGCCTCAGTTTCCTGATCTGTAAAATGGGGACAGTAATAGCACCTATCTCCCAGGGTTGTTGTGAAGGTCAAATGAGTTTATATTTGAAAAGCACCTGGATATGGCGATGAGGATGACGATGAGTCGGAATGGTGGTGGTGGTGGTGGTGGTGGTACTAGCAGGAGTAATAGTAATAGGAGGAGGAGGAGGAAGGAAGGAAGGGGTGGTGGTAGTAGCAGTAATAGAAGTAGTAGCTATGGTAGTAGTACTAGCAGTAGAGACGGCAGGATTCTGAACTTGGATGTCAGGTTCTGAACCCCACTTCTGTCACTGGTAAGGTCATTACCATAACCCATCTATTGAGCTGAGTCATTCTTCAGTTGTATCTGACTCTTCACGACCCCATTCTGAGTTTTCTTGGCAGAGATACTGAAGGAGTTTGCCATTTTCCTCTGCAGCTCATTTTACAGAAGAGGAGACAGAGGCAAGGCTAAGTGACTTGCCCAGGGTTACACAACTCATAAGTGTTTGAGGCTGGATTCGAACCCAGGGAGATGAGCCCTCTTGATTCCAGGCCCGGTGTTCAATGGCATCATCTAGCTGCCCATCTGAGGCACCAGCGATTCCTTAAGACATCTACTTACGGGTTCTGTCAAGATCACAGATCCTTCATGTATCAACCACTTAAAGCTGAAAGGGGCCACGTACGTCATCCAATCCAACCCCCTCATTTCTCCGACACAGAACTTGGAGCCCAGGGAGCTTCAGTGCCCTTTTCAAGGTCACAGAGGTAATACTTAGGAAAGGCAGAATTGGAAGCCAGGTCCCATGACACTAAAAGCCACACCCTTTCTACTAGAGTGTCCTCATGTCTGTTTTATAAAAAACCTTATCACATGATGAATAAATCTAATATTTGACCCAAGCCCGGTGAGCTTGAGAAGGTTTTCTAAATTTTCCGACTGAGAACCGGAGTCTGATACCACCTGGCCCATGTGGAGAACGAAGGTAAAAGGGTTTCTGGTATGGTTATTCTAAGAATGAGACACAGGACCAGTTGATCTTGCCCTGAGAGGAAAGAGGAGAAAGTGAGACCTGGGAGAGGGAGGCATTCTGCAGAGACTGCCAATTTGGAGCCAGGAATCCTTTCTCCAGCCCTTCCTAGCTGTGTGACCATGGGCTACTTACCTGTTACCTCATCTGTAAAATGGATCTAATTCTGCCTATAATCTGCACAAATGTAGCAATGCCCCCAAGGTTCCTTGAAACTTCTGGGTACTCTATAACCTCAGTTATCACTATGAACATTTTTATTTTGAGGAGGCAGGAAGCTCAGTGCTTTTTCCAAGCAGATTTATTTCTGAGCCTGACCTAATCATGTCTGAACATTCCCTGTGCCGTGAATCTCATTCAGTTTGGAAATCGTGTCTCTCCCCTTTTCCTCTTCCCTATAATCCAAATTAAATCTTTGGAAAGGCAGCCCTGAAGTTTTCCTTCCCATTACATACCTATTTCAGGACATGCTAAGTGCTACAGAATCTGAAATAATTACATCTGACAGTTTTTATCTGCTCAAAGATAAGACTTTATTTTCATTATTCCCCTTTTTAAGTAGAAATGAAAAAAAAGCATTTGCATACAGCTTCTCTCTGACAAACACGATTCCACGGTTAGACTGGGAATGAAAAAATGTCCAGGCTATTTCTTAACACCTTCTAACAAAATCAGCCTATGTTTTTCAGTACAGCCCTGAGTCTAATACTCCTTAGGCTAAGTATCAAAGATGGCATTCACTGAACACTGTTGGGCATCGCTGTTTTCAACATGGTTGGTATTTGGTGGGGGAGGGGAGAGAGAGGAAGAGAGAGAGAGAGAGAGAGAGAGAGAGAGAGAGAGAGAGAGAGAGAGAAAGAGAGAGAGACAGAGAGACAGAGAGAGAGAGACAGAGAGTGACAGAGAACCAGGGAGAGACAGAGAACCAGAGACAGAGACAGACAAAAGCAGGGAAGAGAAAGAGAAAGGGAAAGAGAGAGAGAGAGACAGAGAGACAAAGACTCATAGAGACAGAGAGATAGCAGACAAAGTCTGCTTTTAGTTTTTCTCACTGCTGCTAAACCTTATTTCACTGGGTAGGCCCCAACAGTATCTGTCATTCATACAATGGCCTGCTTGTCTCAGAAACCATTGGTCACATTATTTCTCTTGAAGATAGCAAAGAGGCAACTCAGAATCAAGAGAAAGTCTCTATTAATCATTGACCTGGCATTTGCCACATTGCATGAAGAACACCAATTGACATAATGGATTGAAAGATGATTAAGCTGAAGAAAAGCAACATGCTTCTCCCTGATGAGGGAATGGTGCCATATTGGTAGGATATGCATGTCTGCTCTGGCTGTGTGCATGGACTGACAGGGGCTGCATGTGACCACTCCACCTAATCGAGACTGGCCTGGTGGCTTTCACTTCCTCCAGAAGGAAATGGAGTCTTGGATTTGTACGTCCTCTGTATTTGTTTTGGAAAAGTCCTTGCCAAGCCTGCCAAGAGGATGGGATAAGTTTATTGGGAGATGCTGAGCTTCATAACATCACCAGTAAATGGCAACTCTGCAGGGAAAAATTCCAGCCCTCATTTGTGCCAGCCTGAGGAAAAGAACCTGGGTCCTTAAAATGTCTAGAGCTGTCAAATCAGTGAGGAGTTACCCCAGGATTTGTAATTTGGACTCTTCTGCCAGCTAGGTGATTTTTGGAGGACTTTGGTTCCCAGAGCAACAAGGGGGTCACAAGGGAACATAAATACAATATTTTCAATGGTGGCAGATTCAGTTCTGTGCAACTGACAGCCATGGAACATCCGCTATGCACAAGGAAGGTGCTGTGCTAAGCTCTGGAGATATATGGACCAAATAAGGCACAGTTCTTGTTCTCAGGGAGCTTGTGCTCCTCATATGACATGAACTTGAGTGCCTTGACCATCCTGGTCATCTCTTGGATATTTTCCAGTTTCTTAATGCCCTTAGACTGTGGGGCATAGAACTGAACATGATAATCTAAATGAGGTCTAATGAAGGCAGAATACAGTGAAACTGTCACTTCTGTATTCACAGAAGCCCTACCTCTCTTGTTGTGACCCAAAATGGTCTTAGTGGGTTTTCTTTTTGGTTGCCCACTCACTCTGATGATTCGTCTTTAGCCTGTAGTCCACTAAGACCTCTGAACTTTTTCTATAACAACTCCTCTCCAGCCCTTCCTTCCTTGATCTTGTACTTATGAAGTTGATTTTTTGTACCAAAGTGTAAGATTTTACATTTATGCCTGCTAAACGTTATCTGATGAGATCCAGCCCAACGCTTTTGCCTGTCAATATCTCTTTGAATCCTGACTCTGTCATCTAGTATATTAGCTCTCCCTTCCAGCTTCATATTATCTGCAAAACGGAGGCATCTTTAATCTTCATCTTCTCTCTCCCATTAAACTGTCCCATTAAGATCATGCTTTGCTTGGCCTGTGTTGCTAAAAGTTAACAGTGCAATGCAGTATCATTAAGCCATGGCCCAGAACTACCATAAAATGATATGGTAAATTGGTTTATAAAGTTTTTAAAAGAGCAAATGATAAATGATGAACTCTTCTTACTTATCCAAACATAAAAAATAAATGTCTCGATCTAACGATTTGCTTATTTAACTGATGGCCACTATCCTCAGTAGAGGCTCTTAACACATTAAAAGATTATTTTTTAAAATCCCCACTGCGAGTCACCAGAACAAATGAATAATCCCAAGTGCCATTTATCACCTTGCCCAGCCTAACAAACTTCTTATTAATGTACAAAAGACATGTGCCTGAAAATGTCTATCTGGAAGAAAGGAAGCAGTTAGCTCTTTTGTTTGTCGTGGTCCCTATGGGAAATCTATTTCACCTACAGATGAATGTGCCGATTTGTGATAGGGCCAATAGATCCTGTCCAAATGTGGAGAAACACTTAGGGCCAAAAAAAATGATGAAGACTCAGAATCTCAGAATTTCAGAATTAGAAGGAACCTTCAGAATTTCCCTAGTCAAACCCACGCTGAGAAAGACCACGCTGTAAAACATGCCTGACAAATAGCCATCCAGTCTTAGCTTGAGGACATGAAGCAAAGTGGAACTCATTATGTCCCAAAATGGCCCAGCCTGTATTTGTATGACCCTAATTGTTAGGATAAGGGCAGCTAGGAGGCACCGCAGTGGATAGAGCATTGGATGTAGAGCCAGGAACTCATCATCACCAGTTCAAATCTGGCTAGCTGTGTGATGCTGGGCAACTCACTTCCTTGTTTGCCTCAGTTTTTTCATCTGTAAAATGAGCTGGAGAAGGAAATGGCAAACCTTTCCAGTAAATCTGCCAAGAAAACCCCAAATGGGGTCATGAAGCATTGGACATGACTGAAATGACTGAATCAGCAATTAAGATGTTTTCCCCATATCAAGGATAAATTTATCTTTCTGTGACTTCTACATGTCTACTCCCTCTTCTACATAAAAACCCTCTTCATACTTGAAGACATATCCCCCAAGCCTTCTCCTCTTTATACTAAACATTCCCAATTCCTTCAAAAGCTTTCTGGGACATGTTCACAAGGTCCTTGCCCACCTTGGTCACCATTATCTGGATACTCCTCTCTGGATGTTCTCCAAGTTTATCAACATCTATCCTAAAATGTTAATCGTGTATCTTAGATATAAACTGACCATGGTATAGAACAGCGAGGCTATTCTACCCTCATTCCTGGATACCAATCTTTGTTGTTGTTGTTGGGGCATCTAGGGGGTACTGCAGTGGATAGAGCTCTGGGCTCACAGTCAGGAAGACTCATCTTCCTGAGTTCAAATCTGGCCCCAAATACTTATTAGCTGTGTGACCCTGGGCAACTCAAGGATATTATCCCTATAGGCCTTTAACTTCAGCCCAATATCCCATTAGCTTTTTGGGCAGCTGTATTACACAACTGACTCCTGTTGGTCCATTCGAACCCCTAGATTCCTTTCAGAAGAAGCATAGACTACTTGTTCCTCTACCATCTTATATTGGTGAAGGTGTTTCTATCCAAATTATTGATAAAAATGTTAAAGAGCAAAAGGTTAAGACCAGTCACTTCTGACTTTAGATAAGTGCAACAACATTAACCCTGTCCATTCAGATTCTGATTTACTGAATGACTAAAATGTAAATTTTACAAGTACCTTTTAAAGGCTTCATTTTAAAATTTAAATATTTAAAATTATTCTTATTAACTTATTATTAAATGAATATTTGATTCATTCGTAAATCAGAGTCCGAATGATCACAGATCTAGGTCTTGAAGGAACCTCAGGAGTCATTACTTAAAAATCCAACCACCTTATTTTACAAATGGGGAAACTGAGGCCCATGAAGGGTAAGATATTTGCCCAAGGTCACACAGGCAAGAAGCATCAGAGGCAGGATTTCAACCCAGGCCCTTTGACTGTAGAGTCAATGCAGTGAATGTTGTATCATTTGTTGATTGAAGTGACACCATCTAGTTTTGAATGGTCCTTAGTGGAAGCCCAAAGGAAGCACAGTGTTTCCAAAGCAGACTCTTGGACTGGTAGGTTTCTTCATGGCTTATACCAAGCTAGAGTACCAGCTCCCAGCTCTTTCACTCCTTATGGTCCTTAGATCTAGTCCATAGACTGAGAGGAAAACAAGAAAATAATCCTATGAAATTTAGATGGCATGAGTGTTCTTAGTGGAACTGTGAAATTGGGCTCCAAACACACACACACACACACACACACACACACATGATCATTGAAGGCAAGATGTTGTAGAGGAAAAGGTTTGACTTGGGATTTAGGGGATGTATTTTAGAGTCTTCATTCTAAGCTAAGTGACCTTGGATAAGTCAAAGGGTCACAGATCTAGAGTGGTGACTTTAAGGACATCTAGCTAGCTACCTCATTTTATGGATAAGGGAACTAAGATTCAAAAAGACCAAGTGATTTACTCAAGGTCACACAGGAAGTAAGTAGCAGAGGTAAGATCTTCTGACTCCAAATACAGTGCTCTTTGTACTGTACCATATCCCTGCCATCTTTGAACCTCAGTTTCCACACCTATAAAATCTAACAACCTATCAAGTAGCATGTACAGTAGTATTGTCTATGTATGTGTTTTGGCAACTTAACGAAGGGGGGAAAAGCACTCGATTTAGTCAGGGCTCGAGTTCAAATCCCAGGTCTGCTCCTACATTTCCCACCATGGGAAAGACACTGAATCTCAGTTTCTTCATCTGGAATATGAGGGGCTTGGAGCAGATGACCGAGGGGGTCTCTTCTAGCTCTAAATCAATGATCCCCTGACTCTTATGGTTCTGGCAGTGGTATGTCTACAAGGCCTACTGAGGCTTTTTCCTCTGTATTGGGGGCTGCTGATAGCAGTCGATAGTACAGTGGATGGTTCCTCAGACAGGTTTTTCAGGTCATCTGTTAAAGCTATAGCAAAGTAATATACTCTAATCACAGAAGAGGAGCGATAGATCCCTGATGGCTGACCCTTGGGCCAGCACTGGGTAATATCAGGCAGGTTTCATTTAAAATGTAATGAACACACCTGGAAATCTGCTTGTAATTAGGAAGGGATAATGAATCCATCTATCAAGCAGAGGCCTGTTTGTCAGTAGCTCAGTATGCAAAAGAGAAACAGGAATTCATTGTCAACCTTTTGCTTTGCCTTTTGTTGAATTATTAGCTCTCCTAGAGCTGGATGGAGTCCAGATAGACAAATCCTCTGGTGTGGGCAGATATAGTTGAACCCCAAAGTACTTGGTTGAAGGGCAAAGGCCATATAGGGATGAATTGGGGCATATTAAGAGAGGCTCTAACATCTGATTGAAAATGGTTATCATAATAATCAACCTCTGAGAAGGTCATAGAGCCAAGAAATCTTCCCAGAAATGTTAATGAAGCCAATTTAGGAAATTGAAAAGAAGTAACGGGTTAGGCATAAAGAAGATTACAAAGGATTTATAGTAGGATTCTCACTGATCCCAACAACCTGGGAAACACTGCTAGCTTTACTCTTCAAAATGGCCAATGGAGACAGAAGCCATATTTCTTGCAAAAAGTTAAACATATCAACTTGGTGGTGGAAAAAATCATGGAGAAGCCAACAAATCATCAGTGTTAGAATCCTGTCCAGTGTTGTCTGTACTCTACAGCTTAGTGGCAGATGAACATTCATCAATTAAAAACAATAACGCAGGAATACGCAGTTCAACCCATGGTCTATTTATATGTCTTCCCATTCACAAAATGAAAACAGTTGTTCTCAGATCATAAGGATTTGGACATTTAAATCTTAGCTTTTCCTCTTATTACCTTGGTGACCTCAGGTGAGTTCCTTCAACTCTATGAGCCTCAGTGTCCTCATTTGAAGAAGGAGAAGGGTTGAACTAAATGACTTCTGAGGTCCCTTTTAACTCTCAACAAAGGATCCTGAGAGAAAATTCAGGATGGAATTTTTTAAGGCAAAATCATAGAGCCTTTGTTTCAGAGCTGGAAGAAAACTTTGAAACCACCTAATTCACACAACCCCTTTCTTTTACAGATGACTAGATTGATGCCCAGGGAAGGGAAGTTGAGTCCATTCCAATCTAATCCAATCCAATCCAATCCAACAGGGAGATATTATGTGCCAGGCTCTTCTAGGTGCTAGGAAGATGAAGACAAAAATACAACACTCCCTGGCCTCTAGGAACTACATTATATGGGGAAGGGAGGGGGTAACTTGCCCAAGGTCAGGTTTCCCAATGCCAAGTCTAATATTCTGTGCCATGACCTCACATTTTCCATGCTCAGTTACAGCCAAAGTCAAGAGAAGACTTGGAGGAGGGTATCCACAATATTTATGAAAGTGGCCTGGTTACTTATTGCTATTCAGATTGGCAGAGATGTTTTTACCCTTTGCTCTCAGCAGCCCTCTGATTTGAGGGAACAGAGATTCCCTGGCCAGGGCCATCGTGCATTTTCCCTATCCCAAAATGGCTATCCGATAGAATCTTTATATAACAATATACACTTAGTCTCTCCTTGACACCAGCACTTGAGCTATATTCTGTTGACTGCCCCTCCTTAAACACTGAGCCCAATCAGGCTTAATTTTTGTTTATTTTATCTTCAATGCCCTTAAATTTGTTTGGAGATGAGTGCTTTAGAAATGATGATAATGTTCATAATCAAATATAACCTGTGGTAATTGGATTTGAAGGAAATGGAAAGGAAAACACTGCAAATGGAATCCTTTTCAATAGCTCATAATTAGCTAAGAGCTTGGATGTGTTAATCTCTAGATCCACTTTTGGCATGCAACAGATGATGCAAGATGGTCAGGGTCTCATTTGAATGAGAATGGAGAACACGAAAGTGTCAGGATCCCAGGAGGACCGGGACTGAGAGCTATTTTCCCAGACCTGTGTGCTCAATCACTTCTTCCTTATTTGATCAGGCCTCGTGATAATGCAATCTTAGACCCTTTGGTAAGTCATCTTTGTGAATTTGTTCTTGTGGATAGCAGACACATGGGTCCTCTTAACAATCTTGGTAGAAAATCCCCCAAACCAGGCTCTGGTCTTGGTTGCAGATCATCAGAAGCAGATTACTCTGGCAGGACAAGAACCCATGTAACAACAATGCTGGCTAGCAGCTGCTGTGGAGGTGTAAGACCAACAACACCAGCACACAGGAGGGCTGCTAGCACAGGTTCTTTGACCTGTTTTTCTAAGGAAAGCGACTTTAAGGGGTTAACAATCTCGCTTTAATTAAAGACCCATATATCATTCACTTAGTTCAGGGGGAAGAGCCAGCACCCTGAACTTCAGAGAAAATACAAACAGAAATTACAGAGACAATATAAACAGATCAACATTTCTGTCTAATCAAATCACAATACATAGTTACCAGAGAAGCACCAACATCTGGGTTTTCAAAGCTGGGTGCGGGGGTGCTGCTTCAACTGCTTACCCAGAGTCTCATCGCCAACCATCTTTCAATGAGTGTGCCCCCAAAGGCAAACTGCCATCCTCAGAGGTCTTATACTCCATTCAGGGCCTTCAGGACTCAGAGCCTACTTAGCAAAAAGGTATGGGGCCTGGGGACTCACACCTAGTTGGTGAAAGGGTGTGGGCCTACTTTGTTGGCCCCACCTGAGGTCTATTGAGGGGGTGGGAAGAGTCTTTAATCCCTGATCAGCATCACAAAGGTGTGGACCTGCCTATAATCAGACCTTCCTTTGTTGGCCCTACCTGAGGACTATTCAATGGTTGGGAAAGATCTTTTACTTACAGATTGGCCTTACAACCCAAGACCAAAACATTTTGTTCTAGTATAGAAGTCAGTCTTCTACACAGCCTTCAAATCCACCTAAATGGTAGTGAGTCAAGGCCATAAGTCCATAAGCATTTGTGAAGGGCTAGCTGGGTCCAAGGCGAGATGTTAAGTGCTAGAGATACAAAGGAAGTCAAAAATAGCCTCTGGACCCAAGGAGTTCACATTCCAAAGGGAGGAAGGGTTTGCAAACTTTTATGTGCATATTGGTTAAACGAGAGGTAATCTGTAGAAGTGTATTAAAGAGAGTGCCAGAATTTGTGAGGAAATCTGGGGTAGACCCCGGGCTCAGCTACATACAATTTGGGACAGATAGTAGGTGAGTCAGTCTACATCTCTGAATTTGTTTCTTCATCCACGAAATGGTGAAACAGGTCATCTCTGAAGTCCCTTAGAGGTTTAAGTCCTTCAATGCTATAATTGTTCCATGGATGGGATGGACCATCATGGGTTTGACACAGGAAATATCACACACGAGTGGCTTCAGAGTTCTTCATCAATGAAGAGCAGGTTCGGTGTACTGGCCAAAGTGCCAGATTTGAAGATTGTTTTCCTGGGTTCAAATTTTGACTTGGCTATTTACTATCTATTGGGTCCTGGGGAGGTCATTTTAGCTTTGTGGGTTTTCCATTTTCTCAAATAACGTGGGGAATCAGACTAAATGAATTCCAAGATCTCATCTAATTCTACTGATCCATGAATTCATTATGAAAAAGAGAAGAGGACACTTAGAGAACTCCCCTCTGAACAAGTATCCTCCATGTACCTTCAGAATGTGGTCCTTTTTCACTCCCACCTCTTAGAATCCTTAAAGTATCTTAGCTTGGGTGCCTCCATTGGTTCCCCACTCCCAAGAGGTCAGTGATCTCTCACTCCTAGGATTATCTTCTATTTGCTTGTTGTAAACCATTTTGTAACTATTTATCCTAAACTATTTACTCATATTAAAAGTTGTATTTTCTGGTAAAATATAAACTTGAGGACAGGGCTTTTTTTTCTTTTTGTCTTTATGTGCCTAATGCCTTGCACACAGTAAGCACTTAATAAATGATCAAACTGATTAAACAAATCTGTCTGACTGAAGGAACAACATCGTAAGGAGATTTACAAATTTTGCTTCTTAGCCTTTGACCTAATGTTCTAATAAGCATCAAAAACTTTGTATGGATCTTGGGGGTTTCTTTTTGTAGCTTAAGATTATGCTCTTTCTCCTTTCCACCAGCTTTTTATTTTATTTTTCAGGAAGTCACTTAAATCTTGAGCAAATGCTCCCAGTCCAAGGATATTGCTATAAGGTTTGGGTACCAGAAGAACAGACCACCCCCAAGAGGAAATTCCAGAGAGGAAAAATCCAGCTTTGTGGTTGCATGCAATCTTAACAAGATACACTATATTCTTTAGAACAATGGGCTCTACCAGGATTTTCTTGATTACTCAATTCAGAAGCATGACAAAATTTGATGAGCCAAACCAATGTAGTGGAATTTAATATGCCATTGGCCATTAAGCAATTTGCAAGTTAAAATGTTCATACTATTACACTGAGGCTCTGGGAATGAGAACATGTGTTAGTCCCAGACCCAGTCACATAACCAGAGGGGTCCCAGCCTCTTCCATGGGATGCACTTGAAGGTAACACCCACATTGATGGGAGGATAGATCTATTTGGGAATCCTCCAGTAATAATGTAATATCTTTAAGGACAGGGAGAGTTTCTTTTGCTTGTTTTCTTTTTTCTTTTTGTCTTTGTGTTTACAGTGACCAGCATGATACTTTGCACATAGTAGGTGTTCAATAAATACTTGCCACACTTCTCAAATGGACATGAGATGAACCACTGCATTGAGTCAGAGGTCCAGGGGACAGTAGCCACAGTATGTTTTCCATTGTTTAATTTGTGCCCCGGTGATATAAACCACCTCCAAAATCATAGAGCTACTCTGGTATATAGTGGGGTAAGGGACTGGATTTGAATCAGGAAGAGCTGAGTTCAAATCCTGCCTTCAACACTGGCTGTGTGATTCTGGGCAGGTCATAAACACTTTCTATCTCATTTTTTTCATCTATAATATTAAGGGGTTGAAATTGATGGCCTCTGAGATCCCACCCAGCTCTAATCTATGATCCTATGACTCTGAGTGACCTTAGAGGTCTTCTGTGCAACTCCAAACTGAGTACCAGAGAACTAAGTGCCTGGTCCAAGGTTGTACAGACAGTGGGTAAGCCAGGCTTCAAACCAAGGTTCCCTGATGCTTTCCCCTATGCCTTCTGTTAGATCTTGCTAAAATAAATCATGGCAGTTGAGGTTTTCATGATCTTGCAATGACCTCACTATGGACCCTTGACGTTCTTTTTTTTTTTCCTTGTGATATAAAAATGAGACCTTTTGAGGCTTGCCAGTAATGAGTAAAATCTTTCATAAATTGGCCAATTGCCCTCACATGTCAGCCACAAGGCTGGACAAAAGGAGAAAAAAACCCCACAATGGGGTAGTTCTATGGTTCAGGGACATTAATGGTTAGTTGAAGCAGTGAGAGAAAACATTAGGACCAGGGAGAGTTTGTCAGGAACCAAGCAGCCCAAGAGGTGAGGAACAGGTATGTACAGAGAATCTACAGTTACAGAAAGAAAAATTCTTCATTTAGATTTGCACCCTGATTAACTAGACAAAACGCAGGACAAAGAGAACTGAAGGGATTTTATTATAAGTATGTCAAGGCAGCAATGCATTGACAGGCTGATCGCTGGAGATCAGCGATGGCTTCAAGGTGGGGACAGCTTTTATAGGTAACCTTAAGACAATTCAGATAGGTCCACCTTAGCCACATAGGCAAGGCTCTTGCAGCTCATCTCCTCCCCATGGTAGCAAGACTGGGGTAGGGGTAAGGGACAAAGAGCAGGTGATCCAAAAAGCCTGGTTTCTCCTTCCCCACCAGAGCCTCCCCCAACACTGTTTGATAAGTAGGGCTGGAAACAATGGGTAAGTGAGTCCAATAACTTTCAACAGTATCACAGGGCAGCTGGGGAGCTCAGTGGATAGAACACTGAGTTTCAATCTGATCTCAGACACTTACTAGCTGTGTGACCCTGGGCAAGTCACTTAACCCTGGGTGCCTCAGTCTCCTTATCTTTAAACTGGACTAGAGAAGGAAATGGCAAACCACTTCAGTATCTTTGCCAAGAAAACCCAAAATGGAGTCACAAGGAGCTGGGCATGACTGAAGCAACTCAACAACAAAACAATCATTGGAATCGGGTAGCAGAGATCCTCACACTCCAACCCTCTGAGGAGCAGAGGAGCAAAGAAGCTGTTAGTAAAGACCATAGGATCACAAATTCAGGGTTTGATAGGGCCATAGGTGGTCATCAAATCTAAGCCCCCTCATCTTCCAGATGAAAGAACTGAAGCCCAGAAAGATTAAAGGACTCATCCAAAGTCACATTGGCAGTAGGTAATAGAGCCAGAGTTTGAACCTAAGTGCCCTGATTACAAACCCGTTCTTCTTCTTACCCCTCAGTTATACCCCTCAGTTGGGTGAGATTCCAGGCAGAAAGAAAGACAGTGTGATGGGAAAAGAGCTCACACTAATATAGCATTTGTTGTCTCAAAAGTGCTTCCTTCACAATAACCCTATGAGACTGGTGGTTCACATATCATTGTCATCCCTATTCTTACAAATTAAGAAACTGAGGACCAAGGAAGGCAATTAATTTGGCCACAGTAAGATAGCTAATATGATCGTAGGCAGAGTGTCCAGTACTGGAGAGGGAATAATCCCACTGCACTCTGCCTTCTGTCAGACAATATCAATACTATTTTGTCCAATTCAGAGTCCTGCATTTTAGTAAGGAAATTGATAAGCTGGAGCACCTACTGAGGAAGACAGCCAAGATCATGAGGAGCCTAGAGGACCTTCCAAATGAGGACCAACCTAAAGATCTGCCATGTTTAGCCAGCAGATGAGAAGACTCAGAGGAGAATGTCTTCATAGATCAGGATCAGAGAAAAAAGGGTTCTTAGTCAAGCTTCATTCCTCAGTCCAAAATGGCTTTTGCCACATCTCCTTTAGGGTTAAATGCAAGTACCGACTCATCCATGAAGCTTTCCACGCTCACAAGAGACAGAAGTCATCTCTCTCCCCTCAAAATTCTTCCAGCACTTTGTCTAAACTTGTCCTTTACCCTTATCACAACTCACTTCATAGTTGCTTTATTTTTGTTCTTCCCTTATTCTCCACTCTTAAACAACAAGCTTCTGGAGGACATCTTTGTCTCCCTAGTCTTAAGAACAGTGATCTGCATAGAACTGGTATTTAATAAATGGTTGCAAAATTAAATTGAACATATTGCATATTGAAAACAAAAATGCTTTCTTAGCTTGCTTTCTAATTGTGTTTGAAAATACTGCCTCACACTTAGAACCTAAATTAATGTATTACAAAGGAAGCCTCATTAAAGGCTAAATAATAGACTCAGCATTCCAATGAAATCCCTGACAAGGAACAGTATAGGTGACCTGTAACCAAATCAGATGCAAGTGTATAAAATTCATTAAGAAAATCTGATTTGTTTTCCTGTGATCGATAAACAATCAAAAGCGTAAGTGAACAGAAGGATGAGCATGAAAGGATGAGGAGCTTAGAAACTAACAACATGGAAGGGTTTCTATCTGCATGAAAGACAAAGGGAAGAAAGGAAGCAGAGAGAAATAAATGGAAAAAAAAAGAAAAAATAGAGAAAGGAGGGGAGAAAAGAGAGAAAGGAAGAAAGAAGGAAAGAAAAAGGAAGGCAAAGGGAAAGGAAAAAAGAGATAGAGGAAAAGCCAGAGAACAAAAAAGGGAGGTGAAAGTAAGAATTAGAAAAAGAGAATGAAAAAGAGAAAGAAAAAGAACAAAAGATTAAGACAGAATGAGAAAAAGAGAAAGACAGGAGAAAGGGGAGCGATAATGATAAGCAGAAAGAAAAAAACAGGAGAGAGAATGAAAGGGAAAGAAAGAATCAAAGAAGGAAAACCAACCGGCTCCTCCCTAAATATCCAAATGAAAGACAGAATGACATGAAAAACTATCTGGTTAAGTCTCCATTCAGGAATGAATATCTAATGCCCTCCAGCCAGGTTTTAGTAGCAATGAGGATATCCAGGTTTTAATTGGAAATAATATCTTGCTCAGCTGGAGGTTTGCTCCTTAAAGACCAATTCGCTAAATAAAGCCAGGTTCAGATTTCTCCTACCTCTGTGTTTGGAAACAGGAGCACCAAGCTTAAGCGCCCAAATAAAGAGGCTGTGGGCTGTACAGAGAAAGCCTCCAGTCTGTGATTGATGCCCATTGACACCTCTGAACAATGACACCATGGGAACCAGGCCGAAGGGACCCACTGCTTGGAGCTGATGCTGGCAGTCCAGGCCATTGTGAAGGAAGAGACACAAAGCCTGGGGATGGCCTTCTTTATAATAGCACCTTGTTTGGGATACAGTATTGTCTTTCACATAAGCATTCTCTCAAAAAATGCTTTCTGGAATTTTTTAAAAATACAGAATGACGGGGGTAGTGGGTAGATTACAGAAAACCCTTAGACACTGTGCTAGCAGGAAATTTAGGGTAGAAGCAAAAAGCTGCTTTAAAAAAATGTTTCCATCAAGAGTCTTCCTTTCGTGTCCCATTTGGTATGCACGACTCCTGCGTTTCGGAGTCTTGGATTCAGGGCAGACAGGCTGAAGGGTTGGCTTTGAAATCTTGTGAAATGCTAAGTAAACAGAACATGACCTAAAGATCCACTGGACGTCCCTGGAAAAGATTTCCCAGAATTTAGAGATCTTAGAGGTTGGTTTGTTCTAGTATGAGCTGAAATTTCAAGGCAAAGAAGATTCAATTTAATTCAAGAAATGTTCATTAGGTATGTGCTATGTATAAGTTATGTTATTGGGCTTGGAGATAGAAAACCAACGAAACAAAAAGGAAATAGTCCTTTCTACTCAAGAATCAGAATTCTGCTATAGGATATGATACGTGTACTAAAACAAATACAAAGTGTATTTCACAATTTACAAAACAAATACACAAAGTATATACAAAGTGATACAAACAATTTCAAGAGTGTGTTATCAACTGGGTTAAAGGCCTCATGTAGGAGGGTCCACTTGAGTATACTAGGAAGAAGGCTTGGGATTCTACAAGGTAGAGAACAGAGAGAAGTAACTTGCTATTAGGATTCAGATCCTTTGGTAAAGGATCCTTGTTGCCTGTTACTTTACGGTGGGCAGGAGGTATTCAAAGTACTGAAAGATAGTAGGTACTCAAAGCAGCTGGCCACCTAGCTAGTGTCGGCCATTGAAGAGGCCTCCTCTAAAGTTATCTCTGTCCCTGCCCCAAGGCCTAGAATTCTGCTTGCCTTCAACTAAGACAGTAAGTCCCCAATTAAGATACAAATGTTCTATCAGAAGGGATTTACACTAACTTCTTCTACTGGGTCTAGTGGAAAGAGCACTGCAACGAGGAGGCAGAAAAACTGGGTTAACTGTGGGTGTGGAACACTGACTCTAACACTGCATATAGTGGATGTGTTGATTAGTTTTGCTGAACTGGTTTATTTTCCTCTTTCTCATTCTTTTTTTTTTTTATATGGCATAGTTCTCTGAGAAAGGGAGGGAGAAGGAAATACCTAGAAATAAAAGTAATACTAAGACCAAAGGTATCAATGAAGTTTTAAAAATTGGGTTAAATTCTGTCTTTGCTACTTGGGAGCTGCATAACCACAGGCAAGTGCCCTGATATCCCTGAGCTTCAGTTTCTTCATCTGTAAAATGAGGATAATAATTATGAAAGATACGTTACAGGTTGTTATGATGAAACAAGTCTCACTTCTATGCCAGTCTTTTTAAAGTTTCCACTGAGTTTTCCTCCCAACAACATTTGAGATTGCTAACACCACGAGAGTGTGTTCCCATTGTACAGATGCAGAAAATGAAGGCTCGGCATGGATGGGTGATGAAAGTACTAGAAGGATCTACAGAAATGGTTCATTCTTTTCACCTAGAAGAAGGTCGATTTTGGTAGGGGAAGGGACCAGGAAATGGGTGATGAATGTGGAAGAGGTGTTGGGATGTGATGCCACATTAGTCATGAGCATGTTATGGAAATGGTATGTGGTCACTACAATAGATCTGGGAGTGAAGATAAGGATTGAAAAAAATCCAATGTCACCAACAGTGTCACCAGAGGGAGTGGTGCTTTATTTGGCATGAAGTTTTTCTCAATTTCTTTGTCTTTTGTTTTTAATTTCCAGTTTGGGGACATGAATTCTTGTAGTCCTAATGAAAACAAACAGGTTCTTGTATTTGAGACTTAAAAATAGAATTGGCTGCCACTAGGAAGACAAGAATATATTTCTGCTGATCTATCCATCTCCTGTGTACTGCTCGCATCCTGCCATAATTCTGTAGGTAGGAAACTGAACTATAATTGACCTCTGTTAGCATTTCCCAACTAGAGTGACAATGGACTGCCCTGGAGAGCCCTCACGGCATTATCTCAGTCCAGTCCGGCAGCCACCCAGCTGGTCATACTTGCAAAGAGGTCTTGTCCAAACATGACTGGATAAATCTCCCTGGCTTTATGCAAAGGAAAAGGTAAGCCCAAGCAATTAATTTACCCTGTGGAAACATGCTGAACACTCAAAATCGCCAGGTAGTGCAAATTATCAGCTGTCCTCACAAATAAGATGCCTCAGCCTCCCTCCCTCCCCAACCTCCTGCTCCCATCCCCTTTCCTCCTGTTCCGTTTTGTTTCATCTGTATCTTTTTTTGATAGGTATGTTGGGGCAAAGGGATAACTAACAAGTTTGCACCTGGGGCAAGATGTCCCAAATGGTGCCCAGGGCAAATGGTTTGAAATGAACTCTTAGTTTGGTTGAACTGGATTGATCTACTGACTTCCATTTTGATTCTGCTACTGCTCTTCCATTTGTCATTTGCATAGCCTATACTTTTCAGCTTGACCTGGACTGTGTCTTGGTATTCTTCCATGGCCGCCCCCTCTGACTTAGCATCTCAGATCCCTCACTCCTCATTAGATTCCTTTGCCATCCAGGTCCCTATCCTGACCTCAGTCCACCCTTCCTTATGCTCAAGAGGACAGGGCTGGACAGGTGGGACCAATTAATTGAAGGTAATTTGTCTCACCTAAATAAAGAGCAGGCTGAATAATAACGGGAAGGAAAATGTGTCAAAGATAGGAAGGACAAAGGGAAGAGGACAAGCTCCTTTGACTATGACCTTGTAATAGAGCAAAAACAACAACAAAACTGAACAGAAAAAATGGAAGACAGCACAGGGATTCTTATTCCGCTCTTCAGGACTATCCCCACCCTTGACTTGGTGGAGGGCACTGATAGCAATGGACCCATGATCTCACTGATCCACCAGTGCAAATGAACCAGCCTATTCCTTCCCATTCTGTGCAATTTGACTCCTTGTGTCTCTCTTCTAACTCTTCTACCCTCAAGGTCTATTTGGCTCACAATCAAAATAAGGGTCTGATCCATTTAATGCAGTACAGTGTCAAGCACTGTGTTAGGTGCTTAGAAATGCAAGGGTAAAGTGCAAAACCTTCCCTTTTCTTGCAGTCTATTTGGGGTGGGGTGGGGTGGGGTGGGTGTGGGTAGAGTACAACAAAGAGGCAAGCACACACGCTCACTGGGGGAGGAACTGGAGAGATGGGGAAAGGCTTTTTGTGGGAGGTGCATCTTGAAGGAAACCTTGAAGGAACCTAGGGAGTCTGCAGAAAGAGAAGTGAGGAGAGACTGTACTCTAGGCTTTTCCAATGACATTTGGGCAGGAGATGGTATGCTGAAGTCAGGAAACCATACTTAAACTTGTTTGGTGGAAGTCTGTAGTGTGTGAAGGAAAATAGTATGGAATAAACACTGGAAGGCAGGCTAGACAGACTGCGAAGGGCCTCATATGGTAAGCTGAGGAGTTTAAATGTTACTGGAGTCAATTGGAAACATGATATCTTACATATTGATCACAGATTGAGAGCTGAGGCCTTAGAGAGCATCTAGTCCAACACTGCCATTTTAGAAATGAGGCACAGAGGGGTAAGAGGACTAGACTCAAGTCACACAAGGAAGAAGTAACATTTCAGGATTTGAACCCAGGCCCTCTGAATCTAAATCCAGGGCTCTTCCCACCCCACCACGAACCCTCCACAAAAGCCCAATCTCTTCCAAAAAATATCATTAACTGATTATGTTGTGCTTAATCACTTTCACCTTAATAGGGTTGCTTCTAATTTTGTGTAAATGTCCAGTTCTGCAGTTCGAGTGTTCTTTGAGAAGAAAAATCTCTAATCAATACAGCTTAAAATTAGCTTTTTATTAGTTCACTTAATAGTCTCCCTTCAGCTCTGTTCATTGTGATTCAACCTAATCTGCTAATATTTGAACTGCCAAAATTAAACCCTTTTTGGCAGAATACCAAAAGTGAGGAAAAATGTGGTAATAATGTCTACCTGGCATCCTCTGGTGCTCCTTATTCAATACTATAAAAACACACCAGGGGTGAAATTTGATTCTTGCAGCACTGGTCCGACAGCTCTGGCCAGCCTGGTTGGCTAACTCTCTTTATGCTATTAGGAGTTTTAACCCGGTGGGGTTGGCATTCAAGCACAGATTTTCTGGGTTGAGGTTGGAATCAGCAGCCAGACTGGCAAGCCAATGCCCACACCTACATATGTCCTCCACGTCATATAAGGATGTAGAAATCGAATTGCAACCCACCAGCTCTCCTGGTCTAAAATGTCCTTAGTAGGTATTTTTAAGAGAAAACTGGAAAGAAAGCATTTAGCATCCTGGATGGATTTTTTTCTCAGTACTACCATCAATAAGTCAATTAAACTCAAATAAATTATTTTCACCAAAATCCTGTGGAAGAATGAAGACAATTTTTTTTTAGTGGATGCCATTAGACTTTTCTTCCTGTGTAAAGAAAGGTGTGAATGAGTAAGTGAAACATGTTGAGATTAGAACATTATTCCCAAAAGCCTGTATGATCATATAGAATGACCAGGAATTCCACTACTTTCAAAAGACCTACAAAGGGAGAACAGCTTTTATCCAAGAGCATAATCCTATTTGCATTGGGGTTGTTTTCACAAGCATTTACATAAGGGGGAAACTGGAAGCCTGGCCAACCTTTCTGGTTGGAGGGCTTGCCTCTGCAGAATTTTCAAATGCAGTCACAAGGAAAATGAGGGTGTGTATGTTTGTGTTTGTGTGTATGTATGTGTATGTGTGTGTGTGTGTATATGTGCATATGTCTGTGTGTGTGCATGTGTGTGCGTGTGTATGTGCATGTGTGTGTGTGTTTGCGTGTGTGTGTGTGTGTGTGTGTGTGTGTGTTTCCAAAAGAAATGAAGCTTAGACATTCTGAAGCCGTCATGGCAGCCTCCACCTCAGCTCATGGTAGTAGATATGGACAGGCATGCTCTAACAGGGGCTAGAGGGAAATTCTGAGACTGCACATACATCCTCTGCATAATTAGGGGCAGCTAGGTAGCAGTATGCATAGAGTGCCAGGCCTGGAGTTGGGAAGATGAGTTCCAATCCAGCCTCAGACACTTACTAGCTGAGTGACTTCACCTGTTTGTCTGTTTCTTCATTTATAATAATAGCCCCCACCTCCTCAGGCTGTTGTGAAGATCAAACAAGACAAGAACTGTAAAGCATTCAGCACAGTTCCTGCTGTACAATGCTAGCTAACATTAATCAGTTTGGCTGCTTGCAAAATGCTCTCACACACCCGCGCAGTTTCGCCACCCTGGGTTTGATATGATAACTTCATTCACTAACGCGAACTGAATTTTGTTCTGTCATTTCAGTCACGTCCAACTCTTTGTGACCCCATCTGGGGTTTTCTTGGCAAAGATACTGGCATGGATTACAATTTCCTTCTCATCTGATTTTACAGATGAGGAAACAGAGGCAAACAGGATGAAGTGATTTGCCCAGGGTCACATAGCTAGTAAGTGTTTGAGGCTGGATTTGAACTCAAGTCTTCCAAACTCCAAGCCTAGTGCTCTACCCACTGTGCCCCTAGCTGCCCTAGGATTATTATTTACTGAATCATAAATGAGTTGTAATCTATATTGAATGAAGAAGTTCCCATCTTGGGAGCTCCTTAAGGTGATGGAGTCACAGATTCTCCATGTATTTGCTATAGCCATTAGACTGTTTCCTCAAACTGGCTCCATATTCATCCAGGCACAGCCTAGCCCAGGTCCCAGAACTCAGTATCTCCCCCATGAGCCCTTTGCTTAGACATGTATGTCTTGTTCCCCATAATGACCTTTCAAATGCTGGATCTCTTCTTTTTCCTTCTTTACTTTGGTCCCTTTGGTTTCTTTCATTCTGACCCTTATGTCCAAAATGATTACCTTTTGAAGCTTTCATTTCTCTTTTCTCCCTTTTTAAAGGTTTATCAACTGGACAATTTACATAGAACTGGTCAAGGTTTTTACATCAAGATCATGTTCAGAAATGAGACTTTGGGATTTGATTAAGCCAACGTGGATAGGAAGCAAGGGCCTAGCTTAGACCAACCAACAAAGAAAAGCCTCCTGCACCACACTGGAGGTTATCCAGACACTACACAGGGGCCATATGGTAGAAAAAAGGGAGTGCTTGGGTAGCCTTCCCCTGGAAGCCTTTATTTAAAGGCTGATTTCGAGTGCAATTGGCAGTAAGTCAGCATTTTTCTGCCCATTTGCTGTCCTTCCCACAAGCCCAAGTGGGTAGGTAGCTTTCTGCAAACAGAATGAAGTAGTAAAACGGGAGAAAGAAGGATCCATTAGGATTTTCAGTTCCCTTTGTTAAGACTAAATCTGGATCACGCATCTGCTAAATTTTTTGTTTGTTTTTGGCTGGATTGAATTAAACTGATTTTGAATTCTGGCTCAATAAGTCAAGTCTAGGCACAAACCAAATCTTATGGACTTGGATTGAAATTTCAAAAGTGTTGAAGCATTTTCCCACTTGACTCACCTCAAAATCCACACTGGGGATTCTCTCGAGGTAAGCACACAAGGTCCATCAGATTCCTTTAATCCCCACTCTATCACACCACATAAAACTATTAGGTCCTGAATAAATTCTATTAGCTGCCTTCTCTGCTACTGCACCGATCCTACTCCATAACTACAGAGAAATGCTAGCTGCCAAAGTGATTTCTAACATTTAGCCTATCTGTCTACTTCCCTCAGATAGATTTGGAGTCAGAAGATGTGGGTTTAAATCCAAGCCCTGCTACCCACTACCTTGGTTAAGTCACTACTACCCTTCTAAAATGAGGATGTTGATTTGATCAAATTTTAGGTCTCTTCAAGCTCTAAGTCAATGACTTCATAGATGGAATGGGATGGGTACAAGACTCACGTTTCAAGTTCTAGCTTGGATATTTACTAGCTGAGCAAGAAAGGTCCTTGCTCCTTTTCTTCTTCCTCTGTAAAAATGAGGATAATAGTATTGGCATTGCCTACTCCAAAAGAGGCAATATGGTTTAATGGTTAGAGATCTGTGGCCTCAAAACCAGGAAGATTTGGATTCGAACACTGCTTCTGACACATACTGATTGTGTGACCCTGGACAAGTCACTTAAACTTTTAATACCTTAGACATCTCTCTTATGATTATATGTTACACAGAAGGTGCTGGCCCGCATGGGTGGAGGGAAGTTTTTCATCTGGGATTTATCTCTACCAATTAAATCACGGTTCTAGTCTCTTCCCTGTCCTATATACCTTGTAGTTTATAAAGATAAGCTTTGTAAACTATACAATGCTATATTAATGTGAGCTGTAATGTTTTTCTTCTGCAAAAATAAAAAAAAAGTTCATCTTTTGTATCTAAACCCAAAGTTCTCCATCTTCTACCATGGATGGCTCCCTCACCTTTTCAAAGGAGGGTGTTTATGGACTCTGATAAGACCTCATGACTTCAGCATCAGTCCTTTACAGCTATTAGAATATCCAGCCTATCTACCACCATTGAGGTCATTGACTATGAGGTCCACACACACCCATTGTTTATAGCAAGTTCACTCTTGCTACTGAACCACATATGAGCTCATCAAGGTCTTCCTCTTCTTTCAAATGAAGCAAGCCATCCTCAGACTTCTCACAAGATGGCAGCACAAGAAATCACCAGAGATTAGTGCTTCAATATTCTTCTTCTTCTCCATGTGAATAGAGAGATCTTCTAATTTAAAATCAGCCAATTGAAAAAAGGAGAAAGGGAAAAAAGCAGGGGAGCAAGCCCTTTGGACAAAGACAAAGAAATAAGGAAATAGGAAATGAAACTCTGCCATGACGAGGGATCTTTTCCCATTGTATCTGGTCATCAAAGTCATGATGAACAGATATGATGGAAGAAAAGATCCCAAAGAAAATTCACCAGAAAAAAAACCAGCAAATGAACATCAACAAGGATACCAGCAGTGAATCTGGATCTGTCAAGAGACACACCAATAAGTGTCAAAGGAAGCTTCCCTTGACTGATTAGGAGAGAGGAAGCAAATTGTCCCCAGTCCCACATTGTTTAGCCGTACAGCTCTCTACTTATCTTTACTCACCACTATGTGACTAGCACGTCCTCTATTGCTTGTGTATAATGGTTAGTAAGTTCTTTATGATGCTATGATCTATTTATTTAATGTGTTCAATGCTTCTGAAACTTTCAAACCTAGCTTTTTGCATATCTTTATTGTCTGTCTTGGAAGGTACCATTTGTCTAAAATAGAAGGAGCCCAGTTTAATGGAGAGAGCATTGGATTTAGTATCATCAGAGCTGGGTGATACTGTCCCAACCTGGACACTTTTTAGCTGGTAGCCTGATGGCTCCCATTCTGTGAACCATGGGTTTTTCGCTTGTAAAATGAGGAGAGTAAAAATGGCACACCCCACTTCACAGGGTAGAGGGGGAGCAATTCTTTGCGAAACTTACAATGTCTTGAAGATGGGAACTATTAGAACGATCAGAAGATAAGGACCACCTTTGTCCAACTTACTTACAAGTATCAGGTTTAGAGCAGTGCAGAGGGGACCTTCTAACAGACACACTTGGAGGATGCTGATATTGATGGAGAAAAAAGAATGGAAATGCGTATCAGGAGGATGCTGAACTTTTACCCTATTTCAAGTGATGTGCGTTTAAAAGGGCAAATATATTCGGATTACATTCTTTGTACTTATTTTAGAAATGAACTGAGATTTGATCTTGACCTCTCCTCCTACCCTTCCCCTCCCCCTCTCCCTCCTTTTCCTCTCCCCTCTTCCCCAATGTTCCATCTACTTACTCTTCATTCCAGAGAAAACTCTCTATGATAGACAGGCAGCAATGCAGGAAGGATGAGGGAAGAAGCCAAGAAGACCAGGAATGCTTTGCTATTTTCTACTTTGCATCATTGGGGTGATTTATGTTGGAACAAGTCCTTTCCTGCTCACAGAATAATGTTTCTGAAGAGACCACACAATCATACACACAATCACACGCACACACACACACACACACACACACACACATACATGTCAGATCCTTCTAAAATTAAATCTGAAGCACCGGTATTGGGAAGGTTTAGAGTTCTTTTTCACACCATGCCATTGTCAAATTTCCAAACCTTGACCCCAAGGTCATCCCGTTCCCTCTTTTTTGAGCCCCTCTTTGAGGGCAGGGACTGAATTGCTTGCTTTGATTTAAATCCTCTGTGCTTAGCATAGTGCCTGGTCCGTAGGAAACATTAAACAATTTTTAAAAACATTCATTCATTCATTCATTCATTCATTCATTCATTCATAGTAGCTTAACACTTACGAACTAAGGGATGGTTTACAATATGGAAGGAAGTGAGTAGGATTAACGCTCAGAAGTGGGTGATAAGGCAAATTGTCCTCAATTCTATATCATTTAGCTATGAAGCACTTTTTACTGGTGTCTTTCGTTTTTACAGCATTATAATTATTTCTGGATGTGCATTCCATCCTCCCATTCCCATTCTTGTATTTTCAATGGCTCAGTTTGACTCCCCTTTAATGGTAATCTTTTTGTTGACATTGCATATATCATTTTCCTAGTTCTGATTACAACCCTCCACATCAGTACATACAAGTCTTTGTGTAATTCTCTGAACTCCTCATTGTCATTTCTAATTGCACAATCCTTATACTCCTTTTCATCCAGTTACTCCCCAAGCAATGGGTGCCTAACTTTATTTCTACTACAAAAAGAGTTGCTATGAATATTTTGGAATATATTGGACCTCTGTTTCTGAGTTGGATATCCTCAGGGTACCTATCCTAGTGGGATTTTTGGATCGAGGTATATGAACAGTTCAGTCATTTTCCTTGAATAATCTCAAATTGTTACCCAGAACAATCAGACCAAGTCACAGTTTTAGCACCTGATCATCAGGTGAATGAGAAATTTAATGCAGGTCATGCAGTATTGACTGTAACTCTAGGAAGTCTCCTAGAAAGAACAGAATTTATTCTAACTTACTAAAGTGATGTGAATACAAAGACAGGATGCCTTTTCAATGACTTCAAGCTGTCTCTTGATGCCAAAGTCACATTCTCAAATATTAATTTTAGCCCCAGTTCATCTAATGTTAACATGCATCTCTTGTGGTATAGATGTTGATCATGGAAGGCTTATCAAGACTGCAGGTGCTCCAATGGACAAAGGAAATGAGGATAATGAGATTACATAAGTTGCAATTTCTTACCAACATCAAAATATAATATAATACAGCAAACATTTATTAAGTACCTACTATGGGTAAGGCACTATTCTAGGCGCTGGGGATGCAAAAGTAAAATGAAAAACCATAGCTGTCTTCAAGAAGCTCATATTATCCTGGTATCATAACATGCTAAGAGACAGTATAGAGATAATAGCATAGAGTAGAGTATAATATATTATGGTATATAGAGAGTAGTATAGACTATATAGTATAGTATAGAGATAAGCATAGAGTATTTGAAGTTACAAGAGTGAGGGGACCAGGAAAAGAGTGACATATGCAAGAAATGATATAAAAGGCATCATCCATGACATGAGTCCTCAGGAAAGGAGGTTGGCTTTGTCATATAGTAAGAGCAAGGGATTACAGATGGAAAGCCCAGATGGCATCCTGGTAACCATGGCATATTAAAAGGTCTAAAACCTCCAGCACGTTAAGCAGGTCCTGTCTGGAGTATTTATGGGAGGAAATGAACTGGAATCATGTAGTATGTAAAGGCATGACTAGGTTAGGATCTGTACCCATCACTGAGACCACCTTTATCATCACCCCACTCCCTAATGTGGCCCTGCAGAACTGACCCATAATCATGTTTCCGTGGTCCAGGACTAATTTTGTTTAAAAAGCTAAACTCCATTCTACTATTACTGGAGGAAAATGTTAACTGGGTCCTGTTCTTTAAAGGCTGTGAGATTTACACCACACATTGTCCTGTGACTTTCATACAGCTGGATGGATGTCTCATCTTTCATTTGCCCACACACTGGTCTCAACTTAAACCAATTTTGTGTCTCCCATGTGCCTCATTCTAGTGGTCCTCTCCTGAATGGCTTTCTTATTCATTTCTTTCTGAGAAATTACATAGATCACAGCCTAGAAACCAAGGCCAGAGTTATGTGAGAAATAAGCAGCATTAGGGGGCAAACTGCCGAGTGCAAACTTCTTTCTTGGAAAATGGACGGCTCGCCAAGCATCTCAATATATCTTAATTGGCCCCAGATCGCATATCTTCACTGGGACTCTGATGTTCACATAATACACAGAGACTGGAAAGCCAATACAGTTGACTGATATGTTCCAGCAATGGATCCAATATGAATATAGAGAATTTGGAGAAGGGTGTGTGTGTGTGTGCGTGCGCGCGCGCACGCGTGTGTGTGTGTGTGTGTGTGTGCATGTGTGTGTGTGTATAAACCAGTTCCTTTTCTTTGCATAGTCTTCCACATTATGAAGTAGGTAGAAGGTTTCCATCATTTGGGTAGGGAGGAAGAATTAGACCCAAGGTGCCTTCTGTCTCAGAATGTTGCAGTACATTGGAACATAAATAAAAGTATTTTAAATTATGTATCTGACTCCATGTTAATTTGCCCTTGGATAAATTATTAAATAAGGGATATGAAATGTTGGACATTAAAATGAAGAATATTAAAGATATTATAGTTTCAAAGAGGAAGAAATGACACATAAGCATGAACAGAATCTTTGTGTGGGACACTAATAAAGTCCTCCCAAGGCTGGTCGTCAGACACCCTCAGCCCCTCTTGAGTGAGAGCTCAGCATTTTTCTTTCATTCCTTTTATAGTTGAAAGACAGGTAGAGAATTAAGCACATTCTCTCAGCTTCCTTTTGGTCCCACTCTCTCTAAGCTCAATGGTGTAAATGATTATAGCTCGAGTCATCAATAATTTATGGAAAATAACACAGGCCACAGACTCCCCGGCTGCCTTTCCCTGAAGATGTCAAAGAAAGTCTCAGTCTTTATTTTTTCTAGGCCATTCAATTTTCCCTACTTTTCATAGAGCCTTACAATTCACATGTGAAAGATAAAAGAAGTTCTACTACCTTAGGGAAGGACCCCACATCTAAGAGAGCCTCCCTCCTATAATAGGCCCTACCTCTACCCAGCCCCTTCTACCATCTTCTGGGGGAGCACTCCACGTGGTGATGAAAGCTGGCAACTTTTCTTTTCCGCATTGCAGACTCTGCCTCTTCGACATCTACAGCTACTGAGGACCTGGAAAAAAAAGTCTTCTCGCTACCAGATTCCACAGGATTTCACAGATTCACCCTAAGGAACACTAGGTATTTCAATCTGATTTCTACGTGTGTTTAGAAGGAGAGCTCTTTGAAAGCAGGGATTTCTCCCCTTTTTTATTTGTGCATCCAGTGAGTAGCCCAGTGTTTTGCATGCTTTGTAAATATTTTTTGTTTCTATTTCATTTATTCATTTGCTCATCTTGTATCATTTGAAGACAGAGGAATATAATTCAAGGGGCAGGCAGACTCCTCTAGGCTACTCCTTAACGACTCCATTCAATCCAATCCAAATCAACAACCATTTATTAAGCATCCAGCTTTGTATCTCTTCTCTGGTTCCCCAAGCTGGGAATACTCTGCTTCCTTACCTCTGCCTCCTGGCTTCCTTCAAGACTCAGCTCAAATCCCACCCTCTGCTAGAGGCCTTTCTCTGTCCCTCCCGCCAGGAGTGCTTTTCCAGTGGGATTACCTCCAATTTACTCTGTTTATATCCTGTACATGCATAAGCATTTGCAAGCTGTCTCCCTCATTAGAATATAAGCTCTTTGAGGGTGGGAACTGTGTTTTCACCTTTCTTTACATCTCTGGTACACAGCACAAGATTGGCCCACAGTAGGTGCTTAATGAATGCTTGTCGACTGCCTCCTACCACAGTACAAGGCTCTAGGCTGAGTACTGGGGATACAAAAACAAGAATGTCCCCGAAGGACCTTACATTCTACCCAGGAATACACACTATGTGGAAATAGTTTTAAGGTTGTTGGGGTTGAAACACATTAGCCTAAGTGACCGAACCAATTAACCATGTAATTTTCAAACCCAAGCAGGGCAGAGATTGTGCTGTGCGAGACTAGTTTTGTTAATTCATTAGTTCCAAGCAAACCAGGGGTCTGGCTATTTTATGGTCATGATGATAATGGTCTTTCCAAGAAACAACCATAAGAAAGAGCCCACAGGAATGACAGGACAACGCAGCCTTCATCACTTTCATTCTTCCAGAAGGGTACGATGAAGATGAATATGTAAAGGTCTCTGGCTTCATCACCTACTGGAACTCCTGGTTTGGTGAACTCTCCAAGCTGTACTCAGCTGCACATTGTCAAAGACTTTGTGAAGGAATCCTGAGGAGCTCCCATAAGGCAACACAGAGGTTGAGAACTTGCCCAGGGTCACAAGGCTTAAGTGTCAGAGACAGGATTTGAACCCAGGCCTTTCTCATTTGGGTGCAGAACTTACTTCATTCAGAATTTGGGTTTCTCCCAATGAAGGAAACTATTTTTGAGCTCCTTCTTAGCTGTGAGACCCTGGGCAAGTCACTTAAGCTCAGTTATCTCAATCGTAAAATGAGAATGACTGTAGCACCTACCTCACAGGGTTGCCCTGAGGACCAAATGTGAAAAAGTCTATAAAGAGCTTTTCACACCTTAAAGTGCTACATAATTATTAGTTATTATTATAATTATTTCTGTTCAAACTAATATTTTTAAGCATTTTAAAATAAGAAATAACTGTTAATCATGAAACTCTCCCCACACAAACACATAGCTTTTTTTTTTTTGAGAGAGGAAGAGCAGGAGATGGTCCCCAAAGCCGGGGGTTAAGAATGTAGCTAGCAGTTAACTAGTAATATTTTTACCTGATGCAAAAATCATTGGGAGATGAGATCCCCCAGTGAAGCAGAAGACAGTCTGACTTTGAAGATGGTCATCCACTCTGGGAGAAGGGGTAGTCTTACCCTCACCCTTTGGGCTTGGGAGAAAAAAGCAGGCCCCATGTGCGAAGGGCACCAGGTAATGAGGCATGCAGGGATGGATGCATCCCTTGGGTGAGCAGAGGACTAAGTCTAGGCACTTCAGATACTGTCGCCCTGAGGAAAAGCCCCATTCACCCCAGGCTAGTTACAGTCTGGGTCACACCATGCCTCCCTAAGCGCCCCGATGGAAGCCCAGGCTCTCTGCTCGAGTGCTGTTACTTTTAAACATTCTCCAGCTCTCATTGACATGGAGCTCCACGTCAAAGCCTCCTTGCAGGTCCGCAGGACTCAAAGGTATCACAGGTGAGTGGCTCTACAGTGTTAATCATACATCTGATGTCTTCCTGAACATAATGGGCTGCACAGACCATTTCTTAGACAAACCCCAATCCTCCTGTTGCCATTTGCCCACCATTAACCTTTAGGTAATTGGTGCTATAACTTAGGAACAGCACAGTAGAGTTGAGCACAATTAGAGAGGCATCCATCCTACATAAACAGTTCCTGATTGGCTCCAGTATTGTCTTATTAAGAGCACCTAGGTGGTGCAATGGATAGAGTGCTGGGCCTGGAGTCAGGAAGACTCATCTTCCTGAGTTCAAATCTAGCCTCAGACACTTACTAGTTGTGTGACTCTGGGCAAGTCACTTCACCTTGTTTACCTCAGTTTCCTCATCTGTCAAATGAGCTGGAGAAGGAAATGGCAAACCATGCCAGTATCTCTGCCAGTATCTCCCCCAAAATGGGGTCACAAAGAGTTATCCACAACTGAAAAACGACCAAACAACATGTATTAAATTATCTTAAATTTGAACCAAAGGCCTCATCTTCCTACTCTTTTTCCACTACAGTCATCAATAACAGATATTCAAGTGCCTAGAATGTGTCCCATTTTGTGTTAAAAACTGAAGATGCAAAGTCAGAAGGACATTACTAAGCATTCACTAGGTGCCAGGCATTGTACCAAGTGTTGAGGATTTAAACAGACACATACACACACACTCCACTGTCTTCACCCTCAAGAAGATCAAATTGTAATGGAAGAGACAACATGCAAACAACTCTATACATCTAAGATATATAGTTATATATATACACACACACACATATATACACATGTATACACATATACATACATACACATACACACACGTACACACGTGTACATATATACACATGTACACATATACAAATATATACACATACACACACACATACGTATACATATGTATAGCATGGATGGAAGGTCATTTCAGAAGGGAAGGCACTAGCCGGGGTTGGGAAGGATCAGAAAAGTCTCCTGTGAATGTTGGGATTTGAGTTGAGTCTTGGAAGAAGCTAAAGAAACTAAGAGGGACAAGCCAGCATGGTGACATGAGATGGGAGGTGGAGCATTGTGTATAAGGAACATATCTCTTGGTTTTTCCTTCTCTCTCTCCTCATCCCCCTGTCTTCAAAAGATTTAGAATCTAATTGGAAAGCAGGACATACACAGCAAAGGATAAATAGTACAAGGCATTATACAGTCAGCACTAAATGAACAATCTTACGTAAACTAATAATAGCAATTGGCATTTTGCATAGCCCTATGAGGCTCACAAAGTTCTTTGTATATGTTATCTTATTTGAATCTTTGGCCAGATGGCAGCATACACTTTCTTTAGAGTTTTTTAAAATCTATATCGTTGTATTTTTGGTGTTATAATAATATTCCAATATATTTCAACAGAATTCTCTCTCAGAACAAGGACAACGAAATCAATCAAGACCAATCAACATAACAACCCCATCTGTTCCCATATTCAACACCCAATACCAGGAGTTCCTCCCCTCCCTTTCCCTCTCCCCCAAGGAAGAAGAAATATTTCATTATTAATCCTCTGGAACAAACTCTGATCATCGCATTTAATCTAAGCTTGGCTGCCCTTTCTTATCACAACATCCCACTGCCACAAAGGAGTAGTTGGTCCCTGGGGATTCAGCTTGTTGGTGTCAGAGGGAGCCACCAACAAGCATCTAAAAGCATGTGCTACATTTTCGTTTACATTATTGTGGTAATTAGACACACATGAGTATATATGTGTGTGTATGTACATATATGTATATGTGTGTATATGCAGATATACATACATATATAGAAAGAGGGAGAGAGAGGGAGAGAGAGAGAGAGTTAGTTCTCCTGGTTCTTTTCTTCACACTCCCTCCATGATCCCTCCAAACTGGTCTTTTTGCGGCTTCCACAATACTCCATTTCCCTCTTTAGTCCCTCCTCATTCCAGGCTCAGCTCAAGGGCCCCTTTCTACATAAAGCTGTTCTTGATCCTCTCAGGTGCCCCTCCCCCGAATTGTGCATTTCTAAATTTCTTGTATAGACCTATATAGGGACATCTCCTCTTCCTCTTTCTTCCTCTCCTCTTTTTTCCATCTTTGTCCTCTCAATAGATTATAAGTACACACACGTATATATGAATATATACATAAACATATACATATATAAATACACACATATATACATGCATATGTATATATCTACATATCCATTATAGTGTTCATGTCAAACTCTTCACAACCCTGTTTGGGGTTTTCTTAGCAAAGATACTGGAGTGGTTTGCCATTTCCTTCTCCAGCTCATTTTACAGATGAGGAAATCAAGGTAGAGAGGGGTAAGTGACTTGCCCAGGGTCACATAGCTAGTAAGTGTCTGAGGCTGGTTTTGAACTCAGGAAGATGAGTTTTCTTGATTCTAGGTCCAGCATTGCATCCATTGTGCCACCTACCTGCCTCTCTCTGACTCTTTATATATAACATGTATGTACATACACACAGACATACACATATATACATATACACACATACACTCACACAATCACGCTTATGTATCTTTACAGCCTGTAAAGTATTTGACATCCACCATCTTACTTGATTCTCACAACAAGTCTGTAAGGTCCCTCATTTTACAGATGAGGAAAAAGAGGCTCAGAGACATTGAATGACTCTAATCGTCTCACAGTTGACAAGTGCCATCTTTGTGATGTGACCTCAAATCTCTCAAGCTCCCAGGTCAGGGATCTCTCTACCAGTCCTATACTATATCCCTTAGGTCTTTGGAGCTCTGGAGGTCTTTGAACTTGCTGTTTGAAATGTTTTTGATAATTGTGTTTCAATATGCTAATTAGCTTCCTCTGTAATCCTATGCATTGTATTTGATTATTTAAAGTAATTTATCTGAGAAGGGCTCCTTAGGCCTCACCAGATTGCCCACAGGGTTCATGACACCCACAAAAAAGCCACCTGAAATCCCTGCCTCCACTACTCACGAACTGGGAGTGTCTATACTCTCCTCCCTCTCTTCTTTAGCCTTGGAGATATAGGAAGACACGTTCTGCTTTTCAGGGGAAAGGTTTAGTTGGAGCTAAATGATTTAGGCAGGTGTGAGAAGAGTTAAAAATGAAAGGTTGGCAGGTTGAAACAAAGGAATAAAATAATGACATGTGCTTATTAATTAAGTTCTCTCTTAGCTGCTGTACGATGATACCATTGCTACATCATGTTTACAAACGCCCATAGGTGTATCAGTCTATACACTACTCCAGTTAATCAAATTATCAAATTCATTAGAGGAATGAAGACATCAAACATAGATGAGTTCAAGACACTTAATGAGTTTCTCTTCACCCTTCCAAATACCAATATTTGAATACTTGCTCTTGTAGGGAACTGGATGGATTCCTGTAAGATACTCCTTAGGAAGGACAGATAGAATGGCTCAATGAAAAACAAACACAAACAAAACACTGATTTTGAATCCAGGTAACCCAAATCCTGGTTCTGCCACTTACTTCTTGTGTGACATGATCTGGGAAATGACTGGGGGTGGGGAAGGAAATTTGGGCCCACAGAAGTAAAGCCATTCCTCAGTGTGCCCCTCCACCTCCAGCCTCTATGTCTCAGAACAGGCCGTCCGTCTGTCCTCCATGCCAACAATGCACTTCCTCTTCCTCTCTGCCTTGGCATCCCTCATTTCCTTTAGAGCTTAGCTCAGATGCCAGGTCCTCATCCTCATAGGTACCAGCTCCTCCCCTCCCAAATTACCTTGTGTTTATGTTATTATTTTGTATAGACCTAGAGATGTACATGTTCCTTGAGAGAAGGGACTGTTTCATTTTTGTCTTTGTAGATAAAATTCCATAGCAAAACAGTAGGTGCTTAATAAATGATTGATTGTTCATGGTCAGACGCGCATGTGCAGAACCAAAATTCAAACTCGGGTCCTGTGACTTGAAATCCAGCGCTCTCCCCACTATGCCACACTGCCTTCTAGGGAGCGATCCTGTTCATTTCATTTAACTCATATCAGAGCTACCTAAGAAGCAATCCTTTCCAAATTGGACAGAGCCCATCAATAATAATAACTAATCATAGCTCACATTTATGTGGCATTTGCTATGCTCCAGGAACGATGCCAAGCACCTTATAATTATCATCTCATTTAATCCTTAAAACAACCACAGTATGCAGTCACTATTACTATCCCCACTTTATGGATGAGGAAACTGAGGCAGATAGTATGACTAGTCCTGGGTCACATAGCTAGTAAGTGTCAGAGGTCAGATTTGAACTCAGGTCTTCCTGACTCCAGACCCAGTACTCTATCTACTATGCTACCTTCAGTCAGTCGGTCGATGAATATACATTTTAAAGCGCCTACTACATTCCAGGCACTGAGCTAAGCCCTGAAGATATAAAGAAAGACAAAAGATAGACTATGATTTCAGGCAGTTCATAGTCTAATGAGGGAGACAAGACATAAAACAACTTTGTCAAAACAAGATATATGCCAGATGGATAAACTGGAGGCAATCCCACTGAGGGCCATAAGACCTAGATTGACCAGTTTAGCATGAATCGGTCAATCAACCAGCAATCGTTTCTTAAGCGCCTACTATGTGCCCAGGCCTGGGGATATGAAACAAGAACAAAATGGTAGCTGCCTTCAAGGAGTTCACACACACACACACACACACACTCACATAAATAAATACAAGGGAGAAAAGACACTAGCAGTTAAGAGGCAGGGATGAAGATCCTTTAATGGCAATGTGTACTCCCTGCTCTGTAAGGGTACAGCCAAAACGATTCTTAATGCTATTTAGAGACTACTCCATGGATCTAATCACAGGACTTCTCAATTAAATGTAAGAATCGCTCCTTGACATTCCAATGCTCTGAAAAAAAAATTATTTTGCCGCTGTATCAAGTGATCCCGACCAACAAACGGTCCAAAAAGCAGGTACTCCTCATCTTAAAAATGCTCCACTCCAGGAATGGCAAGACACTGAGGCCATTGCTGGGCCAAATTAAGAGTTGGGTTCCTAAGTCATCTCTAGTTACATACAAAGGTTCCATGCTGTGTCACCTCCAAATAAAGGAAGAAGTGGCCCCAGGGTCTATCCTGAACAAATAAACATCGGGAAATCAGTCAGCTCGGGGTCCACTGTCAAAACATTATTTTTTGTCTTCAGGAATGTGAAACTTCTCAATTTCATGTACATATCGTTCTCTTAAACATTGGGTTGGCTTCCTGGGCCACCCGTGCCCAGCAGAGCTGTCTGTCCTGGGACGTGGATGGAATCTCATTCTCTAGGAGGGGATCCAGCCTGGCCCACCCATCATTACTTTGTGCAGAAAACAAGAGTGTAAAAGGAAATGCTTCTTTGTTCTAGTCATCTGCCCAAGGAGCTTGGGAGATGCCTGAGGTTCCTTCATATGAGGGTAGGTAGGTGTTATAGTGGAAAGAAAGATGGCTTTGGAGTTAGAGGAGATGGGTAGGAATCTCAACTCTTTTTCTAATTTGCTGGATGTCTTTGGACAAGTCATTGTGTGTGCTCTGGGATTAGTTGTTTTTATCTATAAAATGAAAGGGTTATGACAATTTTACCTAACTAATCTATGTATTCAATGCCATCCCAATTAAACTACTAAAAATTATCTTAGTTAGAAAAAAATAACAAAGTTCATCTGGAAGAACAGAAGGTCAGGAATTTCAAAGAAACTAGGGGAAAAATGATATAAAGAAAGGCGTTTCAGCAGTATCAGACCTTAAACTATATTATAAGGTAAGAGCATGGTTGAAATGTAAAATGGATAATTTCAATTATTTTAAATTAAAAATATCTTGTATAAATAAAACCAATGTAGCCAAGAACGGAAGGAATGCAGAAAATTTGGGGAAAAGTTTAATAGTCAATCTCTCAGATAAGATGCGTTTGTGTTGGAATACGGCTGTGATGTAGCAAATGATGAGCTGGTTTAGTTACAGAAATATGGAAACCCTTGGACCTATGAAGGAAGATGCTATCTACCTTCAGAGAAAGAGGTCACAAGTCTTATATATATGTGTATGAGTCTATATGTGTATATATGTTTATGTTTATAGATATCTATATAGAAACATACATGTGTGTATATACACAGACACACACACATATATATGCATTTAATTGTACCCTTCTTTAGGGTGGAGGGGTGTGGAGGGAGGGAAAAAAATAAACAGTTCATAGCAGAGAAGAAAACCTAGAAGGAAGCAAAGAATATCTGAGTAGCTTTGAAAATAATGTATAGAATTTATTATTATAGGTTTTTTTTGAAATTTATTGTTTTATATTGAATCTTCTCATGTTCTGCTGTATATGTGGAAATGCCCTTTTTTCTCTTCTCATTTGTATTTAAGTTTAAAATGAATAAAAATATTTACATAAAAGGGGGTTAGATCTGAAGACCTTCAATGACCCTTTCAACTCTGTATCTATGAATGAATTAATATGTACTGCACACAAAGTTCTGAGGCTGGGGTTATACACGCAAAAGCAGATAGTCCTCATCTTCAAAGACAAGGGAACACAACACATATAGGGAAGTGAAGGTAACTAATAGAGTGATTGGGGTCATAGAGGAATAGATTGACACAACCTATCCAGGAACAATGGCAGAGTTGATTTGATCATGGCTCCAGAACTGGATGCAGTGGGTGAGTGGGGTGGAGGCAATGGTTGGAAAGTACATTGTGAAATACAGTTGTCTGGGCAATGGAGGATACGGTTGGAGAACAAGGATAGTAAAGGGATGGCTGGTCTTTCTTAAGATGGTGGGCCAGAAGATATAGTCACTAGTAAGGACTGGGACCCTGTTTCTTTGCTGTGGGTGATGAGGCAGCTGGCTTGACTGTGGAGGAAATGAACAGAGAATAGGGAATTGAACAAGCCTCTGATGACTAGCTGGTATATCTGTTTATTCAGGGTCAAGAGTGAAAAACAGGCTAAAGGTCAGAATGACTGATGGGAAACTACATTTCCTAATGATGAGGATAGTGGAGTTGACTACGACGGGACTCACAGTACAGCTAGGTGTGTATCCTTCCCAGTCTTACCTCGATAAAGCTTGGGCAGAAGTAGTGAGGGTTGGAAGGAGAAGAATATTCTGAGTCTCCTAAGAGGTTTCCATCATTAATTGGAAATTGTCTGTTCCATCAAGCCACCTCCCAGGAGGGTAGAGGTGACAGCACTGTGAGAAAGGACAAGAAAGGAAGCTTCCCCACAGCTCCCCTCCCCCCATGATTGTGGCATTGGGCAGCATCAACAAATTGGACTTAACCAGTGATTCAAGTCCCCCATCTGTCATTGCAGGATTTTTCTTTGGCCCCATAGCCTGAAACGTCCAATGTATTTGTTTCCCTAAGGAGGAAATCACCTTTGTTAACCCAGTTCTTAGGAAATGAATACTAATGAGGAACCAAGAGGTTCCTAATAAGATTCTGTCTCTTGCCCAGGCTCAGCGACACAGGAAGACAGGTTTGATTTTCAGGGGAGAGATTTGGTCTGAGCTCCATCATTTATACCAGGCACCAGGTGTGTTAAAAATGAAAGCCTGATCAGCTGATGTAAAGGCACGTGTAGCCTAAGGGAAAGGAGAATAAATAGTGAAGTTCTAAACTCCAGAGGATCCTAAACCACGGCTGACCTTTGTTCTGTCCCTTTCCATCATTTTCAAGTGTGGAGATGACTCGAGACCCTGATTCATGGGGCAGAAGCCCCCCCACCCCCACCCCAAATGCACCTGCCCAGGTTGGAGTCTGCCTGACCCTTTTCTTCCCAAGAAGGCCTTTCTTTGCTAAGAGCTTTGGCTGGTCCCTGTCACTGTTCTAGATAACGGATTGCCTCCACATACATTTTCAAGTGTAATGACACGCTTGCTTATTAAAGACCTCTCAGCTGAGGGAGCAGAATATTATGAACTGGCCGATCCATTCATTTTCTTGAATACTTTATTCAGTATTTTATGCTAAACCAGCAATACACCATCCATTTTCGTACAATGATCCTTATGTTCAATAAAATTGAAGGGCCGCATCATAAATCATTACAGTCATTTATTCTACATTAGACACATTAGCCACTATATTCCATAATCTATTACAATAAGGTAGATTTAAATGTACCCCAAGGACCTGCAATAATAACTGAAGAACCAAATATAGCAATTATGGATAAAATATGCTTAACCTAAAACTGCACTGGCTGCTCTGACGGCTGTGAACCCTGAGCAAAATTTAGTGCTGATGGCAACTGAACTCAACAGCGAATGGAGAAAAGAGGGAAACCGTCGATGGTGCTTCTATTCATCAGGTAATTCCATTTGGGAGTGCATGTCTAATCATAAAGGAGAAGGCACAGAGAACTGGGGGAAAGACGGACAGAAACAGACAGATAGACAGACAGTGGGGACCCTCACAAGACTCTCCAAGTAAAGGCTTGGAGGACCACTCATGGGGCATGTTATAGAGACAACTCTTGTTTAGGTAATGGGTGGACCGCATGGCTTCTGAGATCCCACGATTCTGATTCCATAAATTAATGCCTTAAGTGTTTCAGACAAAACTTTTTAGTTTTTCCGGAGAAACTGAGGTTTTAGTTTTCTTTTAGCAAAAACATCCAAAGGTTGGAAATTCAAATCCTTCCCCTACCATTTATTTATTTTTTTATTTTTAATTTTTTTTATTTAATATATTTAGTTTTCAGCATTGATTTGCACAAGAGTTTGAATTACAAATTTTCTCCCCATTTCTACAATCCCCCCCCACTCCAAGATGGTGTATATTCTGGCTGCCCTGTTCCCCAGTCAGCCCTCCCTTCTGTCACCCCACTCCCCTCCCATCCCCTTTTCCCTTCCTTTCTTGGAGAGCAAGATAAATTTCTATGCCCCATTGCCTGTGTATATTATTTTCTAATTGCATGCAAAAACTTTTTTTTTTTGGTTTTTGAATATGTTTTTGAAAATTTGAGTTCCAAATTCTCTCCCCTCTTCCCTTCCCACCCACCCTCCCTAAGAAGTCAAGAAATTCAACATAGGCCACATGCATATCATTATGTAAAACCCTTCCACAATACTCATGTTGTGAAAGACTAACTATATTTGGCTCCTTCCTAACCTATCCCCCTTTATTGAATTTTCTCCCTTGACTCTGACACCTTTTGAAAGTGTTTGTTTTTGATTACCTCCACCCCCATCTGCCCTCCCTTCTATCATCCCCTCCCTTTTTTTTAATCTTCTTCCTCCTTCTTTCCTGTGGGGTAAGATACCTAATTGAGTGTGTATGGTATTCCCTCCTCATGTCAAATCTGATGAGAACAAGATTCACTCATTCCCCCTCACCTGACTTCTCATCTCTTCCTACAGAACTGCTTTTTCTTGCCACTTTTATGTGAGATAATTTACCCCATTCTATCTCTCCCTTTCTCCCTCTCTCAATATATTCCTCTCTCATCCCTTAATTTGATTTTATTTCTTTTAGATATCTTCCTTTCATCTTCAACTCACCCTGTGCCTGCTTTCTCTCTATATATATGTATATATACATACATATATACATACATACACACACATACGTATATATACATAAACACACACACACACACACACACATATATATATATATATATATATATGTATATGTATGTATATGTGCATATTCCCTTCAGCTACCCTAATACTGAGGTCTCATGAATCATACACATCATCTTTCCATGTAGGAATGTAAACAAAACAGTTCATCAACTTTAGTAAGTCCCTTGCAATTTCTTTTTCTTGTTCTTTTTCTTGATTACCTTTTCATGCTTCTCTTGATTTTTGTGTTTGAAAGTCAAATTTTCTATTCAGCTCTGGTCTTTTCACTGAGAAAGCTTGAAAGTCCTCTATTTTATTGAAAATCCATATTTTGCCTTGGAGCATGATACTCAGTTTTGCTGGGTAGGTGATTCTAGGTTTTAATCCTAGCTCCATTGACCTCCGGAATATCATATTCCAAGCCCTTCGATCTCTTAATGTAGAGGCTGCCAGATCTTGGGTTATTCTGATTGGGTTTCCACAATACTCAAATTGTTTCTTTCTGGCTGCTTGCAGTATTTTCTCCTTGATCTGGGAGCTCTGGAATTTGGCGATAATATTCCTAGGAGATTTCTTTTTGGGATCTATTTGAGGAGGCGATAGGTGGATTCTTTCAATTTCTATTTTGCCCTGTGGCTCTAGAATATCAGGGCAGTTCTCCTTGATAATTTCTTGAAAGATGATATCTAGGCTCTTTTTTTGATCATGGCTTTCAGGTAGTCCAATAATTTTAAAATTATCTCTCCTGGATGTATTTTCCAGGTCAGTGGTTTTTCCAATAAGATATTTCACATTGTCTTCCATTTTTTCATTCCTTTGGTTCTGTTTTATAATATCTTGATTTCTCATCAAGTCACCAGCTTCTACTTGCTCCAATCTAATTTTTAAGGTAGTATTTTGTTCAGTGGTCTTTCAGACCTCCTTTTCCATGTGGGTAATTCTGCCTTTCAAGGCATTCTTCTCCTCATTGACTTTTTGGAGCTTTTTTGCCATTTGAGTTAGTCTATTTTTTAAAGTGTTGTTTTCTTCAGTACATTTTCCAGTATTTTTCTGGGTCTCCTTTAGCATGTCATTGACTTGTTTTTCATGGTTTTCCCTCATCCTTGTCATTTATCTTCCCAATTTTTCTTCTACTTCTCTAACTTGCTTTTCCAAATCCTTTTTGAGCTCTTCCATGGCCTGAGACCAGTTCATGTTTTTCTTGGAGGTTTTTGTTGTAGGCTCTTTGACTTTGTTGACTTCTTCTGGCTGTATGCTTTGGTCTTCTTTGTCACCAAAGAAGGATTCCAAAGTCTGAGACTGAATCTGGGTGTGTTTTTGCTGCCTGGTCATGTTCCCAGCCAACTAACTTGACCCTTGAGTTTTTCAGTGGAGTATGACTGCTTGTAAAGAGAACTATGTTCTAAGCTTGGGGGGATGTGCCAGCTCTGCCACACCAGCACTCCTCCTTCCCCAAGAACCCCCAACCCAGACCGGACTTAGATCTTCAGCAGGCTCTGTACTCCTGCTCTGAACCACCACTTAATTCCTCCCACCAGGTGGGCCTGGGGCCAGAAGCAACTGCAGCTGTAGTTCTGTTGCTGCCCCACCTCCACTGCCCCTGGGGGGTGGTGGCTGAACCCTAAACTCTATCACCCTGTCCCAAGCAGCTTTTCCCACTAACCTTCTCTATTGTCTTTGGTGTTTGTGGGTTGAGAAGTCTGGTAACTGCCACAGCTCACTGATTCAGGGCACTAGGGCACACTCCGCCCAGCTCCTGGTTGGTCCGCACGGCCCACGCTGGGCTCTGCTCCACTCTGCTCCCAGTTCCGTGTGGGATAGACCTCACCCAGCAACCACCCAGGCTGTCCTGGGCTGGAGCCCTGCTTCCCTCTGCTATTTTGTGGGTTCTGCAGTTCTAGAATTGGTTCAGAGCCATTTTTTATAGGTTTTTGGAGGGACTTGGTGGGGAGTTCATGCTAGTCCCTGCTTTCCAGCCTCCATCTTGGCTCCGCCCTCTCCCCTACCATTTAGTAGAAGACCTGAGTTCAAATCTAGCTTCAGACTCTTACTAGCTATGTGACTGCCTCAGTTGCCTCATCTGTAAAGTGAGGATAACAATAGCACCTTCCTCCCAGGGTTGTCATGAGGATTAAATGAGATAATATTTGTAAAGTGCTCTACACACCTTGAAGTCCCACATTAATGCTATCATCATCCTCATCCTCATCTTTGTTGCTAATTGGCTTAACCTTTCTCAGGCAGAACTTGCTGTTCCTTACATAGGATTTCTGTAAAAGGAGTTGCTATTCCCCCATTGTACAGGAAACATTATTAATTCAGACTGTGTTGTTCTGTCCTTCTCAGTTCTGCCCGACTCCATTTGGGGTTTTCTTGGCAAAGATGCTGGAGGGGTTTGCCATTTCCTTCTCCAGTTCATTTTATACATGAGGAAACTGAGGCAAACAGAGTTAAGTGACTTGCCAGGGTCACACAGCTAGGAAGTATCTGAGGCCAGGTTTGAACTCAGGAAGCTGAGTCGGCCTGAATTCAGGCCCTTTGCTCTGTGCACTATGGCACCACCTAGCTGTCCAATTCAAACTCTATTAATTCCCAATTTTTGATAATTTCACTAGAGCCTGGGTTGAAGTTTATATTTGTCCCATGAAGAGTTTGCTAAGTAAATTCACGACAGAAAAAAGTTTGCCAGGAGATTGTTTTCAATAGAAAAATGGTGCTTGAGCATGTTAGAAGGACCCTTTACTTTTGGCAGTTGCTTATCATTCTTGTGATAAAGATTGAGAGGCAGTTGGCATAGAGGTAAATCCAATCCCACCTGTGAGAGCTTGTGCCAGTGACACACCTTCTCTTGGTCTTAGTTTATAAAAGAGGAGAACTAAAGTCCCTTTCAAGTTCTAAACCTCTTATAAATAAGGCAGGGACTAACAAGTCTAAAGGGCTCCTGACTTGATGTCAGAAAATTTGAATTTAAATAGCACTTCTGGACCTCCTTGTTGTGTGACCCTACCAGGAAAGTCTCATAAACTCTCTGAGCTGCAGTATCCTCATGTATAAAATGAGAATGGCGTTATTTGCACTATTCTTTTGCTGAGAGGAAAGCAATGTATGGAACTCTAAAGTGCTGTATAGTAGGGGTTCTTCACTAGGGTCTATGAGCTTAGAGTTTTTTGTTTGTTTGTTTTTAGTATTTTGATGGCTGTATTTCAATGGAATCCACTTCCTTTGTAATCCTATGCATCTTCATTTAAACATATAAAACCTGATTCTGACAAGGGGTCCATAGGTGCCCCCAGAATACCAAAGGGGGCCATGACACCAAAAAGGCCAAGAATTCCTGCAGTATACAAATGTGAGTTATTGTTCACCTAGTTAAACAGTTCCCCAAAGGGCTCCTACTAGGTACCACTTTGCTGGGTTTGTTTTATCAACTATATAGAAGTGAAAGCTAACATTGGAGCTGTCTTTTTGAAAAGATTCCTTAATTCAGACTTTTCACCAACTTAGCCATCTTTGTCTCTAATGAACCAGACTTAGAGAGACTCTCCTTGTAATTACCCGTAGGTAAATGGACATGCACATTACAGATGATCCCCTGACACTTAGCAGGTGCTAATTGGCACCTCTCTGGGTAACCTCCACATCAGTCATGGAAATGAGACTGATTAGGTCACCGAGGAAAGCCCCCTGACTGTGCAGGATTATTCTACGAATGCCTTGTATAGGACTGGCTTCAATCAGCGTTTAAAAATGACTCCAGTGATGGGGGTTCCCCCCGGTTCCCGTGGAAAACCATAGAAGAGCCTAAAAAGTGTCTTCATCTGAAAAATATTACAGAAACCGGAGATGACATTCACAGTGATTAACTTCGACCTCCTTCTTCCTCCCCATCTTCCTTTCTATTCATGGATACCATTTCTTTGTTTTCAGGCCATTTATAATGATGACCCATTAACATCTCATCCCCTCATCACTAATATCTCCATGCTTCCAGGAGGCTTCAGCAACATCCTCAAGCCAAATGCTCCTGCTCCTTAATCATTTCTAGGTCCTCTTTACCGAGTCTCTCCAATTTGTGAAGGCATGGAGGTTGAGGTGCTGAAATATGAAGACATCATCCAGGCTCTGTGGAGGTGGATTCTTGGCTCTCTGCCCTTTTTAGAAAGACTTCAAGCAAGCAGTCTCCCTTCCCTTCTGTTTTTTCCTTTGCTCATCATCCAACTCCATTGCAGATAGATTCAATTTGCTGTTTATAATCCCTGCTCTCTCTTTTCTTACCATTCTGGTGTTACTTTTCTCCTCAAATATGTATGTGTTTTATACTGTCTCACCTTCAGTTTTTCATGCTGAATCTAATTTTCTAATTTTCTGTTCACAGCTCCAATCTTGTTTGATTTCTTGGTGGAAAGTCCCCATATAAAATACACACACACACACACATACACTCAAGTACACACATGTGTACCTATATACACAAGGCAACACATGCATATACAAATACACACACACACACACATATATATGTGTGTGTGTGTGTGTATGTGTGGATAGAAAGAAGAAAGAAAGGAAGAAAGAAAGAAAGGAGGAAAGAAAGGAAGGAAGAAAGAAAGGAAGGAAGGAAAGAAGAAAGGAAGGAAGGAAGGAAAGAAGGAGGGAAGGAAGGAAGGAAGGAAAGGAATTATTTAGTGGCCTCATTACCTACAATTTACCTTCCTCTTGATAGAAATACAGAGCTAGTGGTTCCCCACATATGGCACATTCTTCCCATTTGATGTTATCCCACTTTATACTTTTCTTTAATGATAATGACCTATGTAAACCAAATCCAAATGAATCTTTCAACAATGCCTCACAGATGCAAAGGTTTATGAAAGGGAATACATATCTGTTCATCTTAAACCCCAGACTCAAAGAGATAAGATATAAAATGGTTCTGCTCTGGCTTTCCTTGGCTCTTCAAACTAAATTGACCAGTAATTCACTTAGTTCATTAAACACCTCCCTTAGCACAAGACAAAGCTTATCAACAACAGTGATTTCAAATCAGAAAATTGTAGTTATTTTTCTAAACATACTTTCGCCTTTTCTTGATCAACTTCTATATTAAATAAGACTTTCCCTCCTCACCCTGTTCTTCCCCACTCTCAGCCTTACTTGATAATTTTATTTAGTGGCCTAGGACTGACCAAATGTGAAAACTGAATTACATGGGAGGTCAACTCTGAGACCCGCCAAGGGGAATATGGAGATCTGTCTCTACCACTGCTCCCCCTTATGTTCTTGGAGCGACTGTGTCAGGAGCCTAAACTGCTCATCTACCATACAAGCCCTGAGGAAAGTAAGTCTCATTGGAAGGGAAAATAAACCCATCACTTACAGGGGAAAAAAAGGAATCCTGCACGACTGGAAACAAACACACCATTTTCCAAGTCTCATTCTCGTCTCTGCTTCTTCCTCTGAAAGTCCTGCTCTTTTTCATCCAAGCCGCCTCTGAACTTTGGCCCTAAATCCCCTCCAAGTGCAGAGGCCCTCCAATGACCTGTTTACACTGGCTTGGGGATCTTGACTTTTTTGCAGAATGAATGAAGGCCTGTTTTTTTTTGACAAGGTCTTCAAGGATCATGACTGAGGATGGGCTCAGAAAGCACTCTATGCTTTGGGGGCCAAAATCTAAGTGTTTTCTACAAAAGACATTGTTAAATAAACAAGTCTCAGGGGAGGAAATAAACAACAACAGTTTTGCATTTGGTATATGAGGGCTCCGATACACAAGATGCTCTGTCAAGAGTGGGAGTCCGGCAATGTTTCAGAGAGGAGAGGGCCTGAGAAGAGAAGGCCTATCTAGGCGAGAAAGTGTTAAAAGAGGTAGTGAAGGCAGCTCCCACTTGGTTCAATTTGCACAGGGCCTTAGAGATACACAGCTTCTCTGTCTTTCTTCAAGTCTCACCTTAAACCTCACATTCTTTAAGAAGCCCCTTGATGCTCAGTGTCTTCCCTCTAAGATCATCTCCATCCCATCTACCTCTTCTTTGTACAAAGCTCTTTGTGTATTGTCTCCTCTATTAGAATGTAAATTTCACCCTTCACTGTATTCCCAGCATATATGCCTAGGTGTTTAAAAATTTCTCCCTACCCCTGGCTAACTCCACTCTTTACACAGGAAGTGAATATCTAGTAATCATTCTCCACCAGTGGGGAGGTCCATATTCAAATAGGCTTGAGCTCTGGGTTATATAAAGGCTTGTTGACTTGACTTGATATGGGAGTTTCCTCCAGGACATTCCCAACAAAGAAAAACAGCCCAGCCCAAGACCTTGAGGGGTAGTTTACTACAGGGAATCCAACACATATGAGAAGCTTAAACCAAGATGGAACATGGTAGATACAATGAAGAGATTCAATAGAGTGCTCTAGAAGCAATACTCTAGATTTCAGATGACTCTAGACCAAAGTGGGGAACAAGATGATCCATTAAGGTGTGAGGAAAATGTTAGAACTCAGGGGAGAAGTCAGTGAGCCATTGCACCTTTATTGATATCTTATGGGCCGGGCACTATGCTAAGCCTGGGGATACAAAGAGAAGTGAAATCCTGGTCAGGTCCCCCTCTCAGGGGAGATAATAGTACACTAAATACTGTGTAGATAATCTGAAAGAAGAGGGAAGCAGGCTTGTGCTTGTGAATGGGTGCTAGGAAGGAGGAGACAGAGATCTTGGTTTGCCTTTCTCTGTTTTCCCAGGACAAGATCCTCTGCTCTGGTTGTAGAGCTGAGACAAAAACCAGAGTAGGCTGAGCGGCAAGACAGAGCAAGGGTAGGAAAAAATATTAAGAGGGAATCTATGCACATTTAGAACCTATATCAAATTGCTCACTATTTTAGGAAGAGGGAGGGGATGAAGGGAAGGAGAAAAATTGGAAACTCAAAATTTTGTAAAAATGAATGTTAAAAATTGTCTTTACATGTAATTGGAAAAATAAAATGCTATTTTTTAAAAAAAGAGAATCCAACTAACAGCAGAGAAGGAGGAAGGGAAGGGACTTTTCATTTCCACCTCCTTGGGGCTCCATGCTTCAGTGGAGGTTTTGAGCTAACAGAATCACCCTTGCCATAGTGGGAACAGGCTGACCACACAGGCATATAAAATCTTCCAGCTACATTTTCTGGGGCCTGCCTATCCCCTTTTAAATGATAGGGGTACCAAGGCAGGCAAGTTGTAATCCAACCCCATCCAAGACAGGTGCAAGAGAGGTGCCAGGGGTCTTGTCACTCTTGGCTCAGCAAGATGCAGAGAACTCACTCCAAACATATTTGCAACACTAGCTTGACAAAGCAGGTGACTACTGTTAAGGGAAGTTTGCTTTTAGCAAAAAAAAAATTCTGATTTCCCTTCCAAAGAGAACTTACAATTATATGTCCTCTGTATGGAAGCAAAGATAGAACTGAGGAATTTGCTAGTTGGTGCAGGACACTTCATGAGGCAATTGACAAGAGGGTAAAATCATTAATGAACTCAGGAGTACTAAGGCACTCGGGAGGGCTCATTATACATTCTTAAAGAATTGGCACTCCAATGAATGTTTAGTATTAAAGACTCTGGATTATAATAAAACCGCAGTTAGGGAGGACTCTTGTGCTTAGAGCCAAAACTAGGATGGGGCAGCTGGAATTTTGTCCCAGGGCACTGGCACCGAGGTGAATATTTCTTCCCTCAAGGAGGGGGAAAGGAGGCATGTTTCCTCTCTACTGAGCATTTCTTCCATATGCCCCTGAGGGGTTAGAGGGAAGGATGGGACCTAGCAGAGGATTATAGAGTATAGGCTCTTGGAAGATGGGAGAAGAGGGAAAGGGGAGGACACATTGGCCACTCTCCTACTGAAATCATTCCTGCAGCTGTGACTTTTGTTCTGTCACCGAACTTCAATGTCTTAGGAAGAGAGAGTCAGGTTGACAACTTTGCACAATTCTGCCTCACTTGAATCCAATTCACTGGAAAGTCAAGACATCAACCATGATGTCACTGTTCCTCTTCAAAAATGAAGGACGAGCAACAACCATCTTTGGCTGGAGATTATCCTCTGTGTTGACACTACCTCTGGCCAGTGAAAAAAATCCCCAGTTAGGACTGTCTGTGCTTAGACATTCATGCAATACAATTTTCTTTCCCATGAAAAGTTTAATGGACATTTTCAGACATCACCTTCATGATGTCATTGATCCTCTTTAAGAACTAAGGATGTAAAACGACAGCAATCAATGACATTTCTCTATCTCTTCATGGTTTACAAAGTGGGGTTCTCGACAACATTATGAGGTAGAGGATGCTAACATTATCCCCATTTTACAGGTGAGGAAATTGAGGCCCAGACTGGGCTCCCGGCCAGGACTCAGATACAAGTCTCTTCTGGTTCCAAGCCCAACACAATTACCAGTTAATAGCACCATTTCTCATTTAATTATGTTAGTGAAAGGGCATGTGGTCTAAAGGTCCCAGTCAAGACTGGAGATGGCTCGAAACACCCGGGCTCTGGGATTTCGGAGACCCGGATTCTGGTTCTGCGTTTGCCCCCATTGAGCAGTTACAAAGCTGAGGGTGGGGAGGGCTTTGCCTCTGGGGTCTGAGTCTCCTCATGGGTAAAATGAGGGGGCCGGCCAAGATGATCTCCATGGCCCCTTCCAGCTTTGACATGCTATGATTCTGTGATTAAGCCAAGACAAGCACACAATTAAAATAGATAAATGGCTTTTAGTTGGAAATATTAGTGAACCCACCCGCCTGTCAGCCAGCTTAGCGCATAATCAGGCCTTATTACAATAGTATGCAAATTGACGAACCTACAGACATTCTTCTAAACTCTTGTTTTCATTATAGATTCAGTCTTTTTTTCTTTTACCCCCCAGAATAATAGTAAATGACACACGAACTTCATATGAACTATAGGTCATGAAAGGATTTAGTATTGGCATTTTTAATCTAAAAAGTCTGGTGCCAGGAAATCAATATGTTTCAGTTGCAGCATTCGAATGCAATTTTCTTCATGTAACAGGGTTTCTTTCTTTCTTTCTTCCTTTTTTTCCCCCTTAAAAAAATAATGAATAATTCCTGGTTTTTCTATGAAACAAGCAGCTGTATTATAAGGTAATGACATCAATAACACATTACATGTAAACAGAAAATGAACAAAAAAATCATTCAAGGCCCTTTTGAAACTGGTATGCTTTTCATCAGTGCTATTACAGGCGCCATTCACATTATTGGATTGAACCATGCTGCATAACCAAGGTGCTGACAAGCCGTGATTACCCAATAACTCCTGTATTCCTTTCAGGCAGGTTCACCGAGAGGACAGGAACGCAAGGCCTTCCTGTGGGGCGCGCCGCCTTCCAGCAAGACCGACTCAATGAAACCCAATGCCCTCTCCATTCTGCGCGTACCAAACGGGGCCCGTGCACTTCCTGAGAGGTAATTAGGACTTTTCCTCCTTTGTTCTCAATTGTTTCAGTTCACAAATATTTCTAGTGTAGAGAAGAGGGGCCTGGTCTCAATATTGGAAGTCCTATTCACAAACCTTTCCATGGGATGGGTTAGAAAGTTTACATCTGACTCTGTCCTTTGCTGAAGAATCAACAGGGTAGCTTGGTACCGTAACCAGCACCTGCAGAGAGGGGGTGACACGGGCATGTTGCAGGCCCCGAGTCACATTCTTAGGGTTTGTTCTTGGCAGGCTATCCCGCGCTCCCTTGTCTTGAAGATGCCCAAATACTTTTCCAAAGGTAGTGGATAGATGGACCTGGAGTTAGGAGGAACGGGGTACCATTCAAATGCCTCAGACACTTACTGGTTACATAGCTCTGAGCTATGGACTCTGAACACTGGACCTCAGTTTTCTTATCTGTAAAATGAAGGGGAGTTGGGCTCCATCACCTAAAAGGTCTAACTCTTAATCTGTGATCCTAGAAGCCTGACACAAGTCACTGGTCTCTCTGATCACACACCTCTAAGCACACTTAGCCAACACAGGGCTGAAAGTGGTGAGCTGGGGACGCAAGGCAGGTGGTGAAATCCGTCACTCTGCCGCTCAGTCAGACGTGTGGCTACGTTCCTTCCACAGGGAGCAGAGCCTGCTACAGAGATGACTCCCTCCCCACACCCCCAACTTTTTTCCTCTGCAGCTTTTCAGCCATGCAGATAACTCAGCTGGTCCACTGCTCATGGTCCGACCGTGGAAACACAGTCAAGCAAGCCTCAAACAATTTAAGCAAGCAGTCTGGAGCTGTTCCTTCTGGGTGGTCACTCACCATATACTTGACATCATCCTCTCCCCAGGAGAGATCAGATTTTAAAAACAATTTTCTTGGCTTCCAGTGTGGCTGTGGGAAGTTGGGGTTGTGGTATATGTGCACCCCTAGTTGTACACACCCTTTCTCCACAATTGAATCCATACGATTCACTGCTCGCTCCCCCTCCCCCAAGTCTTATCTTGAAGCTGTAATTTAAAAGAAATCTAGATTTCTCAGGGTCCCCCCCATGCCTGTAATATAACCCTTCCTCATTTCCAGAATCCCTGGCTTTCTTCAAGGTTCACAGCTTTTCTTGATATCACCCCCTACCAGTGTCTCATTTCCACCCAAAATTAGCTTTGTCTATATTTTATACGTACTTATACGTGCTACGTACTTCTCTAAACAGAATGTAAACTCCTTGAAGCCAGGGACCTATTTATTTTTCTTTGTATCTCTAGAACTCAGCCCAATGGATAGAGTGCTCGGCCTGGGGTCAGGAAGATGTGAGTTCAAATTCAGCCTCAAACACTACCTGTGAGACCTTGGGTAAGTCCCTCACTTTTCTCAGCTGTAAATTGGGGATGATAATAACAGCTCCCTCATAGAGTTGTTGTGAGGATCAAATGGGATAATATTTATTAAGTATACAGTGCCTGGCACACAGTGGGTACTTTAACAAGCTTATTCTCCCCACTCCTTCCCTCCCACATTTCTACTGTTGTTGTTCAGTTGTGGCTGACTTTTCATGGCCACATTTAGGGTTTTTATGGGCAAAGATGCTAGAGTGGTTTGCCATTTCCTTCTCCAGTGGATTAAGGCAAACAGGGTTAAATGACTTGCCCAGGGTCATACAGCTAGTAAGTGTCTCAGGCTGGATTTGAACTCAGATCTTCCTGACTCCACGTTCAGTGCTCTATCCACTGAGCCATCTGGCTGGTTTCTTAATTAGAATGCTTGTCAATTGAACCTAATCTTATGATTATCTGGAGCTTACTAGATGAAAAGATAGACTTTCTTAAGCTAGGTAAAGACTAGTCTAATTATTTTCAATTTGATCCAATCGGATGAGCACGTTATTAACTAGATGCTTGGCACTGGGCACATGAAGACAAAGAACTCATCCTTGCCCTCAAGGAGCTTATATTCTCCTGGTGGGAAACAATGCATGTGCAGATCCGTAACTTCTCTTATGAGTCTAGAACATGGCAGGATCCCAAGAAACGCTCATTCAATAAATGAACAAATCATCTTTTAAAATGAAAATCACCAATGACATCTCCAAGTGGCATGACTCAAGTATAAAATTTTTTTTATAGGATTAAGGATAATTCAGTTCACTTTTGTTAGTTCCTACTAATTTAGGCTTCGTCTAAACTTGTTTTTTCGTGTAGTGCCTATCACCACACAGATAGTAAGAGCTTAACAAATGTTTGTTGAATTATCTACTAAGTGAAAGAAATGGTACTAAGAGTTATGAAATATCCAAAAAGAAAGATTTGCCCTAAAAAGTTCCACATTTCATTCAACCAACCAACCAACCAACCAATCAACAAGCATTAATTAAGTGCCTACTGTGTGCCTGGCACTGCGGTAGACGCTGGAGATAGAAAGACAAAAATGAAGCAGGCCCTGCTTTCAAACAGCTTCCATTCAATTGATGGAGACATGCATGTAAGGGAGTCTATATAATTCATAGTCGATAGCTAAAATAACTATAAGTAAGTGTGTAGTCAGAGAATTTGGAGGGGGAAGGTCTTTTGCTGTATCATACGGCAGTTGGGGCACAATAAAACCCTGAATTAGGAAATGCAATGGAAATGTTCAAGACTCAAAATTATCTTCCTAAAGTTTGTGTCTGGCTGTAAAACTGACTCAGAGGCTATCCGGCCCAACCCCTTCATTATAGAGAAGAGGAAATAGAAGGGGAGGTGACTTGTCCAGAGTCCCACAGGTTCTAAGTATCACAGTCTGGAATTGAACCCAGGTTTATTGAGTCCACTATCCTGTGTCCTTTTGCTGGCACCATATTGCTTTTTAAAAATCAAGATAAGTCATTTGGGGAGGGGGGGAGGGAGTTTGAACCCATGCCCATTAGACTATAAGATCCTTGAGGGTAGGGACTGTCTTCCCTTTTTGTAACCCCAGCACAGTACTTGGCACATAGTAGGTGCTTAATGAATATTTATTGAATGAATTGCTGAATGTTTCATCATTATAGAAATAATGTGGGAATTCCCTTTGAAACTTACAAATTTAGAAAATTGCCTGGGGGCCATTCAGAGATTAAGTGATTTACCTAAGATCACACAGGACTTGAACTCAGGTCTTATTCACTCCAAGGTCAGTCTTCTATCTACTGTGCTTCCCCTCTCCCCCACAAACAGGCATTGGACAGAAAACCACAGTTGACAACATATGAGTGCCAAAACAACCAAAGAGACTGGAAGGATTCCTGGAAAAGTGAGACTTAATGATGGGCCTTGAAGATGGCTGGGATCTGGACATGCAGACAGAAGGTAGAAGGGTATGATGGGCCAGAGTTAGCAGCAGAGTAAAAAGAGCTTGAATCTGGGAACCCTAGGGAGGCAGAAGGAGGAGTCATGGGCACTAAGAAACCTGAATCTGATTACTGTCAGCAACACCTAGGGGTCGATGCTTGAGCTCCAGGGCCATTTTTGCACAAGGGAGCACTTACTTGGCAGCACCCTGAGCCTGGCTTCTCCATCTGTAAAAACCATTGCCTGCCCGGAAAACCACACATGTTATGAAAATAAAGACAAAAGTTCTGAGTTCTTGGAAGAGGGAAGGCACAGAACCTGTCCAAGTTTTCATTGTACTGTTATTGTATTCCTATTGTTCTGAACTGAGTGCTGGGCTTGTAGTCAGCACAGCTTGGGTCAGGAACAGCCTAACTCCAACAACTCACCAATCATGGCAAAATTCAGCTTCCCTTCACAATACCTCTCCAATCTGCCTTTCCAGACTAACTTCAATTGCTCCCCTCTCCGGTGTTCTACATTCTATCCCAGCTAACTAATTACTGTTCTTTGCTGTTCTTTGCCTAGGCTTTTTCCAGACCTAGATCATCCCCCACCTCATCTCTGCCTCCCAGCTTCCATCAAGTCTCAGGTCAAGTGCCCCTTCCTCCAGGAAGCCTTTCCTGATTCCCCCATTCATGCCCTACTCAAACTCTCCCAAATTACTAAGTCTTCATTATGTATGTATTTTGTACATACTGGATAGAGAGCTGGCTTCAAAGGCATGGAGACCCGGGTTCAAGTCCTGCTTCAGACACGTATTGGCTGTGTGACTCTGGGCATGGTCATTAATTCTTTCACTGCTCTAGGGAACTTTTTGAGACTATGAGTTGCAGAAAATTGTGCCAACCTGCATCGTAGGACATGTCAGAACCTTGTGGTTCACTGGCAAAGCCTTCAAGACATCAAGGTCATGGACATGTCAAGATAAGAGATCAGAGGAGGCCTCACATTTGCAATCCATTTTGCACACAGCATAGGTCTAAATTATCCTTAAAGCATGATGGTAAGATTACTGATAAAGGCCCTAAAGATCTATTATTACCAGCATATAGGAGGCAGCATGGCCTAGTGAAAACAGTCTTGGCTTTGGAGAAGATCAGGGTTCAAATCCTGAGTCTGCCACTTATTACTGCTATGATCTAGAGTAAGTCATAACTTTTAAATGAGAATGTTGGACTGGATTTCTTTTGGAGATGGACAAAGGTCTCTTTTGCCTCAAAATCTATGATCTTATAAACATGGTGCCAATCTTCTTTATAGAGGTGGGGGACTATGGGTGGGGAATATTGCATATACTGTCAGACTCCATTGATGAATTACTTACTGTCTTACTAAACTGCTATTTCTCTCCTCTTTCCCTTCCTTTCTCCCTCCCTCCTTTCTTGCTCTCTCACCTCTCTCTCTTTCCTTCCTTCCTTTCTTTCTCTTTCTTTTTTCCTTCTTTCCTTCCTTCTTTTCTTTCTTTCTTTCTCTTTCTCCTTCTTTCTTTCTTTCTCTTTCTGTCTTTCTCTTTCTCTCTCTTTCTTTCTCTCTCTTTCTCTCCCTTCTTTCTTCCTTCCTTTCTTTCCTGCATTCCTCCCTGCCTTCCTGCCTTCTTATTCCAAAGGACATATTGCTGAGTAGGAGAGGAAGGATGGATATAGTCCGCAATAAATATGATATAAAAACAAAAGGATATCAATAAACATTTTAAAACAGGAAAACAAAATGGTGACAAAGAGTTGTCATAGATATCATCCAATGTCACTCAGGGCATCTTGGGTAAGCCTGACAATGGAACCTAAGAAGGTTTCTGGCTTTCTCCATGAGACCAATGAGTTTTTAAAACCTTTGTTGACCATATATAACTTCTATTATTTTTTATGTACTGAAACACAAAACCTTAGTGTGATAATAGGGGTGGCCCTCAAAGTGATGGAGGAGAGCAAAGGAAAAAATGGCTGCCTACTCCTGCCCCCTCCGCCCTGCCATACTGCCAAATGGTGGAGTGCTGAGATTCCATACAGGCCAACTGGAAGACCACAGCTCATGGGTGCTGGTGGTGAAGGAAGATGGGCCTATTGGAACAATATAAATGGCAAAAGTAAACTACGAGTATTTCTAATTTTCATAGAAAGCAACCTCAGCTTCTAAACAAGGAGCTCATTTCCTGATGGAACAATGCAGCATGAAGGAGAAATCATTTTTATTCTATGGGTTTGCGCCATGGGTGCCTGCTACTCTCAGCCCAGATGAAAACCGAGGCTGCCGGCTCCTAAATCTCCACTTTGGGGTTAATTTTGTTATGGACTTCTGTTTAACCTGCTCTCCTGGTCCAGCCAAAGAAAATTAATTGAAGCTGAGCCTCACCTTGACTGTCAAATATCCTGCTCTAATTTCATTATAGTCACTACTGAATAGAAATCCCAGTGACATGTAGTCAACAGCCATTCACAGTTAAAGCCACTTGAAAAATTAGATAAAACTTATGCGAACATCTGAGCCCAAAGTAAGGAGATTCCTCTCATGTAGCCACTGTTTCATTTGTGCATTGGGCTCAGGTGGGCAAAAAAAGAAAAAAAATCTTGGTAGGTGAAAGCGAGCTTGCCAGGGAGACAGGAGACCCAGGTTCAAATTCAGGCTGCTGTCCATTAGCTGTTCAGTCTTGGATGAGTCATTTACTGTGCCCTGCCTGGGTCTCTGTTTCTTCATCTATAAAACGAAGAGAGTTGAAATATTTGAGCCTCAAGACCCTTGCTCCCTTTAAATGTGTGCTCCTGTGATCTGTACAATATACTGGGGCTGGGCAAAATGATCTCTAAGGTCATTTTTAGGCCTGAAATTCTCTGGTTCTGGGATTGGCCATACTGGGCCAGACGTATGCTTCACCCAGCCCGGTGTTCTGTGCCTGACAGACATACCTTGCTAGATGTCGTGGGAAAGCACCTTTGTCCTCTCTGATGTCTGCCTCCAATGGTTTGGCATTTAGTTTCAAAATGTTTTTGTTTCCCTTACAAAGTTTTTGTGGATCCATGAATCAAAACCCTCTTGGAACCTATGTATTCAAATGTCACAATCAATCTTATGAGTTTATGATCTATTGCTTTGTGCAGTGGTGGAGGTGTCAAACTTTGAACTTGTGATTTCATTGGTGTGAGGAAATCCTGGTGTGGAAATTCTATCCACCAACTGAAATCAGCAACTGACTGGTAATTTATACTTTTCTATGGTTGCCTGGAGAATTAAGTGGTTAAGTGACTTGCACAAGGTCACATGTCACATGGCTAGTATGTGTCAGAAGCAGGACCTAAAACCAGGTGTTCCTGATTCTAAGACTATTTCATTCATCAATTAACTAATCCCAAGAGTACTTGTCCTATGCAAGGCACTGTGCAAGTTTCTGGGGATCCAAAGACAAAAATAAAACAGTCTCTACTTTCAAGGAACTTATATTCTACAGAAGAAAAACAAGATGTATGTAAAAAATTAAATACAGAGTACGGAGGGGATAGACTGGACTTGTGATTTCATAAAGGGAACATCCAATGAGTAAACTCTCTCTACCAATGTAGATTAGCACCTTTTCTACCATTCACAGTCTCAGAGTAGGATTTTTTAACTCTTTTGTTATGAGTCACTTTGTCATACTTTGACCCTTCCTCTGAATTGTATTTTTAAGAGCATAAAATCAAAAGCAAAGGATTACAAAAGAAACTATTTCTATTGAAATATATTGATCAAAAACCAAAAAACAAGTTCATGGACCCCAGATTAAGAATTCCTGTCTTAGAGAGTTGCCTAGATCCCTGAGAGACTGTGATGTACCAGTAGAAGTTACATGCAGAACTTGAATCCAGGTCTTCCTAACCCTGCTGTCAGCTCTTTATCCACTGGATCATCCTGCCTCTCTATAGAATATACAGAAAATAATTTTTTGGGAGGTGACACTTTTAACTGGGAGAACCAGAATAGGATTCTCCTGTTCCCTTCCCTTTGTATACTCTAAATGAACCTCCTTTGCATTTTACATTGTGCTCTTCTGTTTGAGTATCTGAAGTCTGAGTGAAAAACCCTAACCTACCCTCCAGCCTCTGGCTTTTGAGCCTGAGCTCATTCTCATGGTTATTTTAGTGGCTTTGCTCCTTCCTCTATGTTGTCATCTCTGGGTTGATCTTCTTAATACCAGTATTTTTCTAATTTAATTTTCTGAGTCACAACAGTTTCCAGAGAATTGAAGTTAAGGATCACTCAGAGGTCAGTGGAGAGAGTCTGGTAACATATTGGAAACAACAGGGAAAGGAAGAGTGGTGTAAATGATAGTATCAAGGAAATGAATGTATGAGCAAAAAAGTAGATGAGAGGGGCCCATAGCAAGATTAGAGGATAATGGACAAATAGCTTATATACTCCAGTGATATTCTTTCAATGTCAAAAGATAGTGAAGAAGACCCCCAGAAGGCCAGGTAGGTCTATTATGATGAAGGATTCTGCGATCAGAGGATCATAGATCTAGAACTATAAAAAAGGGACATCAGAAGCCATCTATTCAATCCAATTTTAATGGACAGATTCTTTATTTTCTCTTTTAAAAATTATCTTCTCATTTTTAAATGGATTTGGTTTTATGACTTGATATGATGGTATCTGGCAATTGGTTCAAAGCTATAATTCATTTTTTTTCTCCTGGGGCTGTGCAGACATTGATGACTCCAGAAAGGAGAGTGAAATCATTGACTTTATGCAACTCTACCTCACTTAAATCCAATTCACGCCTAAGTTAAGACATTATCCATGGTGTCACTGGTACTCTTTGAAAACAAAGGACAAACAACAACCTGCATGAGCCAAATGGCATAAAACCACCTGAAAACAACTTTTGTAGCCAGCTTGTGACCGTGGTGGGATGGTGGATTATTATCATTTTGCCATAAAAAAGAATGAAATTGACATTTTCAGAGGAAACTGGGAAGACCTGTATAAACTGATGCAGAGCCAAGTGAGCAGTACGAGGAGAACATTTTATATGATGTAAACAACATTATGGAGGGAAAAAACTTTGAAAAACTATAGACTCTGGCCAATACAACAGTAAGCCACCTGTCCAAAAGAATGAAGGTAAAACTTTCAGAGGGGTGATGAACTTAGAATGTAGAAAGAGAAATACATTTTCAGACATGAAATTTTTCAGATGTGGTTAAATGTGGGAATTTGTTTTGCCAGTCTGTGTGTGTATATAAATATATAAATGGGTGTGTATATGTGTATCTGCATATATGTGCACATATATACATACACATATACTTTCTTAATATGGGGGGAGAATAGGAGGAAAATTAATTTTAAAATGGAAAAATCTATGTCCCTTATACAAAGATAAGAACATTATTTTTAGCTGTTAAAGTGGGTTAAAATGCCTATGAACCACGTGATGAGGTGGTTGGAAGGCAGAGCAATGAGTTATCCATGGACCAAAGATAAAATCCTTCTTAACAATTTATCCTTTCACACTCTCCCTGCCCCAAAATAACCACCTCCCAGTTTTCAGAGGCTGAGAATCCTCCCCTGCTCCCTCCCACCCAGAAGATCTCCTTGCCTGGAGTACCACCCAAAGCTAAGTTCTAAGAAGCTGGCCAAGTAAAAGAGAGAAGGCCTGGCTCTTCAGAAGATGGGCCCTGAGGCTCTTGGTTTATCCAGTAGAGACTTCTCCAAAGAAGTTGATGGGGAATGTCTCAGCTTTCCAGAATGGCAGAGAACAAGACAGACTTTCCTTTTCTTTAGTTCATACATGAAGTGATTGGGACAGTGGGGAAAGAGATGATGCCAAAGGCTTAGAGTATAATGATGATTGAGCTAATTAAGCACCGACTGACTGAGTGAGAGAGGGCTAAGAGGAAAGAGGGATGGGTGAGTCTGAGTCTAGGCAGCACAAACAAGGAACAATGGAAGTAGCCTAGAGAACAGAAAGACAAATCTGGTCACTGTTACCAAATGTTGTGGGAAGCACCTTGGCAACCATCTCCATGACTGACATTGGGTGGTAGTGAGAGCACCAGGCTTGTCATCAAAAGACTGGTTCTGACTCCCAATTTTGAGCCTCAGTTTCCTCACCTATAAAATGAGAGAGGTGGATCTGATGACCTTTAACATCCCTCCCAACTCTAAGTCTAGGAGCCAAAGACATAGTGTGCCCTTAATAAATGTTTGTTGAATTGTTAACATCTCACTCCAAGCCTGTTTTCCTCACCAGCAAAATTACAGATGAAAAGCTTTGGTAAATACTCTTAATAAAATTAAATGAGTGTTTATATAGACCAAAGAGTGCTCTTGCAGCTACACAAATGAATTATATCCCACTTATTTGAAGAAAGGGAGTATGCTGAAGAGTCTTTTGTCCTGGACTGTGCATGTGTGCATTGCACACACACACACACACTCACCCGCCCCCACACGAGCATAGCCCTTTTTCTGTGGAATATATGAATCCTCCCTGGCAAAGTCTCAAGGTAAATAGATAAAATTAAAAAGTAATGTTTAGCATATGCCTACTCACACAATGCTGGGCAGTATTTCCCTTATCCGGCATTAAGGCCAGTTGAGGGGATCAGTCATTCCAACCAAAAAAAAAGTGGAAACCCTGAAATGACAACACCAGAAAATTCGGAAAACAGTGTTCTGGAGACAGATAAATGCCCATGCAGCTATTGGCCTCCTCTAATTAATCTCATATGTAAGACTCAACCAGAGAATTAGGGGGAACTTGTGTGGCCTCTTGTGTTCAACAGGGCAGAAATGAAAAGGGAAAAATAATGCCATGTATGACTGAAACCTCAAAAAAAACTCTCAGTTCACCCAGGACCTTTTAAAGAAAAATAAATGTGTATTATCTTCTGCAAGGGAGTGAAGATTTTGATAAATGCTGTTTCAGATGACAGGGAAAGCAAACTGGGATTCTTAGGAGTTTTGATTCCACTTCATCCTTGTTCAGAAGACAAGAAAGTCTTTGGCTACTCTTAAAACTAGAATGAAATTTACTGTGTAAGTTAAAACAAAACATTTCTGGGGGACTTTGGGCAAGGTGCTGAATTTCTCTGGCCTCACTTTCCTCATCTGTTAAATTTCTGGGTTGGCCTAGATGATCTCTATGGCCCATTCTAGGTCTAAAATTCTATTTTTCTATTGCAGGGGTGATTACCCAATTAGTGAACTGTCTAGGCCTTTAATTTTTCCTAATGCCCCTCGGCCTTTAGCCATTTTACAGCTCACTGAACTTTCCTAGGAAAGGGAAACCACTGAGTGGAGATCAGATGCTCCCTTTGCCTGAAGGACATCTCTCCTGAGTTGCCTTTCTGGCACCACAGACTCACCTGGTCTAAGACTAAACTTGTTGTCCTCAAACCCTGCTGCCTCTTCTGCTTTCACCACTATCATTGGATTCACCACTACGTAACCAATTACTGATGTTCATTTAAAAAAGTGGTTGTCACCTTTGACCCTCTGCTTTAACTTCCATACTTCTAAAATATTGCCCAGCCTCTCTATGTGCTACACCTTAATGCTAACTGAAGCCCTCATGGCTTTCCTAGTTTAATGCAAAAGCATCCCACTTATTCTTCTGGCCTTAACATTCTCTCCCTCCCAAACTCATCTTCACATTGTTGCCAGGCTTCATTGTCCCCAGATATAGTAATTCCACCCTTGTGCTCCAGATCTTTTAAAGGCTCACATTTGCCCACAAAGTAAAATTCACAGAGCCACAGACTCTCATAGTTGGATGAGATCTAAGTGGCTATCTTGTTGAACCCATACTCGAAAAAGAGACTTCCTCTTTATGTACCCAAAGAATGGTCATCCAGGTTCTGCTTGAACCACAAGGGAGGGGGGGAAAATCATAACCTCTTGAAGCAGATCATTACATTTCTGAATAGCTCTAATTCACAGACATACAGATTTGCAGAGTTGAGAGGGACGTTAGTGACCACTGAGCCCAACCCGTATTGGAAAGAGAATCTCTAAAATCGACTCAAGTGGATGCTTGGAGACTTCTAGTAAGAAAGAACTCACTAACCTCTGACATTGCCCGTTCCATATTTGGAAAGCTCCAGTTGTTAGGAACTTTTCTGTAATACTTTTTAAAGTCCTGGATCCTAAGCCCCTATCAATGAAATCTAAGAATCACATTAGCTTTTGGGGCTGCCATAGAACACACACCAACTTTGAACCGACTGAACCCTCCAGATCTTTTTGGATGTCTTTAAGTCAACGGGGGGACGCCAGGAAGAGCTAGAAAGACTTGGCATCAGTATATATTTATTCCTTGGCCTGCCATCATATCAGGAAGGTACATTTCAAATACAGAAACAAACATAACAGTCCCAAAGGCACAACTACCATAATTATGATAGCTAACATTTATATGGTGCTTACTATGTGCCAGGCATCGTGCTAAGTCCTTTACAGTTAAGAGTGCAATGAGAGGGGCAGCTAGATGGCACGGTGAGTAGAGCACTGACCCCGGAGTCAGGAGGACCTGAGTTCAAATCCGGCCTTAGACACTTGACACCCTTACTAGCTGTGTGACCTTGGTCAAGTCACTTAACCCCAATTGCCTTGCCTTCCCCCCTCCAACAAAAATAGAATGCAATGAAACGACCACCCAATATGGGCATGACCTGTAGAATATAAAGCAATAGAAAATCCAGGAGAGCTAACTAACATTGCACAAGGTATATCTCATGCCATGGTCACTGTTCTTTCCTAGAAAAAGGAGAACAAGGAATAGAACACAGAGGCATCCTCCCCACTTCTCTTTGAGTAAGATTTTTTACTTTTATTTTCACATTGCCTACATTGCCCTCTTTTTCCTCCCCTCCCCTTCCAAGACAGCCACCCATTAGACTAAAACTTTTTTTAAAAAAGAGGAAGAGGGGAAGCATTGTAAAATCAATCAATACATCAAAAAAGACTGACATTGTGGACCCTCCCTGCCCACCTTTAACAAAGATTAGGGGGAGTCCTCTTCTCAGATCTCTTTTGAGAAGTAGGCAGCTAAGTAGCATAGCAGAGTTCAGGACCTAGACTCAGGAACACTTGAGTTCAAATCCTGCCTCAGACACCTACTGGATGAGTCATTGAATCTCTATGTGCCTTAGTTTCTTTATCTGTAAAATGGGGATGACAATCACACCTACCTCCCAAGGATTTTGTGAGGATCAAATGAGAAAATATTTGTAAAGTACTTTGCAAACAGCAAAGTAGTATGCAAATGCTAACTGTTGCTATTATTGTTGTGTTGGTGGTGGTAGTGGTGGTAGTGGTGGTGGTGGTGGTGGTGGTGGTGGTGGTGGTGGTGGTGGTGTGGTGATGGTGGTGCTGGTGGTGGCGGCGGCGGTGGTGGTGATGATGGTGGTGCTGGTGGTGGTGGCAGTGGTGGTAGTGGTGATGGTGTTGGTGGTGGTGGCGGCGGCAGTGGTGGTGGTGGTGCTGGTAGTGGTGGTGGTGGTGGTGGCGGCGGCGGTGGCAGTGGTAGTGGTGGTGGTGGTGGTGGTGGTGGTGGTGGTGTTGGTGTTGGTCGTGGTGGTGGTGGTGGTGGCGGCGGTGGTGGTGGTGGCGCGGCGGCGGTGGTGGTGATGATGGTGGTGCTGGTGGTGGTGGCAGTGGTGGTAGTGGTGATGGTGTTGGTGGTGGTGGCGGCGGTGGCGGCGGCAGTGGTGGTGGTGGTGCTGGTAGTGGTGGTGGTGGTGGTGGCGGCGGCGGTGGCAGTGGTAGTGGTGGTGGTGGTGGTGGTGGTAGTGGTGGCGGCAGCGGTGGTGGTGGTGGTGATGGTGATGGTGCTGGTAGTGGTGGTGGTGGTGGTGGTGGTGGTGATGGTCGTGGTGGTGGTGGTGCTGGTGGTGGTGGTGGTGGTGCTGGTAGTGGTGGCGGCGGTGGTGGTGGTGGTGGCGGTGGTGGTGCTGGTGGCGGCGGTGGTGGTGGTAGTGGTGATGGTGTTGGTGTTGGTGGCGGTGGCGGTGGTGGTGCTGGTGGTGGTGGTGGTTATTAGCAGTCCAGCTTGGTCATTATAATTTTGCAGCACTCAGATCCATCTCTTTTGCTGTTGTCCCTTCCATTTATTTGGCTGTACTCACTGGGTATGTTGTCTTCCTGGTTCTGCTTGCTCCGCTCTGCATCAGTCAGTTCATAAAAGTCCTTCTTGGTATCTCTACTTTCCTTATGTTTGTTGCCACTTACAGCAGTATTCAATGTGGCACATTAATATACCACAATTTGTTAAGCCTCTTTGTTTTTCTTTATTTTCTTCCACAAAAAAAATTGTTGCCACAAATATTCTGGCATATACGGAGACTTTATTTTGGTCACTAATGTCTCTGGGCCATAGAGTAAAGATACTGCATCAGTTTACTTGCTTGGTTACAAATTGCTTTTGAGAATGGTGATGCCAATCACAGCTCTAACAACAATACATTAACATGCACATCTTTCCCAGCCCCTCCAACATCGACATTTGCCTTCTTTACCATAGAGAAGCAGATTTTATCACAGCATGACTCTACAATCGCCTTGCCCTAGATATGAAGTTGCCTTCGGTGGAACTGTTTTTGGGCATTGCTCTCAGGACATACAGCCCGTGGTCCCAAAGCTCTGGGCTTCCTGCCTTTCTTCCTCTTATTGATCCAAGCTGTAACATCTGTTCCCCTGCGTACAAATCCCAGGGTACTCCTTCCTTCATGAAGTCTTCTACCATCATCCCCATCAGAAACAATCTCTGCTCCCTCTGACCTCAGGTTTCATACAATTGCTGTATTATATTCCGCGCTAAGCTGCTTGGTGTTATAGAAAATATTGGATTGGGATTGGGAGTCAGGGCACCCAGGTTCAAATGCTCGTTCTGCCTTTTACTATCTCTGTGACCTGAGACAAGTAACTTCCCATATCGGCTTCCTCATCTGTAAAATGAGGGGACTCAACACATGACTGGGAAGGTCTCTGCCAGCTATAGATCTGCTTTTCTCTGATCTTATAATTGTGGCACGGCTTCGCTTATTTGCGTATGTGTGTATTCCACGTGTTGCACGAGGGTACGTGTTGTACCTTTCTGTATATCCATCCCCAGCCGCAGCACAGGACTCTGAACAGATGAAATGAATTAAAGGCTATTGAATAAATAAATGGACAGATGAAGGAAGAAAAAGGAGTAATCGTAGTGCGGTGGAAAGAACCCCAAGCTTGGAATCACAGGATGTGAGTGTGAGCCCTGACTTTGCATAGATCAGTCCTAGCAGGAACAAGCAATGAGAGCTCATGCATGAAGGAATAAGGAAGAAGTGAAAAGGGGAATGGATGGGAGATGGTCAGGGACTTTGGAGCTGGATGACACCTTGGAGAGCACCTAGTCCAACTTCCTCACCCAGGCCACATGAGGTATAAGTCACAGAGCCAAGCTTTGGGCTGAAGCAGCCAAGGGGTACAGGGCTAAACACTGAATCTGGAGTCAGGAAAGCCTGAGTGTGAATCCTGCCTCACATACTTACTAGCTGTGTGACTCTGGGCAAGTCACTTAATAATCTCTCTTTGACTCAGTTTCCCTCACCTGTAAAATGAGGATAAGAATAGCACCTACCTCCCAGGGTGGTTGCGAGGATCAAACAGGATGGTATCTGTAGATTTGGAACACTTTAAAATGCAACTCTAAACCTAGTGCTCTTGTCACTGACTCTCAGAAGGGAGGCATCCTGAGAAAAACTAGCTGTTCTGTGTGTGTTACTATCATGGAGGATGGAAGGAGGGAAGAAAGGATGGAAGGAAGGAAGGAAAGCAGGAGGGGAGGAAAGGAAAGAAGGAGTGAAGGAAGGAAGTAGAGAAAGAGGGAAGGAAGGAGATAAGGATTTATGAAGTACTTACTATGTGTTAATAATTAAGATATTAAATAATTAATTGATTTATTAACTTATTAAGCACTGGGGCCGTAGGAGAGGCATTGGATTTGGAATACAAGTTTCTGGCTTTGGATCTCAGCTCTCCCACCATGCAATCTGTGTAACCTGGACTCAATCCTTTTGCCTCTCTGGGTCTGTAAAATGAGGGGGATGGTAAATGACCTCAAAGGTTCCTTCCAGCTCTAGAGACCATCGATTATGTAGGAAGAGGAAGAGGAATGTCTTGATTGAAATGATCGTTTGATCCTCACAACAACCCTGGAAGGGAGGGGCTCCTATCATCCCCATTTACAGATGAAGAAACTGGAGTGTGACTTACCCAAGGTCACACAGCTGGTGTCAGAGGTCACATTCGAACTCTGGTTTTCCTGACTCCAGGCCCAGTGCTCTATCCACTGCACCACCTAGCTGCCTTATTAATATTTGTTTCTTGGCAACCCTAAGGAGCAATATAAATGCTCACTATTATTAAATTATATCACGACTGCATATGCCTTTAAAAAAGATTTCTGTACTCATACAGCACCTCACATTTAAAAAATGCTTAACATACATAATTTGATTTACTCTGGTCTACTGGTCATATTGCCCTTCTAGGCTGTCCGATCTCCTCCTCCTTATATTTACAAATAAGGAAACAGGAGGCAAGGAGGAAGGCCCACACATTTATGAAGTTCCTACTATGTGTCAGGTGCTGTGCCAAGTGCTTTAGAGATATTATCTCATTTGGTTCGCACAACAACCCTGCATAGTAGGTGCTGTTATCATCCCCATTTTACAGCCAGGAAACTGAGGCAGACAAAGGTTAAGTGACTTGTCCAGCGTAACACAGATAGTGAGTGCCTGAGGCTGGATTTGAACTCAGGCCTTCCTGATGCCAAGCCCAGAGCTCTGTCCACTGTGTCACCTAGCTGCCTCTTGGTCAAGAAAAATTAAATGACTTGCTTCCAGTCACACAGTCAAAGTTATTGGCAGAGATCCCCGACCTCCTGAATTCCAGGCCAGTGCTTTGCCTCCCACATCAGGCAGGGGAAGTGACTCCCCGCCTCCCTCTCTTTCATCCTTGTCTTCCGAAGTCACCCACTTGTTGGGTTCTCTTCCAGTAACGAGAGGCAGAGATCATCCAAAGGAAGGACGGACTCTGCCTTTGGAGTCTCAACGCTTACTAGGTTGAAGAAAACGTGAGCAGGAGGAAGTGCCGTGAAGCCATTTTCCCTCGGCCCCGGCAGGGAGTTGGGAGCTCTGATGAACAGTCAGGGGCCCCTCTTTGTTTTTAAAGTCCTTTTTCATCTGAATCTACTAACATATAACAGTCCCCAAAGGGTTTGTTTCTATAGACTTTGTCTTCCCTCGCTTCTTCTCCGGACCCGAAAGGAAGAAGGGTCCACATAAACATTTCTCTCTCCCTACCGTTCCGTTATTGATGTGACCCTGACCCTCACATCAAAGGGTCCCTGCAAGTTCCCTGCCTTCCCTTTTATACTGTAGGATATTTTGGATGGCTTTCTCAATGAAGGGCAGCTCTTGGTTTCCTTTCCAAATTACGTTTGGGGAGGATGGGTGCATAACTCACTGGGATCTCATGGAGAGGGAGGAAGGAAAGGTTGGCCATGCAATGGCCCTGAGGGCAGCCCACTCAGTGGTACTAGGAAGGGGATCACTTATGTTTCCTGTTAACAAGCCAGTTCTTCTATATGAAGAATGAGAATTCCAATCCCCCTCCTCAAAAAAACCTGGAGAAAGGTCTAGTCCTTGGAAAATGGGGTGGTGGTGGTGGGAACCTTTAGACACCTACTGTTGCCATGTCTAATCCCATTTGGCAAAACAAGTATCTGAAGATTTATTCTCCCACTACCGTGTTGATGAAAAGCCAAGTTTTAAACTGGTCAGATCTTAATTAGGAGGTAAGACTACCCCTAGACCCAGTAGGTAGGGGGTGGAGGGAGGGTTAAAGTCCTGGGTTAAAGATTAATATTCCTAGTTCTTGAACAAAAGGATGCTCCTTTGTGGCCCAGTGCTTATGGCCCTGAATGTAAACATTGTTCTGAGGACCATTCTTTCTTGGCCCGATCTTTAAAGGGTAATAAATTAGACCTTGGACAGCCATACAAGCCGCTACTAGATGTGAATGTGAATGTGTCTGTAGAAAAGGCTGACTTTCAATCAAAGTCTATTGAAAGAATAGCTGGGTTTTCTAAAGAAGCATGTTGTGCCTATTAACCAACTTACAAAAGGAGCCATTTTCCTGATTTATGTTCCGTTGCTATAGAGATCCTGCTGCACAGACTGGCAGGTGAGGCTCCCCTTTAACCATCTCCGAGGCTGGATCTGAGCAGGACGTGGAGGAGGAGAAGGATGACGATGGAGAAGAAGATGTGCCACTACGGTTGGGTCATGTGGGCCTGACACCAACATCATCTCAGAGCACATGCACACCATTTTCCTGAAATATCAATTACTCTCCATGCAACACCGCCTCCCTCAACAGCCTGATCATTTGCCACCCATAAGAGTCAGACCACAAGGAAGTCTTTCTTATTCATCGTCTTATTTTCCTGCTGATAATTATGGGTTTCCAGAGTTTGAGAATACCCTAGGAAGCCATTTTTTTCCACAAGGCATGTCCTAGGAGCTATAAACACAAATTGTCATCTCCCAGAGTCCCCCACAGCACAGGCTATTAAAAATGTTATTTTGTTAAATAAACTTGGACTAGAAATGATGCAATTCCAAAGCTGGAAAGAACTTCAACAGTTACCTGTTACATCCTTCTCTCACCCAATTTCCTACTTAGGAAAACTGAGGCTCAGAGGAGAAAATATCCATTATTATCACATTTACACCAGGGACCTTCTGGTGGTCAGGGCCTCCTTGCTACAAGAGCCTTGGATACCATTCTGAGGACCAAAACAATAGAAGGACCCTGGTCTCCCTCATATGCCTAAGTCCCATCAGCTCCCAATTCTAATATACCAGTCCTCAGGTGACTCACCTGGAGGGGACTGAGAGAATGTGAGGCCGGGACCAATTCCAGGGTACTTCAGGTCCTTTTACCTGATTTTACCACTGGGGAACACCCAATCCGTCACATTTGGGTATGTTACCCATGGGATATGCCATCTGGTCTTAGAGGTCATCTGGTCGAGCTTTGTCGTTTTACAAGTGAGGAAGCTGAGTCTCATGGACTTGCCTGTGATTACACAGAGCCAGAATTTGAAATGTGGCCTCCTGACTCTAGAGCTGGGAGAGACATAGGAAGCCACCTAATCCAGCTCTCTCACTTCACAGATGGGGAAACTGAGGCCAAAGAAGATTAAATGACTGGTCTAAAGTCACACGGTGTCAGAGGCAGGATTTGAATGGACCCAAGTCGTCTGACAGGGCACTAGGAGGTACAGTGGATATAGCACTCGTCCTAGAGTCTGGAAGACTCTTCTTACTGAGTACAAATCTGGCCTCAGAGACTTATGAGCTGGGTGACCCTGGGTAAGTCACTTAACCTTGTTTCCCTCAGTTTCCTCATCTGTAAAAAGAGCTGGAGAAGGAAATGGCAGATCATTCCAGCATCTTTGCTGAGAAAACCCCAGATGGGGTCATGAAGAGTCGAACACAACTAAAAACGATTCAATAACAAGTCATCTGACTCCTTGCCTCTACCATATATTGCTGCCTCCAGTAGAACGTTGCCATTATTTAAGCCCCTTACATGCATTATCTAACGCTAACCTTCACAGTAACCACAAGTGGCATTATCCTGTTAATCTCTTATTAATTAGTGCTTTGCTATTCATTTTAAAATATACTGTATAACTTAATTTTAAGATCTTTCATTGGCCCATTCTACGGCTTCATGCAACTTTTAAGAATTAGAATGGAATGCTGAAAGAAAAGTTCCCCTCCTTCTCTCTCTCTCTTCTCCCACTTTCTCCATTCTTTTCTGTCTTTTTATTTTCTTCTTCCTTCCTTTCTCTTCTCCTTCTTTCACTTATCTATCTACCTACCCATCTATCCATTCATCCATCTATTCACTTATTCACTTATTTATCATGCTGTGGACTTAGGCTAATAGAATAATTACATTTTGATTTATGAAGAAGAGAGAGGTTAAGGGAAAGTTCATTTTTTTGTGCTTATGCAATTTTAAAGACTTAAATTTCAAAATAGTATCTAGAAGCATTCTAAACAGGTTGCTCTAACTATTCACAAAGAAAAAAACCTGAGTGGATGAAAAATTCCTTTTGCTCAGACTATGAAATGAAGGCAAAGGGAACCAGTTAATCACCACATAGCTCTTGGATAGACACCACTAGGGGACAATGAGTTGAGCCCAGAATTTGAGCAGGAAAGCTTGTGGGAAAGCATGAACTTCTTTCAGTAACTCCCAAGATTCTGCAGATGGTGCTACCAAGGGATAACCAATGGGCAGAGAGAAAAATGAAGAAAATTTCTAGCACACAGGGTGGAGTACCTCCAAGGAACTTAGAGGAGGCAGAGGAGAAGTGGTGCACAGAGTAGGTTGTGACCTGTTTCATTGGAGGGGTCATCTGTACCAATGAGGAGACCAATCTTTTGTGCTATTTGGTATGAGCTGTGTAAAAGAGAATGAGAAATACCCAAGATTTCCACTGGATTGTGCTGACAGAGTTAAGATAGAGCACACACACACACACACACACACACACACACACACACACACACAGGTGCTCCTAACCACACCCAACAATAAACAATATGGAGGTAGAGCAGTAATGACATGGAAAACAATGACCGGGCCTCTAAGAAAGATGTATTCTTATGGGTTTATCGATGGTCATCTACACTAATGAGAATGGGCTGTGTTTCTATCTCAGGAATCCTTCACTCAGATGGATCCCAGGGGGCTTTTCTTCTATGATACACGAAGGGCAAGTAAATTCATCCACCTTGGTGACATTGAAAGACATCCCTGTGGGAAAACAGGATGACTTTTAACAACATATCTAAACTGGTTAAGATATAAGGCCATGAGGGCTTTAAAACCAAGGGCAGTTAAAAGGGAGCCAAGAGACCTTAAGCTCTGGCCAGAAATCTATAGATCAAGGAATTCTGAAACTTTTCTTCCAGGGTGGTGAGAGCAGAGTAACTGGGAAGGAAGAATGGAAGACAAGGAGGCCGTTGGGATGAGAAATGGCCCTTTGCTCTCCCTGAGGAGGAATTAGAGAGTTGACTCATATCTGTTGGGAGGAGGAAGAGAAGGCAGAGATCTCAGTAATCTAAGAAGGCTTTGTTTTGATTTCTAACACAAAGGACAGCAAATCTCCCTTGATATTTGAACTGGAAGGTTCTGGGGATGAAGACTCTTGGATATCTTTCTTATGGAGTCTATTGTGAAAATCTGGAGACAGCTGGAAATAAATACTGCCACACCTGGGCATATACACATATATACAATTAGTCAACAATTAGCAAGCATTTCTTAAGCTATGCTAAAAGCTGGTGAGATAAAAACAAAAGTGACCCATTTTACAGATGAGGGAACAGAAACTCAGAGAATTGAATTGCCAAGGGTCACACAGCTAGTGAGAGTCAGAGGCAAGATGCATACCCAAATCTTATTTCCAATTCCAAGTCTCTATTTCTCATGCCACGCTGCCTCCAGGGAGGAGAGACTCTTGTTTCAAAGCCTGCAATCGTCTGCATCAGGGAAACATCCCCAATGAGGATCCCCTACACCACCACCTGGCCTGAATGGTCTCCTGAGTTCCTGTTGGATTTGGTGGAACAGAGCTGGTAATCTGAATTGCAGCAGCAGCAAGAACAGGGCTAGCATTCTGCACCAAAGCCTTGGGAAAAGACAAACAACCTCTTAGCCATGGTCTCCCTACTTTGATTTTCTCCAAATGCCTTAACAATAATTTCCATTGCCAACCTTGACCCCTTTTGGGTCAAGAATATGTGACTGACTGCCCGTGCTCAGCTATTGAACTTGGCTCCAGAGACACTCTGGGTTCAGTACTTCTGGATGTAATTATTCTCTTTTTTTAATCCCAGGAAAGGTCTTGGCCAGTTCCCTCTTTATACTCAGATTGAAGTTGCAATCCCGGCCGAGGCGTATGTATGGTACTGCCTGGGAGGCAGAGCTGACCGCTTCCTACACGCTCCTTCCCAGGCTGGCATCTAGGATTACTCTAACAATTTCACCCTAATGCTTTGCACATGTTTTCAGTGCTGAACTTGGCTTGGCCACCGAGGATCAGCGAACTAGCCATCTCCATCCTTTGGTGGGTCAAAACAGAATGACAACAAAACCTACATTCCCCATTATCAGCCTGGAGGAGATGGCTTAATAAGTTGAATGAGAAGTCGGACAGAGCACTGGAGTCTAAAGTCCTGGGTTTCAATCTGGATCGAATCTTCTGTTTATCGTTTGGGCAATCTCGCGCTAAGGCTTTATTTGCCTCTCTAGGCCCTCAGCTTCCTCGTCTGTAAAATGAAAGGTTGCGACCAGGTGATCTCTAAGGCCCCTTAGAGCTCTACAGTCTTCTTAAAGATAACTGAACAGGCAAACACATGGACTGGAAGAGTGACTCAGTGGAAGGAGCGCTAGACTTGGAGTCGGAGGGTCTGAATTTGAATCTTGGTTCAGCCAGATCTATAGCACATCTCTCTGGGTTTCAATTTCTTTACCTGTAAAATGAGGGGGAGGTCAGCTCCATACATTCAACAGGCATTTATCAAGTACCTACTATGTGCCAGACGCTGTGTTAAGTATAGAGAATACAAAGAAAAATAAAGACCTTTCCCTCAGAAAGTATATATTGCCGTCATGGTTCAGTTGATTTAGTCTTGTCTGACTCTCCATGACCCCATTGGGGGTTTTCTTGACAAAGATACTGGAGTCATTTCCTTCTCCAGCTCATTTAACAGATGTGGAAACTGAGGCAAACAGGGTGAAGTGACTTGTCCAAGGTCACACAGCTAGAAGGTATCTGAGGTCAGACTTGAACTCAGGAAGAGGAGTCTTCCTGACTCCAGGCCAAGCACTCTATCTACTGCCCCGCCTAGCTGCCCCCAGCAAGTATATGTTGTATTTCAATGTAATGCTCCTCTAAGCTCTCTTCATCTCTAAATTTACAATCTTATGATTTTTTTTCAATATATCCCATATCTATACATATTTATTAAAAGAGGGGGAGGCAGGAGGGAGAGAGAGGGGGAGGAGGGAGGGAGAGAAAGAGAGACAGAGAGAGTACAAGAAAGTGCATAGTTAATAATCAAGAAACACAAACTTGGTTTAAAATACCTTTGCAGGATGGCTACTTGTCACAGGCATTTTCTAGTTATAGTTTTTTTTTTTTTAAAGTAGCTTCATTTCTTCAAGCTATAAAGTCAATTGTACATCAATAAGGAGGGAAGAAAAAATACCCTTGAAATTCTCTAAAGCTGTAAAGGTGGCATTTATGACATTTGTGAAGTGGCTGTCAGAGCCTGGGAAGGTTACTGGCTGGGTAAGGACTGTAAGCTGAAGCCATGTGTTTCTGTGTGGGCCAGGATGGATGGAGGCGGGCTTTTCCATCCGCTTTCCCAGGCTGCCCCGTTAATGACCTCAATCCTGGCCTGGAGGGACTACCATCCCATGGAATGAAAGAATACTTAACTATGATTCGAGTGCAGCTTTGAGACTCCTGGAGAAAGAAGAAGAAATTGCTTATTCCGTGTGTGTGTGTGTGTGTGTGTGTGTGTGTGTTCTCTGCATTCCCCTTTAGTCAGGGATGCTGTAGTCAGAGACAGATTTCCTGATTTTCTCCAAGCAGCCAGAGCAGGAGCAATGACAAGGCGGGGATTTGGACAACCACCACCTGGCCAAGAGGAGCAGGGCTAGAGAAGAGTGTCTGTGGGGATGCGAGGAAGGACGAATCGGATGTGGCTGCATTGTCTGCTCTTCTCTGTACACACTGGCCTTTGTTCAGGGGTGAAATCAAGAAGGCCTGAGTCAGGCCTCATCCTAGGGCAGCCAGAGCTGAGTGTGCTCACGGATGATTTCAGATCCAGCCTCTTTTGTTACCACTGACAGAGAGGAAAAGGACAATGGTGGGAACTCCTTTGGCAAGGAAGGGAGCTCTGTGCATCTGACCTCTTTTCCATTCATGTTTGTAACTTCAATAATGATGACAATGCTAAGTGACATTTATACAGCACTTTAAGGTTTACAAAGCACTTACTTCAATCTCACAACAACCCCAGCAACTAAGTTACATTGTCCGTAGGATTACAGATTTAGAAAGCAAAGGTCCCCAGATGTCCTATGGCCCAGCCTCTTCATTTCACAGATTGGGAAACTGAGGTAGGTAGGTAAAGGGACCTGTGGCCCAGGTAACAAAGAGAGGGAAGAGCAGACATTGTATTTGAAGCCAGAAGCCCCTGCCTGATATGATGACCCCTGCTTTATAGATGAGGAGGCTGACCAGCACTCGTGTGAGATCAAATGGGGAGAAAGGATCCCACGTGAGATTTGAAGCCTCTTGGTCTTCTTCTACGTACTATAGGACCATGCTGTCTCTGTAGTGAGGACAAACATTACTATCACCAACATTCACTAATAACAGACGTTAACATTAATTAAAAGGCATCCTGGGAGACCATGAAAAGCACAACGTCAAAGACATGGAGCTGGAAAGAGCCATAGAGTCCAACCAGCCCAAGCCCCTCATTTTTTAAGTGAGGAAACTGAGGCTCCCAGAGGTGAACTGACTTGTCCAGAGTCACCTAGGCAGTAAGTTCTGAGGTGAAATTTGAACCTAGGTCTTCCTAACTACAAGTACAACATGGTATCCCAAACTATGCCCAAAGTGCTATCAAACTGCATACCCTTTGATCCAGCAACACCACTACTAGGTTGGTATCCCAAAGATATTATAAAAAATACAAAAATATTTCAAGCAGCTCTTTTTGTGGTAGCAAAGGACTGGAAATTGAGGGGATGTCCATCAATTGGGGAATGCCTGAACAGGTTGGGATATGTGATTATGATGGAATACTAACAGTTTTTTATCTTTACTTTTTTATTAATTTATTTTTATTTTTAGTTTACAACATTAAGTTCTACAAATTTTTGAGTTCCAAATTTTCTCCCCCTCTCTTTCTTCCCCTCTCCCCCACCCCAAGATGGCATCTAATCTAATATAGGTTCTACATACACCTTCCCATTAAATTTATTTTCACAATAGTCAAGTTGTAAAGAAGAATTATAACCAATGGAATGAACCATGAGAAAGAAGAAACAAAACCAAAAAAGATAAAGAGAGAGAGCAAATAGTTTGCCTCAATCTGCATTCAGATTCTGTAGTTCTTTTTCTGGATGTAGCTCGCTTTTTCCATCATAAATCTTTTGGAGCTGTCTTAGAACCTTGTATTGCTGAGAAGAGCCAAGTCTATCGGTGTTAGTAATCACAGACACTGTGTGTCTGTAATCATGTTTAATGTTCCCCTGGCTCTGCTTCCCTCACTCAGCATCAGTTCATCTAAGTCTTTCCAGGTTATTATGAAGTCTGCCTGCTGCTCATTTCTTATAACACAAAAGTATGATGGAATATTATTGTGCTACAAAAAAAGGACGAGCAGAATGGTTTCAGAAAAACCTGGGAAGACTTATATGAACTGATGCAAAGTAAAGTAAGCAGAACCAGAACATTGTCATAGTAACAGCAATACTGTAGGGTGATCAACTGTGAATGACTTAGCTATTCTCAGTAATACAACAATCTAAGACAATTCTGAAGGACTCATGATGAACAGTGCTATCCATCCCTAGAGAAAGAATGGATGGATTCTGAATGCAGATCAAAGCATACTATTTTTCACTTTATTTTTTCATGGGTTTTTTATTTTGGTCTGTGCTTTTTTTCACGACAGGACTAATGTACAAATGTTTTTCATGTTTGCACATGTATAACTTATTACCAAATCGCTTACTGTTGGTGGGGGCGGGGAGGGAGGGGAGGAAGGAAGGGAGAAAATTTGGAACTCAAAATTTAAAAAAAAGAATAACAAGATAAATAAATAATGAATGTTAAAATTGTTTTGGCATATAATTGGGAAAAATGAAATATTTAAAAAACCAATATAGTATCCATTAGGCCATGTTGGTGGGTCAGAGAGAATAAGGAAACATGGAGGCAATGTTTTGAGAGCAGGATGTTTTTAGGATCATTTCTTCTCTTCAAGCTTCTATCTCCCCCTTCTGCTCAGTCAGACAATAATCATTTATTAAGCACCTACTATGCATCGGGAACATAAAAAAGGTCCTCCACCTCCTTTTCCCATCCTCTCTCCTTCCAAACTTGATCTCAGAAAAAGAATGTTATTAAAAAAACTCACCTAAGTGTAAATGGCTAAGAAAATATAATAAACACTGAGGTTTAGCTGGTTTAGTAAAAAAGAAGATGGTCTTGGGGTCAGGAGAGACCTAGATTCTAATCCCATCTCCAAAGCTATTTGTATAACCATAGACAAGTCATTTTCTTTCTCTAAGACTCAGGTTTCCTACCTGTAAAATGGAGCTATGGATACTCCTAGTTCTTTGCTCACAGGATTACTGTGAAGGTCAAAATAGAAAGCATATGTGGAGTGTTTTTCAAGCCACAAAGTGCTTTATAAATGTCAGCTGCAATTAAAATTCCAGAGATGATTCTTCCCAGAGACATATGGATTTTATTAGGAAAAAACAGCCCTTAATCCAAAGGAAAAATCTCTATCATATAACAAGGTATAAGCAAGGGAAGGTTATGAAATTGGGGGTGGGGGTGGGATACAGGGCTTCCCAGGACCTCCAAAGTCACCTTATATGATGGCAAACTATTTTGCTTACAAGGCAAGACAAGTCAGATATGGAGAGAGAAGTTTTTAGGGGAAGACCTGAGTTAAGTTTTAGACATGTTGCGTTGGAGAATGTAGTCTTCTTCACTCGGGTGCAGTCATGCATTAGCAGGCTTGTGAATCAACCACATGAAAAGTGGAAGTGACATCTAATGTGTAACTTCGGTGAATTTCACAATAGGCCTAATAACTCTTTTCAAAATAGAATTTAAATTAAAAATAAATAAAACCCAGCTTGCCGAGTTGTTTTTTTTTTTTCAAGATTCTCTCTAACTCTCTATTTGGAACAGTAATTACTTGTTGAAACTCTACTTGAGAGACAGACAATGGTGCCTCTTTCTAAGAAATATGGTCTTCTCACAGTCCCAAGTCTCTCATTAGTCCATATGTTAGGAGTTGCTGCCCTGCTGAAGAGTGTTTGGCAAGCACACATCTTCCCATGTAGTTTGGACAAGCCAGGCAAAAGAAATTACAGAGTGCCGTTGTTCAAAATGCTTGGTAACAAGTCAGAGACGTTGCCTAACTTTTAGCTCTCACGCTGTATTTTACACAGAGTTGGGGAGAATGGAAATTTCCAAGCCACAAGCTGTTTCATGACAGCTAAATAGAAATACCATCTATTCCATAGCACCTGAGCAGGTATGCATAATTGATTAAACTAATTAAAGTTAAGAGTTAACTGTCTTTAAAATTAACTCTGAGAAAACCAAAAAGTTATCTGTCCCACGGCCTTGTGGAAAGAAGGTTAGACTCAAAATCAGAAGAATTCAGTTGCCTTGCTACTCATGAGGTATATTGCCTTGGACCACTATGAACCTCAGTTTTCTCACCTGTAAAGTGAGGGTGCCATTTTCTTACAGTGCTACCTAACAAAAGAGATAACAGATCTAAGTTCGTATTTACCCCAAAATTAAAATTCCAGCTCCTTTTCTGTCCTTAGCTCTGCCCAGGCACCAAGTGGAGGATCCTGGATATTAATAGACATTGCAAAGACTATTGCTTTCCACATTTACTTCAGTTTTATAAACATTGTCCAAGCATCCAATATGAACAAGGTATTGCGATAGGCTTCTGGGACTATTGACACAAACGTAAAGGGGCCCCTGACTGCTTTCAAGGACTTTTCATTCTGCTGAGGAAACACAACTCAATGACAGACAAATACATGCAATGTGCATATGAATGAATATAAAGGAATTTTGAGAGAGAAAGAGCATTTATGAGGATGGGCCAATCAGGACAATGTTGATGTGGGAAGTGGCATTTGAGCTGAGCTTTGAAGGAAGCCATGGTTTCTAAGAGGAGGAAGTGATGGAGAGAGAGCATTCTGGACACAAGACACCGTGGAATGTCATGTATAGAGAAGGGCATCTGCTGGTAAGATGTGCTTCCAGTTCTCTCTCACCAGTGTTCTGAATCTTGGCAGAATGGATGGGACTCTGCTGACCCTGTCATTTTCCCAGTCCCAGGGTCCCAAGATAGCTTCTTCTAGAATTCTCTTGGTGTCTGTCTGTCCATCTCTCCTAACAAGGTAGTCTCTTCCCTCCCTCCCTCTTCTCCCATGCACTTTTAAATGCTTTTCAATAATCCTGATAATGAGGCAGCTTCACACGAACTATAACCTCTCTAGCAGCAGAAGAGAAACCTTCCCTTCTGGTGCCATAAGATGCCCCCATCTATTGGCAGACCTGGCAGGCAGGGGAACAGTTTGTGTGACAGAGCACTGGGTCAGGCTTCCTCTGTTTCCATTAAATAAATATTATGAAACCTCCAAATAGCTGCCTATAAGGTGACAGGCATAATTTTTTAATTCCCATGATTACCTGCCTGATCTATGGGTGCCCAGGTGTACTGGAAGAGCACAGGAAGTATGTTACTTTTGGGTTCTTAACAGAAGGTCCTTCCAGTGTGAGCTAATGAAGTCCAAGGTCAAAAGTACTACCCCTAGGTAGAATATTTAGTTTTCCTTTGTTCTATGGTTAAAGGTGTCAATTTTGTATTTGAGCATACCTGATCAGCTTAGAAATCATAGTATGGGGTCCTTAACATGGGGCTTGGTCCATGAACTTGTGTGGGAAAAATATTTCTTTATTTTCACTGACTTCCAACTGAGATTTCTCATCTCCCTCAATCATATGCTAAACAAAAAATATCCTGAAGAATCCATAGGTATTACCTGACTGCCAGAGGAGTCCAGGACTCAAAAAGGTAAGAACACTTGGTCTAAGAGGATTGGGCTAGGCTGGGAGTGGACATTTAGCTCTAGAGAGAATGCAGTCATTTTTATTTTATAGATATCACTCTACTCTTACCCTCCAAGACATCATAGATGTAGGTCTGGAAGTGATCCCTCTGGGTCATTTAGTCCAGTCTTCACATTTTACAAGGGAGGAAACTGAGATCCAGGTAAGGCACGTGATTTCCCAAGGTCACACAGGAACTGTTAGAGATGGGATTGGAACCTAGGTCTTTTGACTTGAAATTTCACAACATTTTGTTTTCTGCTTCACAGCCTTTAGGTTATTGCTGTTGTTTTCCAGAAGTGGTAATGGATTTGTAATGCCCTCTGCATAGTGGTTATAGGATTCTGAACCCAGGATTTGGACTCAAAGGAACTGGGTTCAAAATCTGCCTATGACACTTTACCTCTTATGCAAGTGATATAACCTTTCTAAGTGCTTAATAGATGCTTGTTGGTTGGTTAATTGACAGTTGGTACTTAATAAATGCCTGTGGATTGTCTAGGTCTGTTCCTTCCTTTGAAAAATAAGGTGATTGGTCTCGATGTTGTCTATGGTGCCACTCTAGCTCTAAATCTACATCCTATGATCATCTTACCCAGTCTCCTCATTTTACAGATGAAGAAACTGAGACCCAGAAGTGGGGACGTGACATGCTCAAGGCCACACAAATGATAAGAGTCAGCACTAGGGTTTGAACCCAGGTCTTTTGATTTTATTGTTTTGTTTTTTTTTTTTGCGGGGGGGAAGGCAGGGCAATTGGGGTTAAGTGATTGCCCAAAGTCACACAGCTAGTAAGTGGGTCTTTTGATTTTAAATCCTGCTCTCTTTCCATTGTTCTGTGGTCTTCATACTGACCAGTCCCTGCCCAAGTACTTGGAACAGAGTAAAGACTTATCTGGAGCTAGAGACTGTGACATTGGACCCTATCAGCCTGCACTTGGAAGAGACTGGTTTAACTAGCTTGCTATACCACACTTTCTTCCTTCCCAACCTGAGGCTTCTCCCCGGGAGGCAATGATTTCAAAGGATTCAGTGAGATCCCTTAGTCACAGGTGAATGTGTGGGCTTAGCAGGGGATAGAGGCAGCAGGGAGGAAATCTTCCCTTCTGAGCTTTTGAAAAGTAATAAGTTTAGTATTCTAATGAAGTAATTATTAAAGTAAGTAATTATTGAAATAACCATCTCAACTCCCAGCCATTAAAATCCTCCTAAAGAGAACAAGCCTGATGGCTCAGGCTATTAGAAATCTTGGCAGCCACCCAACGCCTACAATAGCTTCTAATTAATCGATCTCACCTCTAATCTGCTATTGTTAGCCCAGTACTGATCATTTGTTTGGCTTCCAGATCCTATTGCCCCCTTCATCTGATTGTATTTGTTACTGTAGCCTCTCTATCTCTTTCAATTAAGCACAGGTTAAGTGGTTCAAGCGCTAGAGAATAGGAGATAATGGCCCCAATCAGAGTAATCTCTTTAATTTGCTAAATGGATTGCAGGGAAACCCCAGCCAAAGTGAAGTCATAGCTGGTGGCCTTCACTTGAACTATACACAAAGACATCTCATTACTAACCAGCCCTGAGCCAAACTTTATAGACAAGGGGAAAGTGTACAGTTATCAAGGTAGGAGCAATTTCTATCATCCCATTAGAAAATTGTTCCCCCATTGTAAAACATCCCCTCCCCCTCCCATCCCAAGTCTTCCTGCCTTCTTTAACTTTCTAGTCCAACACACAACCTCATATACAAATCAAAATACTGACCCCCCCCCCACCCCCTACCTCCAGTCAAGGGAGTGGATTTATAATCTCTTTAAGGACATGCTCATGGGAGGATTCATTTTTCATATTTGTACTATAAATGCAAATGCATTTTCATAGTCCCAATTGCTCTGGCTTTTGCTGACTCTGGAAAAATTTAAGAGTAAACAATCTTTGTCCTTAAACTGGTGAGCTTACCCTCCCTTTCTCCTCCTACTCCCACCAGAGCTGCCCCTTCCTTTCACTTCCCCCCCTAATTCTGAGAACCAGAGGTTGGCAGAGTCCAGAAGCAACCCATATCTTCCCCATTGGCTTTGATATGTCTTTGGTTAATCAGCCGAGCAGGGAATTTAAAAATGTGAGCCTCATGAAGCCAGGGATCATTTCTGGAACTGAATAAAAGCACAGGAAAACATAACTCATGATGGGAAAATGGACCAATGAAAGCCAAAGAGTCTGTAGCATTATCCAGACAATCAAACCCATGAACACATGAGTCCCTACTATAGGAAGGGAACTATGTTCAGTTATGGGCAATAGAAAAAAGAGATGAGAGTGTGGGAGGGAGGACGTTTTAGGAAGGTCATTGGTAAGCTGGAGAGCACTGAGCTGCAGGGCAGCCAGGATGGAGAAGGACCTGGGGATAGCTGGAAAAAATTGGGGCTGTTTTAGCCTGGAGAAAATTCAAGAGGGACATGGTGGCTCTCCTCAAATATTTGAAAAGCTGTCCTGGGCAAGATGGATTTGACTTGTTCTATTGGGACCCCAAGGGGAAAGTCAAGAGCAGTGGCTAGAAATGGCCAAGAGACACATTTAGATCTGATGTCCAGAACTTTCTTTCAATTAGAACTGTCCAGATGCTGAATGGGCTGCCTTGAAGGGCGTTAGGAAGATGGTGGTAGAAAACCTTGTGGGACGTCTTTCCAGAAGAACCTCCAATCAATTAGAGCTGTCCAAATGCTGAATGGGCTGCCTTGGGAGGAGTTAGGAGGGCAGTGGCAGGAGACCTCATGGGAAGTCTTTGAGCAGAGGCTTGAAGTCCACTTGTTGGGTGTGTCATAAAGGGGATACCCCCACCAGGAATGGTTGGGGTAAATGGTTGCTAAGATCTCTTCCAACTCTGAAATTCTTGAATTCTTTCAGCCTGGTGTGGTGAATAGAAGCTTGGGCTTTGTGAGGGTAAGAGCCAAGTTCAAATCCTCCCCCTGACATTTACTATCTGCTTGACTATAAGTTGTGGAGAAGGTACTAACCTGCATTAGAAGAAGGAATGCCCTTATCCAGGAATTCCCTCACAGGCCTACTTCTCACCCTTTTTCCTTGACTATAGGCAAGTCACTTTCTCCTCTGAACCAGTTTTCTCACCTGTAAAATGGGGAGAAGAATACCTAATACCTACCTCTCAGAGTGCTGTGAGGCACAAGTGAGATAATCGAGGTAAAAAAAACAAAAACAAAAAAACAAATTTTGAAAATTTTAAAGCCTGTGTCAATGTTACTTGTGGTCACTAGAATACCAAGGCAGTAAATCACCACTCTTAGGATACTGAGGGCAATCTCCACACAATTATTAATTCACATTTAACAATTCACTCCCACTTCTCTGGGAAGATCACCGCTATTATAAAGTGATAGAGAGCATAACTGCTATTACATCAGAATGCAGTTTTCTTCCCCCATAGATCCCTCCTTCTGCCTGTAGTTATAGCCTCTCCTATCCCTCTTCCCTCATACCCCTGCCCTGCCATTCCTGCAGAATAGGGGTTCTGGGGAGTAGAATACAGGAATGTGGAGGGATGTGTATAAGTGGGGTGGTACCCTGTGCCCCAGCTTTGTTGGTCACCTCCCTACTCCCAGCCGAACAGTGAAAACCAAAGGGTTATAGTTCCCAGCTACATCAGATTCTTACCAAGCTTCAGCTCCCTGTGGACCCATTCACTATTTCAAATAGTGAGGGTTTTTTGTTTATTTCTTTGTTTTAGAAAAGAAAATAGCTTTTCTTTGTCATGTGCAGAGGATAGCTCGTTTGGTCTAGCTTCTTGGAGCAGTCTCAAACAGACCTGACATGAGGGGCTCCTCTTCGTTCCTGAGACCCAGGAAAGATGCTACATGGATCTTTCCTCATCATCCCTTATCTCCTGGCTTCTGCAAGTGAGAAGCTTGTCTCAGGTACTGACCTGTTGCCATTGTACACTCCCAGACTTCCCTTCCTAATGATTGAAGTGTGAGGAGTGCCTGCCAACCTGTGCCAGACAATGCAGGGTACTAGGCCAGGCTACCTTCTTTTGCATACTGGTTTCTAGCTTTCCCTGCTGGTCAGGGGGGCCCTCTGCCTGGCTCATTGGGCCATCCCCAATGCTCTCTCTCCTTTTCCAGAAGCTTGCATCTTTCTTAGGCTATTTGCAACTCAGGACCACAGACCAAGAACAAAAAGAGACCTCAGAGGTCATCTAGTCCAAACCCTTTCATTTTATAGATGAGGAAACTGAGGCTCTGAGAGGCGAAAAGATTTCCTTGAGGTCACACAGGTAACAAGTGGGAGAACCAGGATTAGAACCTGTAACAGATGTTTATAGACTTAGTGTTGAAAGGGTCCTTCCTTAGAAGCTCTCCCTTCCAACTCTGAAGCTATTTTGGACCATCTTCCTTTTCCTGCCCTTCTCTTTATTAGACTTGAGCAGGTATGCCTCATCACTGGTGCTGAGAGGTAGATAGCCCTATCCCTACTTGTCCCCATGCCCTTCCATCACTCTCTTCTCTTTCCCCCCTCCCCCACATACAGCATCCAGAAAAGATAACCAGAGCCTGCTGGATGTGGGTCATGTTTCATAATTATTAATGGCAATGTCAAACAGGACAGGGTCAAGATATATGATATCAATCACTTTCCCTTGATCTACCAGGCCCATCAAGGTGTCATGGAAAGTAATTAGATTAGTGTGACAAAACCAGTTCTTTACCAAGCCATGCAGCTTAATACCCAGAACTCTATTCTTTTCCAGGCAGCTGCCAATCCACACAGACCTGTTTTCTCTTGTTAAGATTGGAGATATAGGATTGCTATGACCTTTAAAAAATCAGAGGAATAAAACTGATTTTTTTTACTGGTAGGCAGGACCCTTCCCTCTCTGCCATGAGCTCTGGAATTTTCAAAAATGGCAGCTGGTGGGTCTGGGGACTATTTTGTCCATATCTTCAATTGAAGAAAGATGATTATGGCCCATAGACATGGGGAAGGCAGCAGGTTGTAGTGGAAGGGGCCGGAAGAGATCTGGGTCCTTATCCAGTCTGCAGTGCTTGTTTGCTATGGGACTACCAAGATGTCTTTTAACCTCAGTTTCCTCATCTGAAAGACGGTTATAATAATAGCTATCGTTTACATAGGGCTTACATGTGCCATGAACTGTGTTAAGTGCTTTACCTTTATTGTCTCATACGATCCTCACGGCACCTCAGGGAAGGTAAGCGCTGTTAATGTTCCCATTTTACAGACAAGGAAATAAAGGCAAACAGAGGTTAAGTGAGTTGCCCAGGATTACACATCTCAAAAAGCTCCTGAGGTCAAATTTGAACTCAGGTCTTCCAGATTCTAGGTCTGGCATTTTATCCACTGCATCACCCAGCCGCCCGTTCTCAGCATTTAGAGAGGTATAGGGTGCCAGGGCTTGGATCCAGGTATTCTGAAGCAGCATGGTGTGGTAGATAGGGGGCTAAACTTGGAGTCAAGATGACCTGGTCTCAAATCTTCCCTCTGACCCTCACTAGCTACGTGACTTTGGAAGTATCACGTTTAGTTTCCTCGTCTGCAAAACAGACAATATCTTATACATCCCTCACGGGATTTTAGTGAAGACCAAATGAGTTAATGAAAGCAGACTATAAATTCAATCAATATGAGCTACTGTTATTATCATGAACCTAAATATACCAAGGGGCAGCTAGGTGGCACAGTGGATAGAGAACTGGGAACTGGGCTGGGAACCAGGAAGATTCAACTTCCTGAATTCAAATCCAGCCCCAGACACTTATTAGCTGAGTGAGTCTAAACAAGTCACTTTACCCTGTTTGCCTCAGTTTCCTCATCTGTGAAATGACCTAGAGAAGGAAATGGCCACCCACTCCAGCATCTTTGCCAAGAAAACCCCAAATGGGGTCATGAAGAGCTGGGCATGACTGAAATGATTGAACAACAGCAACAATATACTAAAGATGTCCATGATTTTGATGAAATATTTCCTTTTTCTGTTTCTGCTTTCTGTTCTCTTGGTGTATCTGTAAGAACAGATCAGAAGATTTGGGTTCAAACCCTCACATTTCATTGTACCGGATGATCTTGAGGGGCCTGTCCAGCTCTCCCAGCTTAAAGATTTAAAGATCTCTAAAACCTTTCTGGCCATTCCATGTAAAGAATTATACTTTTTACAAAGGAGAGAGATACCTAAACCTGATCATATTCCTCTTTAATCTGAAGTCAGACATTTTTAATCAACTGTCCTTCCTTCACTGTTTTCAGTATCTCTAGGTGGGAAAATCAAAGGCACGTATGAGCCCAGGAGCAGGATCGGAATTTTAGCCTCCTTTTTGGCATGCCATCACTCAGTTAATTAATGATGATTTAATGAGATGTAGTGATCAAAAAAAGCGAATTCGATCCTAGCCTACTTTAAGAAAGACAGAGAGTTCAGGACTATGGAGGTAATAGTAATTATAATAGCTATTGTATTTATATATATATGTATATGTATTTACATAATATATATTATTTAATATAATAATATATTATATATAATATATTATTTAATATAATATTTATATATTTAAGATTTGCAAAATGCTCTACAAATTATATCTAATTTGATCTTCACAACGACCTTGGAAGGTAGATGCTATTATCTCCCTTTTCCAGATGAGGAAACTGAAGAAGAAAAGGGTTAAGTGATTTGTCCAGGATCACACAGCTAATAAATGTCTGAGGTGGGATTGGAAACTAGGTCTTCCTGACTCCAGGTCAAGCACTCTATCCTGTGCCCCCAGTGGTCCTTCCTGGTCAGATCACATCTGGACTCTTGTGTTGTAGTGTCACCTTTTAGATAAGCTGGAGAGTATATATAAAAGGTAATTCATAACGGTGACAGATGGAAGGTCTGATCACATTAGGATCAACTGAAGAAAGTGAGACTTTTTAGCCTGGAGAGAAGAAGACTTAGGTGGGACATGATAGATGTCTTCAAGACTATGAAAGCATGTCACACAGAAAAGGGATTAGACTCATTCTTATTGATCCCAAAACAGAGAACTAGACTAGAGGCAATGGGCAGAAGCTACTGAAGGTAACTGGAGATGTCCAAAAACAGAGCCTGCTAGGTGATACTTTTTCCTCACCTGAGATTGTTAAGCAAAGGCTGGGTAACTACTTGTCGGGTATCACATAAAGGGAATTCATATTCAGGTGTCTGTTGTACTGGATGAGGCTCCTTCCAATTTTGACATTTGCTGAAGATGTACCATCATGAGATCCTTAGTGAATACTCACTCTGTAGATGAACATTTTCCATTGTCACCATCACTGATTTAGAGCCAGATGGCATCTTAAAGTCATCTAGTCCAATCTTCTCATTTTGCAGGTGAGGAAAGTGAAACCTAAAAAGGTTATGTGAGTTTCCAAAATCACACAGGTGTCAAAACTAGGATTTGAATCCTGAAGGTCACTGACTCCAAGTTTTTTCCACAGAACTATGGTACCTGGATGGCTATAATCAGCAGGCAGGAAGATAAAAAGTCAAAAAACAAACCTTCCCATCAGGCATCCAAATGATGCTGGTCATTAGATTGGCATCCTCCCCACTGAGCCAAAGTATGTTTGCCCAGCCACAGGGGAGGAGCTTCAATCCAAACCCTCATAACATAAATTCAATCAAAACAGGCTTGTCACGGTATTAAGAGAGTGACAGAGTGGTCCCGTTGGCAAAGCCTAGCTAATCACCATGACAATCATTTACAGAATATCCATATAGCATATACGATCTCCGAATGGAAGCATCAAGAGTCCAGAAGGCATTATGTAATTTTTCTCTGGAAATGGGCTATGATAGCATACTGTAATAATTAGAAGAGAGTTGTTCTCACCAATAGAAACAAACTGTACCCAGTAGAGTAAAAATCGTGTCATTTTTCATTCATGTTATGCCTGGGATAAGGGCTGGGACTGTGATTTCATTGGCATAAGAACTCCAGGATGAGGGAACTCTGTCTACAGATGCAGGTAGGCACCTTCTCTTTAACTGAGAGTTGTCTGGGGCTCTGAGAGCTTGCGCTTTGGTCAGTGCCACATGTATCAGGAGAAGGACTGGAAGCCCAGTCTTTCTTACTCTGAGGCCACCTCTCTACCTACTGTGATACACTGCCTCTGTTTAGCTAAATATTCTCATGTGCAGTCTATAATGTTTATTCCTGTGACTACCTGTGGGAACTAGAGAATTGACCACAGTTCTGGGTACCACACTGACGAACCTGATAGTATCCATAGGAAGGCATCTAGGATAGTCAAGAGACTAGAGACATTGTTATATGAGGAATTATTGAGAAAACTGGTTAATGCCTGACATGGGGAAGAGATTCAGGGTGGGGTTACAACAACCATCTTCCAACTTTTGAAAGGCTATCATGTGAAAGAATAGACTTGTTATGTGTGGTAGAGAGGGCGGAACTAGGACAAAGGGTAGAATCTATAAATCAACAAGAATTTAAGTGCCTACTATGTGTTGGACATCAGGTATACAAAAGCAAAGAATGAAATAATCTCTGCACTCAGTGAATGCATGTTCTATTCATTCAAAATTAGAGGGAGATGATTTTAGCTCAGCATAAGGAAAAATGTGCAAATAGAGCATTCCCAAAACAGAACAGGCTGCCTCAAACATGAGTGACCTCCTGGATCACTGGATGAGTTCAAGCAGAAGCCAGGCCTAGTGGTGTGTTTGAATAAAGGTTTCCTACCCTAAGAGAGAGTTTGGATTAGGTGGACTCTGAGTGTTCCGTCCACATGAAAGCATCTAGAATTCTAGGTAGGCATGAAAATCGATTTAGAGCCCGAAGGGATGTTACAGTTCACCTAGGTCATTCTTCTGATAACTTTCAGATTTGGATAAGGACACTGAAACCCAGGGAAGGGGATGAATTGGCTATGGTCAGCTATCTACCAAGTTAGAGGATGTGAGCCTAGGTCTTCTAATACCTCAGGCAGTGAATGCTCTGTCCACCCCCTCCCCCAGTGGTGACCCTCATTGCTAGAAATGTTTAAGGCTAGATCAGTTACACCCCAGAATTATGGAATTTCTGTTATAAAGAGAACTGACACATCCAAGGTCACATAAGAACTAGGTAGGATTTGAGTCCAGGTCCTCTGACTCCAAATTCAGATTCCACCTACTGTACTACACTGCCTCCTTGTAAGGAAACCAAGGTTAAATGATATACAGAAGATCAAAAAGCTGGTTTATACCATGGCTTGGATTAGAACCCAGGTCTCCTAATTTTTAGTCTGGTTTTCTTTCAATTAGATAATATTGCTTAAGTTCTATATAATCATCACAACCTTTATATATGTGAGAGACCCAGGTATAGCATGGACCCTGAGTTGTATCTTATAACTGGACACTGCAAGATTCCATGACAGATGAAATATTAGCTACTAAGGAGTCAAGAACTTAACAGTGACAACTTTCCTTCCGTGGAGCTCTTAGGGGTTGATTCATACACCGTTTTAAGCTAGATGTAGTTTCTGTGATGAAACACAGAGACCAAATGAGATCTCATTCCTTATCACAGCCAGGGAGCCCCTTTCATCTTCTCTAACTGCTGTCATGCACACTGTCACCTTGAGGGGTGACAGCCCATCACAACTGGGGAGTAACATGGCAAATGACACTTGTAATGGCGGCCTGAAATCCAGACCTGTACAGAAGGGAATTTGGCATCCTCTACTTAAGACGTCTACCCAGTTTGGAAAGAAAAGGGAAGAGAATCAAGCTAGAATTCATCAAGAAGGTTCTGAGTCACCCTTGGTGCTGGGATATGTTCTAAGAAACTGCTGAAGTACCAGATCGTGTAGAGGGTTAGATGTGGAGTTAGCAAGCCCTGAGCTCTCATCCCGCCTCAGACACTTAGTCGCCTTGAGTCTTGGGCAAGCCATTTAACCCATCTCAGCCTCAGTTTTCTAATCTATAAAATGGGAATAAGAGCAACCTATGTCTCGGGATTACTGTAAAGATCACATGTGAGGTGCTCTGTGAATCTTAAGCTGTACAAATGGCAGCTGCTTTATCATCGCCGTTAAAATCATGTTTAAAGGCTTTGTAAGAGGGAAAACAAATGATCATGCAAGGTAACAGAGAAGAGACGGGAAACACCAGCATTAGTTTATCCTGCCCAGTAGGCTCACATAAGCATTGGCCAACGGTTAATCTTCAAGGTTCTTTCAACAGGGTGAGCAACCATGTAAGTCATGCATCAATATTGAGCTGAAGTCCCTATCAAGTTTATGAGAATGCTGAAGTATCGATGGGCAGCAAGGCATTATGGGTATAACACCAGAGTTGGAGTTGGGAGAGATCTGAATCAGATCCTGTCCCTGGCACTTCCCAGCTGTGTTACCAATGGCGTATCACTTAAACTTTGCTCAGCCTCAGTTTCTTCTGATGTAAAAGGGGATAATAACCTCATAGGGTTGGTATGAGGCTCAAATATAATAATGTATGTAAAGAACTTGGGAAAACCTTCAAATATCTACTTTTTAAGCAAAATTCCTATTATTATATTTTTATTATCACTCTTTATAAGTATGAGATGGACAGTTTGGCTAAATAAACAATTTGCAAAAGATCTATAGATTTTAGTGGCCACAGGTTCCCACCCCTGGTTTAGGGTATAGGGAAGAGAGAGGCCGGCATCAGCGAAGACAAATGAAGAAGAAAAAAGGCTCCACTTTCCCAGGCTCCGGGCTCTCTTCCTTCAATGCAGGAGACATAGCATTCATAGACAGGATAGGCCATTCTAATTCTATCCCTTGTGTCTCATACGGCATTAGCATGCTTAGCAAATCCTGATGGAAACAAGAGCTTACTTGACACACGTTTGGAAAAATCAAGGCAAAGTTTTTTCTTTGAAGCAAAGATGTAGTTTTAACAGCAGCAAGAGAGCAGGGGGTTGGGGGCAGGTTTGCTTTTGGTTGTTTGAGGAATTTGGGATTGTCAGAGGGTAGGCCTAGCCCAGAAAGTGCAAATATGCATGTGAAAACGCAGATTGCTGTGCCCAGCCCAAACCTACTGGCGACTGTGTCAATCATCTCGGCTGCTTGTCAGAGAACTGTTGTAAGAAATCCAGGAAGTCCTTCCAACTAAAGATAATAATTGACATGGACACTGCACTGTGAAGTTTGTGGAGCACTTAGTGAGGAGGGAGGGGTATTACGCCATTTTACAGATGAAGAGACAGAGGCTCATTGAAGGTCAGTAACTCACTCCAGGTGAAACAGTAAGTCAAAGCCCCTCGTAACTTGGCTCCAATCAATCTTTCCAGGCTTCTTATGCATCGAGACCTTTTACGCGTGAGGCCAAAGTCCAGCCAAAATAACCTCGTTCCTGTTTCTCACACGTGACATTCTATCTCGTGACCAACCCTTTGCACAGTTGTAGTTTCCTCCAAAACTCAGCTCAAATGGCACCTCTTAGAGGAGGCTGCGCCTGAGTCCCCTCCCTGGCCACCAGTGCCTCAACCAAATTACTTTGTATTTATTTTGCACATCTTTAGATGAGCACATGTTTCTGCCAACACAATGGAAGCTTCCTGAAGGTAAGGACTGTTATGTTTCTGCCTTTGTAGCTCCAGTACCTCACAAAGTGTCTGGTACATACATAGTAGGCACTTATTAAGCCCCCTACTATATGCTAGGCACAGTCCTGTCTTGGGAATCGGTGATTCAAAGATAGAAAGAAAGAACATAGTGCACATAGTAAACACTTAATAAGTGCTATTGAATGACTACCCTCAGGGAATTTCCATTCTATTACATGGAGAACCTCCTACACAGAGAATTAAATGCAAAATATATTCAAAGTAAATACGAAGTATTTTGGAGTGTGGGTGGGGAAAGTGAGGGGAAGAGGAGAGAGTATTTGAGCTAACATCTGAAGAGAGGAATTCAAGAAGCATGGAGGAAGTGTAAGTGAATTCAAGGAAGGCATGAAGGCAGGAGATGAAATCTGATAAACAGGGAATAGCAAGGAACACGAGGTGGATGAGAAGAAGCAATGTGAAATTAGTCTGAAAAGGTAGGTTGAGGCCAGACTTTGAGTACCAAATAGAGGACCTTGCATTTTATTCTTGGGGCAAGAGGGAACCCCTGAAACTTGCTGAGTAGCCCAAAATATTCTGTCCACACCCTCTGCCCTTCCTTGACTTGGAGGTTGGTAGCAGTTTTCAGATAAGACCCTAAGAACCATAAAAGATTTATTCAAGACATGACACACCCTCAGTGGGAAACAGTTGTCTCTTGTGCTCTATTTACTTATGAGTCACTCTGTAATACCCATGGAAATGGGCATGTTCTGCTCCCTCCAACCTCATGCTTCATCATAATCTAAAAATAACACATGGTAGTGCCTGTCTTACTTACTGCTAATAAAAATTGATACTGCATATACTGAGGCTATGCCTGTCATGCTTGGCCATTAAAATGCCTATGACCAAGCTCTGATTTTATTTCTGTAAAGTGAGAGAGTATGGGAACTCCATGGTCTTGCTCCTTGAATTGAAAATGAAAGGAATGTATATGCATTATCCTGAAAGAGGAAATGGATGATTTATTTATGCAGTAAGATAAGCAGCGAGGCACTGGTTGTATTTGAGGATTTCTGTTTGAGCCCTTTCTTGAGGTTCCCTCTTGAGAAGTTTGGCTTCCTTGCCACTTTTTCTTCGGCTCTCTGATGGGACGTGGGCAGTCTGGCACAGGCCTTGGAGTCAGGAAGATTTAATTTCATGACACATGCTAAATGTGTGAATAAATGAAACCTCTTTGAGGGCAGAGTAGTTCATTTTTTCCTTTGTATCTTCAGCACTCAGTTTGTTCAACTGAATTAAGATGTCAGGCCATTTAACCTCTGGGGCCTTGAGGCAACTCTAAGACTTACAGTTGGAGTTTTCCAGCTGATTCCGTTGAGGGAGCTTCCTCTGTGGGAGTTTCCCCACTCTAATGAAACAACAGGTCCAGACAAAACACAACCCCAACACTTTATAGTCTCCCCTGGAAAAAAAACCCAAAACCATGAAGGCGTGCTCCTGACAATCAGTTTGTTGAGGTGTCTGTAAAAAATGGCTTCCTACTGAACAGCAAAGTCTTCGAGTCTTTTAAACTGGCGGTTAAAGTGTCCATATTTTAATTTTAATGATGAATCTTATGGAAAAGGCATGTTAGAGGAGCAATAAATACTAAGTTATTGTCCATGATCTTTCACTTCTGAATAGTTAAGGAGATTAATGCGCTCATCTGCATTACGGTTCCCTGCCATGCTGAAGGGAAACATCGTGAGCGGTAACTCATTCTTTATTGGTTAAATAACCCAAAGCCAAGATGTGTTTTGACACACACCTCAAAACCTACACTTCCCCAGCCCTGCAGGGTCTTGTCTGGATTTCTAAATAAAGGGGGAAAGGCAAAATCTTCACTCTCAGTGTGCAGCAATCACACAGACCACTGGAAGGGAGGGTAAGTCTGGTCATTGCTACTATAGACTTACTGGGCAACCTTCCAAAGTCTATTAACTATTCCGTACCTCAATTTTCCCATCTATAAAAATGGAGCTTGACATGTTTGCTACCAAATAATGGTTATAAATCACCTTGAGATCTGTGGGGGAAAGGTGGTATGTCTAGTGAATTAAATTAAGTGAGAATCACAAAGGCTCTCAAATCTGGGACCATCTTGGGCGGGCTGGTTACAATATAACTGCCTGCCACCTCCTCCACTGCCCTCCACCCCTACCCTGGCACAGAGTTGGGTACAGTGAAAATGACAGGTGGCTAACCTGGACATAAGGATTTATAATCAGAGATTAAAGATACACATCTACTTTAAGCTATGCTTGTTTCAGATTAGCCAGGCGCCATTTTGTAAGGCTCCATTCCATACATACCAGCCAACCTTTATCCTATGCCCATCTACCCTTAAGACCTAAGACCCCCCACATTCTAGCTCCCACTTGCTTTTTCCAATCTTAATTCATTTTATTCCCCTTCACACACACTTTTTGCTCCATTCAACCTGGCTTGGGAGCTATTTCCTGCTTCCAACAATCCATCTCCTGCCTTTCTACATGGACCATCTTCCATGCTTGGAATGCTTTCCCTCCTCCCCTCAGCCTCTCAAGAAGCCCTGGTTTCCTTCAAGAAGAAGCCCAAATGCCACCTCCTACACCAAAGCTCTTTTGATCTTCTCCAGGTGTTAATGCTCTCTTCCTCCCTCAACTGCTTTAAATTCTTTTGCATATGAGAGCCAGTGGGGCATATAGGATGGAAGGTTGGGCTTGGAGTAAGGACCACATGGGTTTAGTCCTGCCTCTGACACATAGGAGCATGGGATTGTAGATTGGGAGCCAGAAGGGACCTCAGACACCATTTAGCCCAATCTCTTCATTGTACCAATGAGACAACTGAGGTCCAGAGAGGTTGTGACTTGCCTGAGGTCACACAGGCAATCATATTGGGAACCTAAATAGCCATTCTGCTGTACTACCAAACAAGGTGTATAATCATGGACAGGTCACTTCATCTTAGTGTCCCAGGCAACCCTCTAAGATGCCAAGTTATAGAGAAGGAGCCAGTCTGTCCTGGTGGAGGGAGTTTCCATATTGGGAGTTCTTTGCATGGATGAATTCACAAGTATGGACTGAACAAGATTCATATACATAGGCATATGTGTCTATATATGCATTTAACATATATGTATTATACACAAAACTTTTTAATTTCTTTTGTACATGCTGTGTCCTCCCAACAAATTGTAAGCCTTTAAGGTTAGGTATTGTTTTATCTTTGTACTACTAGTGACTAGCACATAGTAGGTGCTTAATAAACATTTGTGGAATTGAATTCATTTAAAAACTTGTAAATGTCATCAAATCCTCCATGGTGGAGGAAAGGTAAGAGGACACCTCATTCACATTCAAGAAAGAATAGAAAGTAGAGTTCTTGTCAATCAGCATACAAGCTGTGAATTCATTTATTCCATTCGTTAATTCATTTATTCTTTCATTCAATAAGCCATATGCCAGGCCCTGCACTAGGCTCTCAGGACAAAAAGATGAAAAGGAAATATTCTTTGCTTTCAAGGAATCGGTATTCCTTTGGGTGGCATGGGGATTTGGGTTGTAAGAGAAAGGCGGGGGGAGATGGGACAGACAAGAAGGGATGGGAAAAGGACAAAGGAGGTAAATGGAACAGGAAAGCAGTTGGAGCTTAAAAAGCAAAACACAGCAAAACAAAAAATGTCTAAAACAATAAAGATACGCTGTGTGGGAGAAGAAAAGAGAGGAGAAATAGCTGCTTTTGGATAAGAAAGAGGTACAGAGGCTATGAAATAAGGAAAGAGAGGGTGTTACTTCTTAGGTCATTGATCTAGAATCTGAGAGGCCATCTAGTCCACTGATGTCATGTTACAGATAGAGAAACTGAGGCCCAGGGAGGGTGAATGACTTGTGCAAAGTCACTCGGGTGGCAAGTATCAGAAATAGGATTCAAACCCAGGTACTCCTACTCCAGGGCCAGTTTCCTTGTTACCATAGCATGATGTTTTAGCTTCAAATAGGAGAGAGGATCTCTAATTTCCCCATCAGATTTAACTGGATTTTCCACTGGTTTTCATCATTTGAAAATGTGTCTATCACAGTATGCTACTGATCAAAAACTAGGAATATTAGTTTTCTACATTCTGTATAAATGAAGACCCTTATTCAAGGCAGGGGCTTTATAAAAACTAAACAAACATTAGAAGGAAGCAGAGGAGATTAGCGGAGGTTTTCAATAAAACAAGTGTTCAATAAATGTCACAGGAATGTCATGGCACACAGGCCATAGAGCTAGAAGGTATCCTGAAGGTCACTTAGCCTAACACTTTTATTTTACACATAGGGAAACTGAGGCCACAAGAGAAGAAATAATACTAATGGGTCACTTTTCTATAGTGCATTCAATTTTGCAAGTGCTTTATCTCATTTGAAATGACTTGCTGAGAGCCACACTGGTAGGAAGTACAGGAGCTGATAGTTGGATTTAGGATTGTCCCATCTAGATCCCAACCCCTTCCCACTGCTAATACTTGGTAAGCTGTGCACATCTTCAGTCTTGCATGTGTTGGTTCATTGCAAAATGCTGATTCTAACCAAGAATAAAAGAACTACTCTATGTTTAAAATGTAAATGTGATTTCGGCTCTCAAATAAACTGTTTTCTTTATACTAGAGGCAGAGGCATGACTAGGACTGGGTGACTGGGATTTGCCCAAGGCCACTGACATCTGGGTGTAGTTGGACTGTGTTCCTAATGCCTTGTGGTCTTTTCCACAAGGCTGCCATCCTTGGATTTTCATCACAGTTATGCTTCTCTCCTTCGCCCTATCTTGGAGGGAAGGAGTTCGGTTGGAAGAAGAAATAGGGTTGGGGAGATCCCTATCCCCTCCTCTCCCCAATTATTTTTCTCCAGGAGCTAGAATACCTTCATATGGCCTTGATCAGCAGAGTTATACTTCGGACAGATTCTATGGGAGTCAATAAAAGTGGGCCGTGAGGAAAAGGATAAGAGTTAACTTCTATTGACATCTACCTAAGTCATTCTATAAGGAAGCTTGCCTCAGTTCCTTCAAATGGAGAAAACCAAAACTGCTTGGGTACCCATCACTACATGGGTTGAGTGGGAAAATGATCTTTCTTCCTCCCTCCCTCCCTTCCTTTTCTCCCTCCCTTCTTCCTTCCCTTCCTCCTTTCCTTTTTTTGTGCCAGAATTCTCAAAGATACAGATGGGTTGATAGAAACCTTTAAAATACTTTCATAATAGAGGAAAGACCTAATTCTGTATTTTATATCTTCTCCCATTCTCCAGTTACCAAGTGCCCAGGTTATTTACTTCCTGGGGTCCTTGAATTCAGTGAAAAATGCCCAGAGTTTCTCTCATGCCTACAGCAGAGGAAGCTCTTAGGAAAGGTGGCCCCACACGGTGTCCATCCATTGGCTCACCCTGTCACTCTCTGTCAGTGGTGACTGCTGTCACTATTCTCCTTGCATTTAAGTTATAGGGTAGCCTGAAAACCAATGAATTTTCCTTCACCAGCTGCAAAACAACCTTCTAATGTCCCTTTCTTTTGATAGTGCCTATTAAATCCTTGAGTACTAAAAGAAATAACCTTGTCACTACAAATGCCTTAAAGGGATCTCTCTTCCACACTGCAGAGAAGCAATAGGATTTGTTGACTGAGAGGAAGAGCTTGGTGAGGCATCTAGAGATGGCATCAAAGGGTGCAGCTGTAAGTGGGCCCAAATTTCAACGATCTCTTCCTGCCATCTCCTCACCTTGGTCTGTCAGCAATCCCTTGAGACTGCCTCACATTAAATGATCAGAATGATCACTGGTGGACTCCGGGGTTAGGCTCAAAGGATTTCACCAAACACCAAGGTGTTTTGGAAAGATAATACATAGCTCAGTTTTACAGTGTGAGCTGAGGGAACACGGATTACCAAAAGCTATGCATCTTGGAATCTGGTTGTCTGGACAATAGCTAGCTGGCCCTGGATAACTCAGGTCTTTACTGTATCCAACCGTTAAAGCATACTGAATTTCACCTCCCCCAATAGAAAGCCTGGAACTTAACCTCAATGAATAAAAATAACCATAAATACATCAATAATAATGATCACTCATGTTTGTATAGTTCCTCAAGGGTTATAAAGCACTCCGTGTCACAAAGACCCTATAAGACGGGGAGCACAAGAACTATTCTTATCCTTGATTTATAGATGGGGACACAGACTCCGAGAGATAAACAGAGTTGCTTGTGGATCCCCAGAATGGCCAAGAAATGGGATCTTTGGTTAACTTGGGAGGTTTGTTAGCTAATACTGGATTGGGGGAGATGGACCAGAGATAGTCATGTTTCAAGGAACTCAAATAAAAGAAAGTGCACTTAACCTACATCAGACCGGGCATCTTGTATTCCTTCATGGCTTCTCCTTCTGAACATCAGTTTATCATGGCACCACGCTACTGGGACACAGGATCAAAGACTTCAAGCTGGAATGGACCTTCATCATCATCATCATCGTCATCGTCATCGTCATCATCGTCGTCATCATCATCACTAACATTTCCATGGCTCTTTACATACATTGTCTGGCTTGATTCTCACAACAACACAGTAGCATGGATTATTATCCCCATTTTATAGAGGTAGAAACAGAAGCTGAGGGAGGCTAACTGACTTGCCTAACACTTGTAGTCAGTGTCTGAGGGAGGATTTGAATCCAACACCTGGTCTGCCTTGTTGGTCATGGGATTATAGGATAATAGGTTTAATGCTGGAAGGGATAATAGAGGCTGTTAAGTCAAACCTTTCAATTTACAAAGGAGGAAACAGAAAAGGCACAGAAATGAGAAGTGACTGGCCTGAGGTTGCATAGCTAGTAAGTGAGGTGTGATTTGAACCCAAGTATTTGTGACTCTAAGTCCATCTAGTCTAAATTATTTTCCAGATGAGGAGCTGTGACCCAGGAAGGCTCAGAAAGTTGTCCAACATCACATGTCCGGTTAAGTGTCTGAGGTGGGTTTCCTGCTCTGGCCCTCTGACTCCAAGCCAGCATGCTTTTCACTTTACCATCTTGCCTCTCAGATTAGGGTAAATTGGTACTCACCCTGTGACCTCCCATGGAAACTGATTTTCAATTAAATCCCTAATGTTAGTTTATTCACTTTTTTCTCTCTCTCAAAAAAACTTGAGTGCAGAAAAAATGTGATTTATTTGAGGTTTGGGGCTATTTGGATTATAGGAAAATTGGAATGTACCATAAGGATAACTCAATTAGCAAAGAAGAATCAATTCAATAAACATTTATTGAGCACCTACTGTATATAGTGTTGATAAAGTATTGAACTTGGAATGAGAAAAACCTGGGTTCTAATCTTGCCTCAGATCTCACTAGCTGGGTGGCCCTAGGAAAGGCACTTAGCCCTGTTTGCCTCGGTTTGCTCATCTAAAATGAACTGGAGAAGGAAACGGGAAACCACTCCAGTATTTCTGTCAAGAAAACCCCAAATGAGGTCACAAAGATCAGACATAACTGAAATGATTCAACAACCACCACAAATGTCTTGGTAGAAGGAACTCTTGGCATAAAAAGCCCCTCCACTGACACAGACCAGTAACTTCAATAACTTATAATCTGGTTGATTGAGGCCCAGAGATGCTGACTCACTCACAGTCAAACAGGTAGTAGTGTCAGAGGCAGACATGCATCATGCTCACATGATTGCAAGTCCAGCTCTCTCTCTCCAACATGGCGGCCAATTCTCATGCACAGATGATCAGCCAGCCATTAAGCCCTCGTCCACTATGTGCCAGATGCTGTGGTAGACCATGGGATTACAAGACAAGAACCATACAGTCACTGCCCACGAGGAGCTTATAAGAAGAATTTCTGCAGCTTTATGGTTTTCAAAGCACTTCACTTAAATTTCTTCTAGACGATAACTCCATGAGGGACTTTTTTTGTCAGGGTAAGGGGCATGCTCTTCACTTTACAGATGAGGAAACTGGAGCTCACTGAAGTTGTCACTCGTTAAAACTTGGCTGAGCCTCATCCTGGTTTTCTGACTCCTTGTCCAGTCTTCCTTCTGCAAGATCTGATTCCCTTTCGTGAAATGTAGTCTTGGTTCCTAAGGCCCTAACTATTGTCATCTCTAAAGTGTTTTCTTAGTTTAGGACCCCAAAGCACAGACAAGACAACAACGTATTTCTTTTCCCTAATGGAACCCTTTCTTCACTTTCCAGACACCCAGAGCAGTCCACCAAGGACAGGCTCTGAACTCAGGAATCCCAGCACACTGAGCCTCAGTTTCTAGAAGGGAGGAAAAGAATACAATTCAGAACCACCCATCCAACCTCCTTGTTCCAAGGAACACCGACCACCGTGGAGCCCATGATGATCTCAAAACAGACGCTGTACAAATACAATAAACAAAATGGAAACTTCCCTGGGCTGGATGCCCAGGAAAACCAGCCACACATGAACACACACAACAGGGGGAAGAAGAAAGAAAGGAAAAAATAGGTTCCAAAAACAAACTGACGAGTGAAAAAAGCAAATGAAGAAGCTGGCTCCAAGACTGGCTGGCCCCAACAGGAAGGGCAGAGGGACACAGAGGTGGAAGGATTTCATCAGATTTCTTCCACCAAGGGGCTTCTACCCCCATTTCATATGGAAACCAATGAGAGAGACTGAGAACAAATTGCCTGCTTATTGTGGTGTGAGCAGGGAGATGGCTCCAGGCCCAGGGTCCTGTTATTAATTGTTTTAAGAAAATCATAAAAGTTCTAAAGTATTTTAAATCATTTGTATGTCAGGTTTACATTTAACAAATAAGCTTTTTTGGGGTAAAACATCCCCCTAGATAAGGTATGTTTCCAATTATCCATTAAATTCCAGAAATCTTTAATTAAGTGCCTACAGAGTGTTAGTTGCTGGGGAAGGATACAAACAAAGACTGAAAAAGAGTCCCTGCCCTGAAGCAGTTTGCATTTTATTGACAGAATGCAATAAGTACATAGATTAAGGAAAGGCAGTATCCTCCCAGTGGTGGGAGAACACTCAGACAGAATCTCTTCACCTTTTTGGTGATATGGATCCCTTGGCAGGTGAGTGCAGCCTATAGGACCCCTTCTTAGACCAACCTTTTTAAAATGTATAAAATAAAATACATTAGACTATAAAGGAGTCCAATCATGTTGAAATAGTTATCTTATTTTTTTTTTAAATCCATGGACACCAAGTTAAGAGGTCCTGATTTAAAGCAACCAAGTCACTGATAAAACTGTGGAGTACAGATCCCTAGGGTACTCCACTGGAGACCTCCACCCATGTTGACACTGACCCCTAAATGACTTTTCTTTGGCTTTGGCCATTTAGCCCATCTTGAATCCACCTAGAAGAATGATCACCTACCCCCACATCCTCTTTCCCCATGACAATAACTTAAGAGACTTTGTTCAACGCTTTGCGAAAATCTGGATAACATGGACCTAGCCTTCCCTGACTACCCAGTCGGGAGTGTGGTTGTGAGATGTACCCAAATCTGACCATTTTACAGCTGAGAAAACTGAAGCACAGAAAAGTTGTGATTTGTCCAAGGCCTCCTATACCTATTTCAACACAGTGAAATACACTTGAAACTTCACAAACTTCACTTTCCTTTAAAATGCCCAAATAGACATTGGCACTGGTAAGTAGGCTGAATCAAAGGATTCATCTCTGGAAGGACCTTCCAGATCATCTGGACCAAACAACCCCTTTATTTAGCAGATGAGGAAACAGGGCTCCAAGGAAGTAAAGTGATTTGTCCAGGGTCACATGTGTGGGAGGCAGCAAAGCCATGATCTTAACCCTAACCCCTCATCCAAGGTTCTTCCCCCTGTACCCTACCATCAGCAAGCATTTCATGAATGTTAAACTTTGCTGAAGGCATCATGATCCTCCCAGTCTCCCCAGGTTCACACACTCCGTGTCTCTTTTATACTCTCTATCCCATTAGTTACCAAGTCTTATCAATTATTCTTCCTTGGGTACATCTCTTAACTTCACATCGTTCTCTCCACTTAAACAGTCTTTACCTGATTTCAGACCCTCATCATTTCTAACCTGGAGGCAAGAGGTTCCTAAAGCTACCTTAATGTAGTCTCTCCCCTCGCCAATCTGCTCTCCACCTTTCCAAATGCCTTAAGCAGGCTCACAATGAACATCATTGCCATCCTCCTAATCGATATTCCTAAAATACAGAGCCGACCACGTCCCTCCCTCTAAGCCTTCAGCATCGTTGTATTCTGTATTGCCTCAAGGATAAAAGACAGACTCCTCAGTCTGTCATTTAAAGTCTTTCCAGTCTGGTTCCCACCAACCTTTCCAGTGGCATTTCATATTATGAACTCTTCCTTTTAGTCAAACTATCCTGCTAGCTGTGCCCCATATACAACAACTCATCTCCCAACTAGGTAACCTTGCCTTGGTGGTTTCCCACATCTGGAAGGTCCTCCTTCTTTACACCTGGGGCAAGGAATCTCTGGTTTCTTTCAAAGCACAGCTCAGGTAACGACCTCCAGCAAGGACCTTTTATGAGTCTCCACTTTTAGGGTGCTCTTCCCCTCCCCTTCCCCTTGGAAGTACTTGCTATTTGCTTATTTGTGGACATGCTGTATCCCATCCCCTCCTCCAGCAAAATGCCCAGTGTGTACTAGGGGTGTGATAAATAGCTGTCGAATTGAATTTAAAGCTCTATAGGAATCAGTGTTACTGTTTCTGTGATCTTCTTTCCTTCTCTCTCCAGGGTGACTAGCAGTGATCTGGGCACAGAGGGTACACAAAGAATGTTTGTTGACTAATCGGCCATTTTAGAGGGAGGGTCTTGATCAACCAGCTGGTCAATCAGTCACTCAGCTGACAACTAGCATTTATTAAGCGTGTACTATGTGCCAGACACTGTGCTGTGTTAAGTGCTGGGGTTACAAAGAAAGGCAAAAGCCAGTTAAGAAAATGCCCAGAGTCAGAAGATGCAGAATGGCTAGAGTGAGGAAGAGCAGGGCAGCCAGTGTCACTTGATTGCAGAGTACACTGGTTATGGGGAAAGGAGGGAAGGTATAAGAAGACTGGAAATGTAACATTTATAAAGTGCCTACTATGAGCTGGCCGGTCAGTCGTTTCAGTCCCGTCTGACTCTTTGTGATCCCATTTGGAGTTTTCTTGGCAAAGATACTGGAGTGGTTTGCCATCTCTTTCCCCAGCTTGTTTTACAGATGAGGAAACTGAGGCAAACAGGGTAAGGGACTTAACCAGGTCACACAGCTAGAAAGTGTCTGAGGCCAGTCAATAAACATTTACTAAGAACTTCTTGCTAGAAAATGAGAATGTAAAGATGACAAAATGCTGACACATGCTTCCATCAAATGGTCAGCAGCTAGGCATGACTATCATTTTAGCTACTGTAGCTATTTAAAGGGAAGAAGCTAAGATCATCTGGTCCAGAAACATGCTTGGCCAAGTAGGCACTTGCTAAGAGATGAGTGTCTACCATCAGACGTCAAAGGAAATAGCCAGAGTCCAAAATCCTTCTGCCTGATGCTTCAACCCCAGTGGCTCCAGGTGAGTGTTATGACTCTGCTCACAGAAGGTCAGGTCCTTACTGGCAGCTAAAAAACAACATAGATTGGGTCATTTTTCAGAATTCCAATAATCCCCTTCCTCCAAATCATAAACAAAACAGCATCCACTTTAGAGTGTTTCCAGGTCTTAGTAATTTAGCTAATAAAGAAATAAACTTGGCCAGAGCAGATGACCTAAACCCAATATAAAGCCTCACTGCTGTGATTGTTCAGACTTTGCAGTGGGAGGATCAGTTTCACCAGATGTCTGGGCTGAGACTTGCCGCCTCTTCCTCGTCTAGATAAAGCATCCGCTTTTATTTTCCACTTACAAGGTGTATAATGATTAAGGATTTCAGTTGCCAAAGGTGAAATGTGGTAGAAACTAGCTGCTGCCTTGGTTAGTGCATTTGTAATTGTCCTCTCTCTCTGAAGAATGGAGGAGTCAGGCACCGATAGTCACAGAAATGATACAAGGCCCATGATAGCAGGGCCCCTCCGAGGCTATGGAATGATGTGCAGCAGAAAGTGGAAATGTTTCCATTGGGGACAGAAGACCTCCCATCACTCAGAACCAGCCCCTGTGCAGCTGCTGGTGAACATGGAATCTACTACACAGACTAACCAGACTGGCACTGATCTTTGGGGAAATCCCACATTTATCTTCACCTACTGAGTCATGAGAGCGAAGAGTGCTGCCTAATGAGCACTTGGTCAGAATATTTCACAACGGGGGTATATTCTTGGTCTTGTCAATTCAGTAATTCATTTTCGACCTGGTGATAGGTGCTTAGGCTTCAAAGATAAAACCAGACTCAGTCCTTGCCCTTGAGGAGTTTATAGTCTAATGGGAGAATAGGACATGTACACAAAGCAACACATAAGGCAGCCAGGAGGTGCGATGGATGAAGTGTCGGACTTGGAGTCCAGTAATCCTGAGTTCAAATCTGGCCTCGGGCACTTATTAGCTGCATGAGCCTGGCAAGTCCTCTTGCCTTAACTTCTCTGTGCCTCAGTTTCTTCATCTGTCGAATGGAGATAGTAATAGCATTTACCTTCCAGTGTGATTGAGAGGCTAAAATGAGAATATTTGTAACGAGCTTTGAAGATCTTAAAGCACTAGATGCTAGCTATTATTGTTGTTGCTTTTTTTTGGGGGGGGGGTTGGCAGGGCAATTGGGGTTAAGTAACTTGCCCTAGGTCACATAGCTAGTACATGTGTCAAGTGTCTGAGGCTGGATTTGAACTCAGGTCCTCATGACTCCAGGGCTGGTGCTCTACTCACTGCACCCCCTAGCTGCCTTGTATTATTGTTGTTGTTAATGAAAGCTGAGCGTAATAAGGGAAAAGAACAGGTCTAGACAACATACTCTTAAAACTGAGGGACGAGGAGAATCATGTGCAGCTGGGGACTGGGCAAGAAGAGTGGTGGAGATAGAAGAATTAGAAATCCATTAGGAGAATACCGCAATAATCCGGGCAAGAAGTAATGAGCACTTCAACTGAGATGGTGACAATGTGAGTGTGTGAGTGTGAGTGTATGTGAGTGTGTGTGTGCGCGCGGGTGTGCGCAACAGGGGAGGGATAGTATGTGGAGCTGATATAAAATATTATCATGAATTCAGAATTCAAAGAATTCAGAAATAAGATATGATGCCTAAGGGAGAGCTAAGAATCACTCCGAGGGTTCAGACCTAAGCAAGAGAGGGGAAACTAGCACCATGGACAGAAAAATGGGAAGTCAGGAAGAGGGGCAGCTTTCTGAAGGATGATGATGAGTTGAGTCTTGGTCATACCAAGTTGGTTACCACCTCTGTTTTTGATATAGGAGAGTGGCCAATAGTGTCAGATGGGGCAGCAAGATCAAGGAGGAGAAGGATTAAGAAAAGGGCAATGGATTTGATGAGTGGCACTTTCAAGAAAGCAATTTCATTGGAGTAGAAGTAAGACCATAAGTAATTCAGGCATGAATGGGAGTAGTGAGAAAGGGGAAGCAGAGTGTAGACTACACATCCCAGGAGTTTGTCAATAAAGGTCCGTGAAGCAGATTGGGGCAGAAAGGAGATCTAAGCATATTTGTAAGCGTGAAGGAAAGAGTCAAGGTGGAAGGAAATTGAAGATGCAAGAGGGGAATAATTGATGGATGAAAGTCTGGAAGGAGGGGAAAGGATAGGATTGACCCTCCCCCCCACCCCATGAGGGGAATAGGCTTTGAAAGGAGGAGAGGGAGTTTATTTATGCTTCAAAATGAAAAAGTGGTGAGAATTTTCCAAGGCAAATTTCCAACAACAGTACCCTATATTCAAATACACTCAATTAAAAATAGATTTTGATCAGGAGGAGTCTTTATTGAGATTCATTGATGTTGGTTGGTAGACAGTAATGCACCAAGCCAAAATGAACATTCAAGACTTTCTTGGCTTCTCCCCACCTAAAATCAGTGTTGACCCAAAGTATTCTTCTGTTTTCTACTCTTTTGATGAGCTATTTCTTTCTCATGCCATGGGTCACTTTTCTTCCCCAAAGCCTATTTCTATAATATAACTGCTGAGTTGGCACTGGAAAATGGGATAATAATAGCATTTATTCTAGTCACCTGACTCTAGGTAATTATCTGGAAGTTAAGGTCAATGTCACCTTTAGGTCTAATTTAAAAAAAATGAAGAACATAGGATTATAAATTTGGAGTTGGAAAAAGCCCAAGGGAAAACCTAATCCAACCCCTTTATTTTCTACAGATAAGGAAACTGAGGCCCCAAAATGTTAATTGCCCAAAGTCAGAAGTTTTAAGGTGGCTTATACAAATTTAATTATAGCAGGGTCAAATCATAGTATATGAATAACAATAACTCATATTTCTATAGCACTTTCCTCATAACAAACCTGGTATTCTTACTGCCATTTTCAGATGGAGAGATAGATGTCAAGAAGTGACTTGCCCATAATTACATAGCTAGTAAGTGTCTTGGCAATGGAAGTAGGGACTTCAAATTCAGGGCTCCTGATTCCAAATCTAGCATTCTATTCACTATACTAACACTCAAAACATAACTGTTACTTATGCTACTTATAGCTGTAAGAAAGCCCAGGAAGAATGCCATGAGTTCTTACAACAGGTATAAACAATTTACAAGAGTTTCACAGCCCAATGGAAATCACTTAGAAACCTTGATTTTTAGAGACTTTAGTGAACACCTCATCTAACTTTGTGACTTTACAGAAGAAAAAGCTGAGATTTGGAACTGGTAGGTGACTCATCTAAGGTCACAAATGAGTTTCCAACAGCTCAGAGATCATGGCTCCATGTGCATTCAGCAGAGGAGCACAGAATGAAGGCCATCTGGATTGCATGTTGGACCCAAAACTGGGAAGACCTCCCTTCAATTCCAACCCCCACTGGAAAGAGCTGTGGACCCAGGTCTGGTTTTAAGCACCTACTGTGTGCCACACTGTGTTGCTGCTGAGGATTTCTAAAGTGAAACAATCTCCTAGGAGGTTACTTTCTGTTGGAGAAATCAACACATGCTAATGTGAGTATATGCAAACTGAATATCAGGTAACTTTGTGGGGAGACTGCAGGAATGACTTCAGACAGGAAATAACTGTTATAAGTCAGGGCAGAGGAGTCCATTATGCATAATGCTCAGAGAGCAAGGGATGTGAGAACACAGGCCCTCCTCAGACAAGATACAGAAGGACCCAGTGGGCAGGCTCAGTGGCCCATTAGATGAGCAGCAGAGGAACTTGGAGCTGCTCTGTGAACCAGAGATCAGGACTAGAGTCCTTGATAAAGCAGTGAGTGGGTACCCATCAGTGTGGTACTGTCATAAAGCAGTGATATAGGTCAACTTGTGGAAGGCTGAATCTTTTGTGACCTGCTGAGGTTCTTAAAGGGCCAATGATTCAGAACTCAGGAGCTAAGGTAGGGTTAAAACCCAAGCCTCCCCAGAAACCCAGAAAAAGTCAGGTTTGCCAATGAAATTTTGCTAAAAATGTCAAGGTTCAGGAAAAGGTGTGAGGTGTGTTGGGTTTTCTGAGAAATAAGGGTGTCTATTTCCCTTACTTGAATGCTGGGATGACTCCCTACTCTCAGCAGTATGGGCATGCCCTTCAGGAATGCAAATCTGAACTCCTCTATGCCTGGATGATCCTTTCCATAAACACCCCTCTGAGAAAATACCTGATGTTTTAGGGGACTTCCTTTGGTTCTCCTTATAACATAGAGTCCCAGGGGTGGGGAGCTTGCAGCTTCGAGGCAGGTGGCCTTCTAGGTCCTTGGGTGCCACCATTTGACTGAGTCCAAGTTTTACAGAATAAATCCTTTTATTAAGGGGATTTGTTCTGTGAAGTTTGGATTCAGTTTAAACCTTAGACATACCAAGCTAGAACCCTAGCAATACTATTTACTACTTAATAATAACCTTTGTCAAATCACTATTTCTCTGACCCTCAGTTTCCTCATTTGTAAAATGAAGTTGTACTAGATGACTCACTCATCTGACATCTATTGAAAACCTGCTATGTGCTGGGCACTGCGCTAAGGCCTGGATGACCTCGTCTGAGGTCCCTTCTTGTGCTAAATCTATGAGCCTGTATTTGAAATGAGCATGAAATGGAATGATTAATCACACCAAGCCCATCCGTCTTCCAGCTGACATAACTGTTGACTCTTCCACTCTGGGCCAAAACCACAGAGAAGGACCATTGAGGCAGGGCTGGCCAGATGCGAGGTGTTCTCTTTCTTGTCTTCTCAAGAACTTAATCTTAAGATGGCGGCTGGAAAGCAGGGACTAGTGTAAGCTCCCCACCGAGCCCCTCCAAAAACCTATAAAAAATGGCTCTGAATCAATTCTAGAACTGCAGAACCCAGAAAACAGCAGAGGGAAGCAGGGCTCCAGCCCAGGACAGCCTGGATGGTCTCTGGGTGAGGTCTATCCCGCATGGAGCTGGGAGCAGAGCAGAGCAGAGTGGAGCAGAGCCCAGTGTGGGCTGCACAGACCAACCAGACCAGGAGCCGGGTGGAGCGGGCCCTAGCACCCTGAATCAGTGAGCTGCAGCAGTTACCAGACTTCTCAACTGACAAACACCAAAGACAACAGAGAAGGTTAGTGGGAAAAGCTGCTGGGGACTAAGTTTATAAAGGAATTTGTGGTTCGGCCACCACCCCAGGGGCAGAGGAGGTGGGGCAGCTACAGAACTACAGCTGCAGTTGCTTCTGGCCCCAGGCCCACCTGGTGGGAGGAATTAAGTGGCAGATCAGAGCAGGAGTACAGAGCCTGCTGAAGATCTAAGTCTAGTCTGGGTTGGGGGTTCTTGGGGAAGGAGGAGTGCTGGTGTGGTAGAGCTCGTGCATCCCCCCAGGCTTGGAACATGGTTCTCTTAACTCTACAAGCAGTTATACCCCGCTGAAAAACTCAAGGGTCAAGTTAGTTGGCCGGGAATGTGGCCAGGCAGCAAAAATGCACCCAGATTCAGTCTCAGACTTTGGAATCTTTCTTTGGTGACAAAGAAGACCAAAACATACAGCAAGAAGAAGTCAACAAAGTGAAAGAGCCTACAACAAAAAGCCTCCAAGAAAAACATGAACTGCTCTCAGACCATGGAAGAGCTCAAAAAGGATTTGGAAGAGCAAGTTAGAGAAGTAGAGGAAAAATTGGGAAGAGAAATGAGAAGGATGCGAGAAAACCATAAAAAACAAGTCAATGACTTGCTAAAGGAAACCCAAAAAAATACTGAAAAATATGCTGAAGAAAACAACACCTTAAAAAATAGACTAACTCAAATGGCAAAAGAGCTCCAAAAAGCCAATGAGGAGAAGAATGCCTTGAAAGGCAGAATTAGCCAAATGGAAAAGGAGGTCCAAAAGACCACTGAACAAAATACTACCTTAAAAATTAGATTGGAGCAAGTGGAAGCTAGTGACTTGATGAGAAATCAAGATATTATAAAACAGAACCAAAGGAATGAAAAAATGGAAGACAATGTGAAATATCTCATTGGAAAAACCACTGACCTGGAAAATAGATCCAGGAGAGATCATTTAAAAATTATTGGACTACCTGAAATCCATGATCCAAAAAAGAGCCTAGATATCATCTTTCAAGAAATTATCAAGGAGAACTGCCCTGATATTCTAGAGCCACAGGGCAAAATAGAAATTGAAAGAATCCACAGATCGCCACCTCAAATAGATCCCAAAAAGAAAACTCTTAGGAATATTGTCGCCAAATTCCAGAGCTCCCAGATCAAGGAGAAAATACTGCAAGCAGCCAGAAAGAAACATTTTGAGTATTGTGGAAACATAATTAGAATAATCCAAGATCTGGCAGCTCCTACATTAAGAGATCGAAGGGTTGGAATACGATATTCCGGAGGTCAATGGGGCTAGGATTAAAACCAAGAATCACCTACTCAGCAAAACTGAGTATCATGCTCCAAGGCACAATATGGAGTTTCAATAAAATAGAGGACTTTCAAGCTTTCTCAGTGAAAAGACCAGAGTTGAATAGAAAATTTGACTTTCAAACACAAGAAATAAGAGAAGCATGAAAAGGTAATCAAGAAAAAGAAATTGCAAGGGACTTACTAAAGTTGAACTGTTTTGTTTACATTCCTACATGGAAAGACGATGGGTATGATTCATGAGACCTCAGTATTAGGGTAGCTGAAGGGAATATTCATATATACATATATATATATATATGTATATATATATATATGTGTGTGTGTGTGTGTGTGTGTGTGTGTGTGTTTATGTATATATATGTATATGTGAGTGTGTATGTATATATATATGTACATGTATATATACATAGAGAGAGAGAGAGAGAGAGGGCACAAGGTGAGTTGAAGATGAAGGGAAGATATCTAAAAGAAATAAAATCAAATTAAGGGATGAGAGAGGAATATATTGAGAGAGGGAGATAGGAAGAGATAGAATGGGGTAAATTATCTCGCATAAAAGTGGCACGAAAAAAGAGAAGGCAGGTGAGGGGGAATGAGTGAATCTTGCTCTCATCAAATTTGACCTGAGGAGGGAATACCATACATACTCATTTGGGTATCTTATACCACAGGAACAAAGGAGGAAGAAGATTTCAAAAAGGGGGGGATAATAGAAGGGAGGGAAGATGGGGGTGGAGGTAATAAAAAACAAACACTTTCGAAAGGGGACATGGCCAAGGGAGAAAATTGGATAAAGGGGGATAGGTTAGGAAGGAGCAAAATATAGTTAGTCTTTCACAACATGAGTATTGTGGAAGGGTTAGGAAGAGGGGAGAGAATTTGGAACTCAAAGTTTTAAAAACAGATGTTCAAAAACAAAAAAAAAATTTGCATGCAACCAGAAAATAAGATACACGGCAATGGGGTATAGAAATTTATCTTGTCCTACAAGAAAGGAAGGGAAAAGAGAATGGGAGGGGAGGGGGGTGACAGAAGGGAGGGCTGACTGGGGAACAGGGCAACTGGAATATACACCATCTTGGAGTGGGGGGGAAGGTAGAAATGGGAAGAAAATTTGTAATTCAAACTCTTGTGAAAATCAATGCTGAAAACTAAATAAAAAAAGAATAAGAAAAAGAAAAAGAAAAAAAGATAATAGTAGGCAGCTTACTATAGTTCATACATGTGCTGTCATGTAAAATATTTCCATACTAGTCACAGTTATGAAAGAAACAAATCAAAAGGAAAAAAAAATGCAAAAAAGGAATAAAATGAAAAAAAAGAAATTAATCTTAAACTCTCTAGTGTTTGTTTTTTAATGAGGGCTATTGAAAAGAGATGATGCATCACATTTAAAAATGACACGTTGGGCATAGACAACATAGGGCGGCCCATACAAATCCTGCTTTACGACTTGTGGATGCCAAGAGGCACCAAGCCCCTATTTGCCATCACACAATAGAGCCAGTGATTGCTAGGCTAAGAGGTTCACTTCTGTGTGAAGACGGGGAATGAGAATGAAGAAAAGACACTGATTTGCAAACAATCTCAAACAGTTGTGATTTCTGGCACAGACGGCAATTTTCTCCCATTGAAATAGTGGAGGACTGTTTGGGGTTTTTATAGATCAAATCCAATCCAGCAATCAATCATTTTATGCTTATTCTAGAAGTCAAGTGGTTTCCCACTTTGAGGAGCATAAAACACCACTGAGTCTGCACTGGTTCAAAAAGCTCAGCTAAAGGTCGGAAGGATTTAATTATCATGGAATGTTGTGTGTATGAAATGCTTTGTGAGCGTTAAAGTCCTATATGTGATTAGCTCTCTTTTCATCTAGCGCTTTCCCCATCGAAAAACTGCACCTCTTTGGTATGCTTTAAGACAGATAAAGGGCAGTTAGTGCTTTGGATAGAGAGCCAGGCCTGGAGTCAGAAAGACTCATCTCCCTCAGTTCAAATCCAGCCTCAGACACTTACTAGCTGGACAAGTCACTACACCCTGTTTGCCTCAGTTTCCTCATCTGTAAAATGAGATGGAGAAGGAAATGACAAACCACTCCAGTGTCTTTGCCAAGGAAACCCCAAATGGGGTCATGAAGAGTAGGACACGACTGAATAATAATTAATTCCTGAGAGGTTGTTTCAGACTGTCCATTTTACAGATGAGGAATTGGAGGCTCAGAGGTTTTGTGACTTGACCATACTCACACACAGCTACTACATGCTCAAATTTATACTTGGAATTTTATCAAGTTCTGTTCATTTGTCTTCTTGATTTCAGTCCCATCCTATAGACTTTTCTACTTGCGCGTTCAGAGGAGAACTGACACTTGCCTCAGAGATGAGCCACCTCCACACTTATCATCTACTCTACACACTCAGAAACACTCTCAAAGGCCATCGTCCCTTGGGGCCTCAGAACTTCCTAACATCTTCTTAATTAGCTAGCTGTGAATATTCAGATGGCTAAGAACCTAAGACCCCATTACCCCAAGACTGCAGCCTTATGTGACAGCCAGTCCAGCCCCTGGAGGGGAGAGGCTGAGAACAAAGCCCAAATTCTTCCTTCAGCATGTCTGTCACATTCAGCAATCTTGGGGCTTCTAATCCTCAAAGGGAGGCGTGTCTCAGTGAAGTATTCATGCAGGAATTCTTGAGATAATTCCCCAGCGCCTGCACTGAGCAATCCTAGACATGCCACGTCCTGTTTCATTTCTAAAGTGTCACCTGTGTTGGATTCCCTCTACGGCCTGATGGAGAAGAACAGGGAGTACAACCCAATTGCCCAGAACATGCTGGAAAGGTGAAGGGAGACACACTGTTTTTGATCAGATGCCCACTAGCAATTCAGCCAGCTGCGGCTAACCTGCTCTAAGATGTGTGCAATGTAAAATTAACCTCTCATCAGCCCCTGTCACAGTCACACACAGACAGGGTTTCTGTTAGAACACAGGGTTCAGTCTTTCATGCTCAGTCCTGGGAAATCCAATCCAACCCAACCCAACCCAACCTAATCCAATCAGTCCAATCCAAATCCAAGAAGCATTTAAGCGCTTACTAAGTTCAAGGTCCTGTGTCAGGAGCAAGAGTCCTGAGAGTAGAATCACCCTTCAAATTACCAGTCTCATTCCCAGCCCAGTACTCAGAGGAATCATCTCATTAAGCAGCTACCATGGTGAAGGGCCTAGCTATCCCCATGAACTGCCAACTAACTCCTTCATGGGACAGGCAACTCAGCCCTGATTGTTGTCGTTCATTCTTGAAGAAGACCAAAATCCTCAGGGCAGGCAATCCAGCCTAGCTGAAGCAGAAAGGCAGCCCCAGGGGGAGAGGGGAAGCAGCATGTGCTGGGCAAGTCAGCTCCCCTCCCCAACCACGACCACTGTTTCTCCTCAGATACTGAAGGACACAGCTCTGGACCCAACCTAAAAGCCTTAGGAATGGCAGTATTCCCCAAGCCACCAGACTTCATTCTAGCATAGCCTGCTACAGACCAGCCCTCCCAGGATAGGCAAGCCAGTCTAGGTGAAGCAGCAAGGCATTCCAAAGGAGATACAAGGCGGTATGTGCCCAGCAGGTCAAACCAACACCACCACCTTGACCACCATCTCCTCTCAGACTCTGATAGAGATAGCCCAGGACTCTGAACACCCAAGAGCTTTTGGAATAGCTATGCTTCCAGCCTGGCACCTGCTCCTGTAGTTACATCTACTGAAGACAGATCTACAAGCCACCCTCCCCCTTCCAAAAATAAGTTCTTACCACCAAATTCCTAGGCACTGTCAAAAGGCATGATTTTATCAGTGTAAATGAATTACAGAAGAGGCATCGACATCTGCATTCCTGCCGCAAGCTAAGGACCAAGAGATCTTTCTCTCCCATTGGAGAACCATCTTCATTTTCTATTTGTACAGTGCTTTGCCCTTAGTAAGCACTTAATGAATACTTCATTCATTCATATAAAGACAAAAAAGAAATAATCCCCGACTGCCATTGTTCTTCCAAAATGAGTGGGGCCTAAGTCAGGGACTTTGCCCCCTAAAATATGGCACCAGACCTGTATTAGGTCCCCCAGAGCGATGACCCCTCTGATTCTTTTAATCAAACCCCATTGTTGGTTAGAGGATTCTGAGAATGTCTTTGCAAAATAGTGTCAGAGACTAATACAGATGGACCTCTTTTTATATACATAATAGATATCAAATTGACATGAAGCCAAGCTGGGCTTTGAAAGCATGAAGAGATCTTTTCTTGAGGGAAACCCACGCTCAGTTTCATTCAACAACAAACATTTGTTAAGTGACTGCTTCCTATGAGTCTCTGCCTTAGACTTTGAAAAGGCTGTGTGGGAGAGTGGGTGAGATGTGGGGCTCGTTTTCAGCAAGGCCTGGGTTCCAGTCTTGTCCTAGTCCTTCCTAGCTGTGGGAGCAAGGATGAGTGATTCAAGCTATCAAGGCCCCATTTCTCCATTCTCCTGCTGTGCTCCAACTATGGGCCTTCTTGTGGAAGGCTGTCTAAATCCCTCACAGGCTTTCATGAGTGGGCTGTTGGTGGAGATGGAAACTGACCTGACCATTCTGAAAAACAACCTAAAATTATACTAGAAAGTCACTAAACTCTATAGAACTTTTAGTGTGGCGAGACCCTTGGGAAAAGAGACTGAATGAAAAAAGGCAAAGAGCAGCAATAAAAACACCTAAAGATTTAAAAAAGGATGCTCTGTCAGTGTTCTCAAGAAACATGAATTATCAGTAATCAGTCAGTAAACATCTACTGTGTGCCAGACACTGTACTAGGTGCTGGGGATAAATACAAAGAATGAGATGATCCCTCCTCTCAAGGAGCTTACAATGTATTATAATAATATTTTATAAAACACCTTACAAATGCTAATATCTGTATATATACATGTACACATAAATTATGTAGATATGTATATATATATCTATATTCATAGATATACAAACCTTAAATGTGTATCTGTATATCTATGCGCACATTAATGTAAATTATATATGCATTAATGTATATAGGCACATAATACATTCGCATATATACAAACCTCATGTATATTTATATATACATGTGTGTATATATGTGTATATACATGTTTATATGCACACAAATAAATATGTGCATATGGATTTATATATAGAATGATACACATTTATATATGTAAATATATATACACACTTAAGATTTACGTGTATGCATATGTCTGTGTACATATGGATGGATACACACACATATACGTATATACGCACACACATACATACCTTCATTTAAGTCTAAGACAAAATTTGTCCAACACTACTATTAACCCTTATGGGTAGGAATATGTGGCTACTTTCAACTAGGTCTCATCCCATTCTAGAATTATGTGAATCTATAGAAAGATGGCATCAAAAAACAAGCAATATAGTGGGAATGATCAAAAAATAAAGAGGGGGGAAATAAAAATAAAGCATGAATCAGTTCGTAGAAGTGGAGGCAACATTGGGTCACGTGGTCGCCAGTTTGATGACTTTCCCGATGGACACAGACTGTGAGGTAGAAGGAGGGCAGATGTCAGAGCCTGGGTCCATAAGGCAGCCCTGGGTAGCATGTACCGTTATCGTCCATCTGCTTCCCATTGCCCTCCACGCCAGTGAGTGAGTGCCCACCGTCTCTGGTGAGAGAGCTTATTAGTGGGGCTCACCCTGTTGATGTATGACACTAACATGTCATTAGGATGACAGGCCATGCTGATGATGCATTGGCACGCGGCGTAATGAGGGAGCTCCGGCTCACTTCCATCAGGCGCCCACAAAAGGCTGGCTTGGGCTACCGAGGAGCTCGTCCACCAGCACGTAGCCTTTAATTAAAGGATGGAACATATGCTAATTGCAATGTCGAGATGTGCTTTGGCATCGAGTTTTTGGCACCTACCAAAAGATGATTTATACCTCTGCACCAGAATCTTAGGGAAGGCAGCGCGGAGGTGGAGACTTAAGCCAAGAAACAACACAGTCCAGGCCTCACCCGCTCTCTAAGGTTTCACAAGTGTAACTTCCCTATAGATAACTGGACTCACACACCTTCAGGATGCTGTAGGTAGGGCTGGAGTACATGGATTTTCTTAATTTGCTTATCTTAGAAACCACACACATGTACATAGATACATTATGTATGTGTGGATGGACACCCACATGTACATACAAATAAGTGCATGTGTGTGTATATATGTTTGTATATTTTTTTTTCACTTATATTTTTAAATTTATTTAACATTTAGTTTTCAGCATTGATTTTCACAAGAGTTTGGATTACAAATTTTCTCCCCATTTCTACCCTTCCCCCCCACTCCAAAATGGCGTATATTCTGGTTGCCCTGTTCCCCAGTCAGCGTTCCCCTCTGTCACCCCACTCCCCTCCCATCCCCTTTTCCCTTCCTTTCTTGTAGGGCAAGATAAATTTTTACACCCCATTGCCTGTGTATCTTATTTTCTTGTTGCATGCAAAAAAATTTTGTTTGTTTTTGAACATCTGTTTTTAAAACTTTGAGTTCCAAATTCTCTCCCCTCTTCCCTTCCCACCCACCCTCCCTAAGAAGTCAAACAATTCAACATAGGCCACATGTGTATCATTATGTATAACCCTTCCACAATACTCATGTTGTGAAAGACTAACTATATTTTGCTCCTTCCCAACCCATCCCCCTTTATTGAATTTTCTCCCTTGACCCTGTCCCCTTTCAAAAGTGTTTGTTTTTGACTACCTCCACCCCCATCTTCCCTCCCCTCCATCATCTCCCCCCATTTTTTTTTATCTTCTTCTCTCTTCTTTCCTGTGGGGTAAGATTCCTAATTGGGTATGTATGGTATTCCCCCCTTAGGCCAAATCTGATGAGAGCAATGTTCACTCATTCCCCCCTCATCCGCCCTCTTCCCTCCTCCCACAGAACTGCTTCCTCTTGCCACCTTTATGGGAGATAATCCATCCCATTCTATCTCTCCTTATCTCCCTCTCTCAGTATGTTCCTCTCTCATCCCTTAATTTGATTTTATTTCTTTTAGATATCTTCCCTTCATCTTCAACTCACCCTGTGTCCGCTCTCTCCCTCCCTCCCTCTCTCTCTCTCTCTCTTTCTCTCTCTCTCTTTCTCTTTCTCTCTCTCTCTATATATATATATGTATATATATATATATACACACACATACAAACATACATAGATATATACATACATACACATTCACCCATATATATACATAAACATATATGTATGCATATTCCCTTCAGCTACCCAAATACTGAGGTCTCATGAATCATACACATCATCTTTCCATGTAGGAATGTCAACAAAACAGTTCACCTTTAGTAAGTCCCTTGCAATTTCTTTTTCTTGTTCTTTTTCTTGATTACCTTTTCATGCTTCTCTTGATTCTTGTGTTTGAAAGTCAAATTTTCTATTCAGTTCTGGTCTTTTCACTGAGAAAGCTTGAAAGTCCTCTATTTTATTGAAAATCCATATTTTGCCTTGGAGCATGATACTCAGTTTTGCTGGGTAGGTGATTCGAGGTTTTAATCCTAGCTCCATTGACCTCCGGAATATCATATTCCAAGCCCTTCGATCTCTTAATGTAGAGGCTGCCAGATCTTGGGTTATTCTGATTGGGTTTCCACAATACTCAAATTGTTTCTTTCTGGCTGCTTGCAATATTTTCTCCTTGATCTGGGAGCTCTGGAATTTGGCAACAATATTCCTGGGAGATTTCTTTTTGGGATCTATTTGAGGAGGTGATTGATGGATTCTTTCAATTTCTATTTTGCCCTGTGGCTCTAAAATATCAGGGCAGTTCTCCTTGATAATTTCTTGAAAGATGATATCTAGGCTCTTTTTTGATCATGGCTTTCAGGTAGTCCAATAATTTTTAAATGATCTCTCCTGGATCTATTTTCCAGGTCAGTGGTATTGCCTTCCATTTTTTCATTCCTTTGGTTCTGTTTTATAATATCTTGATTTCTCATCAAGTCACTAGCTTCCACTTGCTCCAATCTAATTTTTAAGGTAGTATTTTCTTCAGTGGTCTTTTGGACCTCCTTTTCCATTTGGCTAATTCTGCCTTTCAAGGCATTCTTCTCCTCATTGGCTTTTTGGAGCTCTTTTGCCATTTGAGTTAGTCTGTTTTTTAAGGTGTTGTTTTCTTCAGTGTATTTTTCGATATATTTTTGGGTCTCCTTTAGCATGTCATTGACTTGTTTTTCATGGTTTTCTCGCATCCTTCTCATTTCTCTTCCCAATTTTTCCTCTACTTCTCTAACTTGCTTTTCCAAATCCTTTTTGAGCTCTTCCATGGCCTGGGACCAGTTCATGTTTTTCTTGGAGGCTTTTAGTGTAGGCTCTTGCACTTTATTGACTTCTTTAGGCTGTATGTTTTGGTCTTCTTTGTCAGCAAAGAAGGAATGCAAAGTCTGAGACTGAATCTCGGTGCGTTTTCGCTGCCTGGCCATATTCCCAGCCAACTAACTTGACCTTTGAGTTTTTCAGTGGGGTATGACTGCTTGTAGACTAACGAGTTCTATGTTCCACGTTTGGGGGGGAGGTGCCAGCTCTGCCACACCAGCACTGCTCCTTCCCCCAGAACCCCCAACCCAGACTCGGCTTAGATCTTTAGCAGGCAGTGCACTCCTGCTCTGATCTGCCACTTAATTCCTCCCACCAGGTGGGCCTGGAGCCGGAAGTAACAACAGCTGTAGCTGCCCCACCTCCGCTGCCCCCGGGGCTGGAAGCCAAACCATGAACTCCTTCTACTCCAGCAGCTTTTCCCACTAACCTTCTCCGCAGTCTTTGGTGTTTGTGGGTTAAGGAGTCTGGTAACTGCCGCAGCTCACTGATTCAGGGCGCTAGGGCCCCCTCCGCCCAGCCTCTGGTCTGGATGGTCCACGCCGTTCAGGCTGGGCTCTGCTCCACTCCGTTCCCAGCTCCCAGCTCCGAGCTCCGTGTGGGATAGACCTCACCCAGAGACCATCCAGGCTGTCCTGGGCTGGAGCCCTGCTTCCCTCTGCTGTTTTGTGGGTTCTGCCGTTCTAGAATTGGTTCAGAGCCATTTTGTATAGGTTTTTGGAGGGACTCGGTACAGAGCTCACACTAGTTCCTGCTTACCAGCCTCCATCTTGGCTCTGCCCCATATGTTTGTATATTTAACGTGTGTCTGTATCCATCTATATCATCCATCTATTTATCTATCCATCCCCATATCGATCCAGCCATCTATCAATCATCTGTCTGTCCATCTATCCATCTGTCTGGTCTGTCTGTCTATCTGTCGGAGGCAAATGAGGTTAGGACTTGCCCAGGGTCACAGAGCTAGCAAATGTCTAAGGCTGGATTTGAACTCGAGTCCTCCTGACTCAAGGGCTGGCCCTATGTGCACTATGGCGCCCCCTAGCTGCCCCACACATAACATTTCTTAGCACCCACCGTGTGCCAGGCCCTGTGCCAGGCACTTTACAGATATTGTTTCATCTGATCCTCACCACCGCCCTGGGGGGTATTATCATTATCCCTGTTTGACTGATGAGGAAAGAGAAAGCAAACAGAGGTGAAGCAACTAGCCCAGGGTTGCACAGCAAGTAAGTGTGTCAGAGGCTGGATCTGAACTCAGGTCTTCCCAACTCCTGGCCCAGCCCTCTATCCACTGCACTACCTAGCTGGACACACTTACACGTAAGCACACATGCGTACATGGGCACATATGTATACACATGCTTATACGCATATTAAATGCTTGTCAACTTGACACGGAAGAAACTCCTAGTGGGGCAGCCAGGTGGCGCAGTGAGTAGAGCACCAGCCCTGGAGTCAGGAGGACCTGAGTTCAAATCCGGCCTCAGACACTTGACACACGTATTAGCTGTGTGACCTTGGGCAAGTCACTTAACCCCAATTACCCTGCCGGCCCCCTCAAAAAAAGTTTTAAAAAAGGAAGAAACTCCTAGTGATGAACCTCCCTTCCCCAAATCAAATTGCAGTTCCCCTTCAATTTAGTAGACAAGTCCTATGGAATAAAGAACAATATGTTTTGACACAATGCCTTAAAGCCGGCAAAGTGCTTCATATCAATTACTTGCGCTGATCCTCATGACCACTCTGTAAGGAAGGTGCTTCTATCTCCACTTTACAGATGGAGAAATTGAGGTGCTGACTGGTGAAATGACCAGCCCAGAGTCACACAGCAAGTGTCCAAGGCAGCATTTGAACTCATCTTTCTGACTCCAATTCCTGTTATAACTGGTTAAAAAGAAGGGAAAAAAAACCTAATGGATATCTTAGACTAATTAGAAGTCTGGGATGCTGTTAGAAAAAATAAGAACTTTCCAAGAAATCAAAACATCCTGAGTTCTAGGCTAGCTTATACAATGTTCAGAGATAGGGAAGAAGACATTAGCCTCAAATACATTCCTTGTTGATTAATAGAAACTCCCATTTAGAATGCCGAGTTCTTGGGAGCATGTTGAAGGGACATGTCGACACGCTAGAACTCATCCAGAGAAGGACAACTGGTTAGCCGTGGGTCTGGAAATGTCAGAAAAGGCAAGGCTGAAGAAACAGGTGGTATTCCTAGAGACAAGCAGGTTTATGGAGATGCACAGGAGCAGCCTCGTCACATCTGATGGGCTGTCACTGGGAATAAAGGGGAATCTATTCCATTTCTCCAGAGGGCAGGGCTAGGATAAATGGGCATAATTAGAAGGAGGCAAATTTTAGCTCAATACAGGGAAGAAGTTGGTAATAATGACAGCTCTCTGACAATTGAACAGACTTCCTCATCAAGCAGTAAGGGGCCCACCTCTGGGAAGGGTATAAATAGGGATTGTATGACAATATACTAGATCTGGAATTATAGAACTATAAGGCACCTAGGAGATCACTAGCTCCAGTCTCTGGTTAGATGAAGAAATGGGCCCAGAGAGGCAATGGGAATTTCTCAAGGTCACATAGTGTGAAAGCGGCCCTGGATAGAAAGCTGGCCTAGACTATCACCCAAGTCATCGACAGTGTCTCGCATTTTGGAGGAGCTTAATACACCTAGTATTCTTCCATGTTACTTCTCTAATGGTTTTTACACCTGAAACTTAGAAAAAAAGTATCAGCAACACCACGGCATTTTCTTTTCTTTTTTGGTTTCCTAGAAGAGCCGCATTGCTGTTTTGTTGAAAAAACACAAGAGAGAGAGAGAAAAAGAAGAAAATTGCCAATTAGTCGTTCTCTGCTGAACGGAGCACGAGGGGAGAAGGGGTTGTCAATGTGACAGGCTTGGTTAGAGTTATGAAGATGCAATTCAATTACAATATTTAATTGATCAGTGCGAGTTTTATGAAATAGTTTAAATGCTTGATTTTCTGTTGTTCAAGATTTTCTACAAAAGGGTTCTTCTGTTGTGGAAGACAATTCTTAGCCCTCTTCACTGATCATCTTTGGTAAAAAAATGCTTTCTAGTTCCTCAGGTCCTTAGCAACATTTCCTCATATTAAAACAGATTTCAAAATATTTTATAGGCTTCTTTTTACTGTTGTTTTTGCTGCAGGGCTAGTTTTCATCACCAGTGAACCAAAAATAATGTCCCACTGATACCTACTCCACTTTATTGTATAGGATTGTGTGTGTGTGTGTGTGAGAGAGAGAGAGAGAGAGAGAACACATGAGTGAGAACATTTATTAAACACTTACTATATGCTCCGCACTGTGCTAAATACAGTAGATACAAATCCAATATTAAGCAAGCGAGATAGTCCCTACTCTCAGAGAGCAGGAATCTCAGAAGACAGTATTTAAAGGGTAGCTAGGGGTGGGTGGGTTAGGCTATAGGAAATGGGGAAGGAGTTTGGAAAGAGAGCCAAGGTGCAAGTGGGAGGCGCTTGGCTGGGGTTCATCCTAAAAGGGTGGTCCTGGGGAGGGATTCACCAATTAGAAGAGGAGGAACTAAGGGCAGAGGGTTTTCTGGGGTGGCAATGCCATTACTGTGCATGAGAGTGACTGAGGAAGGAAATATAAAGTATTAGAAAGAATCATGATCCTGGAATCTTACAATGAAGGTTCAATTTCTGGCTGTGTTTCTCATTACATTTATGACTTGGAGCAAATCACTTCATCTCTACAGGCCTTGGTTCCCTCATTTGCAAAAGGAGGGGGTTGGTCCAGAGGATATCTAAAATCTCTTCCAACCTGTGACTTCCATTACTGAATGTGAGATCCTTGAAGCCAGGGGCTGGTTTTGTTTTTGTTTGTATTCCCCCCACTTGGCACCATGAAGGCACATAGTAAGGGTTTAATAAATGCCTGTGGGCTGACTGATTGGTAAATAGGCACAGGGTACAGGCATAGAATCGCAGGGTCTCAGTTTTGGGAAGGCTTTCAGAGGCCATCTACTTCAGTCCCTAGCTGACCAAGACTCGTCACTTTACAACATCCCTGATGAGTAGTCATCCAATTCAATTCAACTCACTAAGAATTTATTAAGCAGCTTCTTGGTGCCAGGAACTCATTCTAGATGAAATATGAAGTGGTTCCTGACCCCTAGGGGCACTCATTTTCCTAGGGGGATACAACATTTCCACTGATAGGCAAGTGTAAAGTTATGCCAAGAAACACAAAGTAATTTCATTAAGAAGTAAGCACTAACAATTGGGGAAGATAAAGAAATAAACTGGGAAGGAATCAGCCCCCAAGCTTTGGTTTGTAGTGAGCGAGAAATTCTCCCAGGAAGAAGCAAAGACCTAACTTGGCTACCTCATTCCACTTTGGAATAGCTCTAGTCATTAGTAATGTTTTCCTTCCCTCAAGGGTGTTTGTCTCTTTGTAAATTCCACCCTTTGCTCCTATTTCTGACCTCTTGGGTTAAGAAGGGTAAGGCAAATTCTTCTCTGATAAGAGCCTTTTAAATGTTTGAAGACTCCAGTCCTATGGTTCTAAGTCTATTATTATCCAGGCTAACACTTCCCAGTTTCTTCCATTGATTCTCACAGTGCAGGATCTCAAGGTCCTTCTCCATTCTGATTGCTCTCCCCTGGGTGATCTCTTCTTTGGGGACTCTCCAGCTTATCATGTCCTTTAGAAAATGTAGAGCTCATAAATGAACATAGAATTCCCAATGTGGCCCAAATGGAGCAGAGTAGAGAAAGAATATCCCTTCCCTATTTTCAAACATTATTCATCTTTATATCAGCCAAAGGTTTTTGATAAATATTTTAGATCTTTAGAGGCTTTGATAGAGATTCCAAATTATAACAAAAGTATCAAGGAAATACTGTCCAGAAAACAGAACTTCATTTAACAATGATAAAAGTGGGCTGTTAGCCAAGAGGGCTCTGGTCTTGATGTCAGAACAAAAATGGAAGAAGGGACAGAGGCTTTCTTCAGCTTTCTGTTCTTTAGAATCAACAAAGCTAGCTGTTGGGTTTAGACCCAGCAAGAGAACATCAAGGTTACTCATTCTGAGATTTGAGGAGCTGAAAATCGACTGGATCCAAGAACAAGTCAGAGTTATGAAATACTTAACCAATGCTCTCCTTCTCTGCCATTTCCCTCCTCACTCTACATTACCTACAAGTGAAAAGGGTTGGAACTTGCAAAGAATGCTCCTCTATTATAAAAAAAATGTATATTTACATCTGTTGTTCTTTGAGCAAGTTCCCCACAGCAGAGCAGGTGATGGGAAGTTTTACCTAAAAGAGAAGGTAAGCCCCTTTCCTCGAGGTCTTAGCATGCAGGCCATAGACCAATCCCAGAGAGCAGGTATAGGGTTCTGGCTCAGGAATCTGATAAAAATTTCGATGTCTAAAATTCAGACTGTCCAACCTTCTGCCATGCACTGGGCTCTAGGAGCTGAGAGTGTGGAGTTCATGGAGGAAGTTTACCATGACTGACTGGAGCTATTGGCCCAGAAGAGCAAATACTCCATTGGGTGATAATGATACATTCCTCTCACTCCCCTATTCCTCAGTGGGAGGAAAAAACTTACTTTACAGAGTGGAAATAAAGTGACAAGGAAGGAACATGGCCTTGGAGTCCCTGCTCTGTTACTTATTGGTTAGGAGTATAAATATGTGGCTGAATTTCTACGAGCCTCAGTTTCCTCATCGGTAAGGTCAGGATACTAATGCTTATAATGTTTATCTCACAAGTTGTTTTTGTTAGGAGGCAAGCTCTACATAATGGGGAATTGTTATAATTATGTATTATTTTGAACAATATTTGTATATTGTTAATATCAGAATGCCATGTAAACTTTCTTCTATCTGTGGGCTAATTTGAGCTGATCCACTTTCAAAACACTGTCTCTTGGAACTCAGTTAACAGTGGAAAGCTCCATTAAAATTAATTTATGTGTTAAAATGTTCACATAGGATGGTCACATGCTGACGTTGAGGAACAGTAGCCAGCTTGGGATCCCTGTGCTATCAAGGGTATGAGGCAGGTAAGTGACAAATTGACTTGAGTGTAAAACTTGGAGTCAAGACCCGAGTTCCTTACTAGCTTATATTAACTAGCTGCCTGAGCTTGGGCAAATCACTAAACCTCTCTGGGTCTCAGTTTCCTCATCTGTAAAATGAGGGAATTGGAATCAACAGTTTCTAAGGTTCCTTCTAGGGTTAAGTCTATGTGATCTTATGATCTCGAGCAGGGGTCATGACTGCTTTGGCAGTCTAGTGAAGCCTATTGGACCTAGTACAGAATAATGTTTTTAAGCATATAAAATAAGACATAGCATTATAAAGGAAATTAATTAGATGGAGGTAAAGATGATTTTTTTCCCATCCTACTTCACAGACCTCCTGAAATTTATCCATGGACCACCACATAAAGAACCCCTTGATCTAGAGAAAGGCCCTCAGTATGTTGAGTAGAGCCCCCATGAAGGGTTTACAGGAGGAGAATCAGGACAAGAGTCAAAGAGGATGAGACGCATGGATGGGTTATAATATGCCTCCTTGGAGATAGGAGCCATATCCATGTGATCACAGATTTATCCAAGTATCAATATGCCCATTTCATTAAGAAGCTTTCCAAACAGAAAAATGAAAGAAAATAGAAAAAAAAATATTTCATTCTGCATTGAGCTACATGTAAAGGAAGAAAAGAAAAAAACCAAGTCTAAGGACTATATTTCACTGCTGGGCCACACTATTTCTGAAAAGGTGCAGAGGATGTTCCCTAGAAGCTGGAGTAAAACCACCTAGATCAAAACCCATGAGTGTCTCCCTGACCTGGGAAGGAAGCCCTGGGTGCTCTAATTAGGATGACTCCTAAGGGCTTTTGAAGCTTTTTTGTGTTGTACTAAAAAGGCTACTAGGAAACACCAGTTAAATTTCCTCAAAAAACAAAAGAAATAAAAATAAATTTTGGTGAATGATAATAATGAAAACTTCCTAAGGGGGAAAAAGACACAAAATGTCTAGGCAGAGGATCCCAGGCTTCCATTTTTGGGCAATGGTGACTAGTAATGGGAGAGCAGAGCTGAAAAGTCCCTTTGTGTCCCTCAATCCCAACTTTTCTCAGACAATCTCCTTGGAGGCATTAGGATGAGGGTACAAATCCCAGGTCTATCACTTTATATATGTATGTTCCTTGGACCTTATTTTCCACATCCCTAAAAGGAAGGGGTTAAATTAGATAATTGCTGAAGTTCCTTTCATCTCTAAATCGATGAACCCAAGACCAACCACCACGATTATGTGTGCCCAGGACTCAGGGCGAATGTGATGAGAACTTCCATCTATTATCCTCTATCTTGTATGTACACGGTTATTTACTCATCATCTCCCTATCAGAGCACAAGCTTCTTAAGGGGAGGGGTTGTTTTTACCTTTTTATCTCCAGTACTCTGGGCAGTGCTTGGCACAGAGTGCTTAATATTTAAATACTCATTGACAGCCTGATTGAGTGATGGAGACTGGAGTCCAAAGTTCTGAGTTCCAAGATTCACAAGTGTCCTCTCTTATCTTGTGGGTCAGAACTGGCAGGGGAAAGAAGTCGGGAGAAACTAAGCTGCACTTATCACCATCTGTGCCTTGCCTGACTCTTCTATAAGCCTGATTTCAGCCAGAACGCAGTACACCCATCCATCAAAACATTATCATAAGATACATTCACTTAAATTCTCCAATCTCTTCACTCTGTCTTGCTGCAAGAGTGTCTAGTAAATACTACCCTAGGGACTTGGAAGAGTTAATGTACCTTCTTTAGGTGTAACACACTCCTAAGGGAGAAGAATTACTTTTAAAAATCTGACTTATTTTAAACTCAGATGCCAAGATCTTGGCACTCAGTGAAATGAGATTTCCCCCGCCTTTGTCAGGTTTTAAAAAAAAGGAGGCTGATATAATACTCTCTGAATTAATACTCTTCAGGGTTATTGCAGGTTTGTCCTGAGGATAAAATGAGATATCTGTAAAACACTTTGAAAACTTCAAAACGCTACAGAAATACTAATGTTATCGTCATTATTATTAAATGGAGTCTTCAGAAACCAAGCTTAGTTCTTTAGAACTGAGGGGTGAAGTATATTTCCCTGTCCTCTACCAGAGCCAGCACCTTTCCCTGAAATTCCCTTTCATTTTCACTGTAAAGATAGCGTATGTACATAATTATTTGTGCTCCGACTGTCTTAATCTGTGAGTTCCTTGAGGGCAGGGAGAACCTTTCTTTCTACCCCCTCGTGCCCAGCATAGTGCTTGGAACACATGAAGTGCTTAATAAAAGCTTGCTGCAGAAGATGATGATGAGAATTTTCAAGGTATCATACAATTCTATTCACCAACTCTTCTCTCCAGTTTCCATCACTCTTACTATTTAGTAATAGATCTTAGATCACAGATTTAGAGCAAGCTAGAAGAGACTTTAGTCACCTAGTTCAACATCCTCATTTTACAGATGAAGAAACTGAAGCTCAGAGAGGTGAGGTGGTTTGTCTAGGGTCAAACAGTTTATAAGTGTCAGATGTGGGATGTGAATCCAGGTCTTCCTGACTAAGTACTGAACACTATCCACTAAAGCATTCCACAACAGACTACTGAGGTCAAGAACAATGTCCAGAGACAGTGGTGCAGTGGCTTGCAAGTTGGGCCTTGGAGTTAAGAAAACAGGATTGAATTCTGCCTCTGACAATACTGCTGCCTGACTCTGGGCAAGTCACTTAACCCTGAGCTCCGTATTGCAGACAATACTATCTAAGGTATAGAGCAGGTAGTGATTTGCATCTGTAGATGGAATTTTCACACCAGAGAAGGCTCTGTGTCAATGATATCATAAGAATGGTCCAAAATGTGATAATTAAAACCATAACATTGAAAATTTATTTAAATTTTTTAAAAAAAAACCCTAGGCAGGCAGGGTGAGAATGTGAAGGGCCATGTTGTCCATTCCCCTGAATGTGGATAGGACTGCTTCACATGATTCTAGATGACATTAAGACTAGATGACCTTGAAGAAACCTTCCAGATCTGACATCTTGGGATTCTGCAAAGCCCCAGTCTCTTCTCTTAAGACTTAAGAACAAGACTTAATATCCTTTAACCTTTTCCTTCTGAATTTCGCAACATCTGGCTTGAATTCCTCCCATTATTAAATCCATTCTTTTTCGGTCTTATTTCATCCTCAGTGGTAATCAGAGACAATTGCTCTCTCAAACCTTCATCTCGCAAGCCTGTACCCTGTGTGCAATGTGGGCTAGTATTTACACAGCAAGCTCACTCACATTTCTGTTTTTATTTTTTCTCTGGTGTTTGCTTTCTTTTAACATTAGAATCCTCATTGAAATGGAGCTTGTGGTCTACAAAGAGATGAATTTTAGACATTGACCTCCTCTGTTATGTGCGAATCATTCACTCATTCATCTACATATTCACAAGCATTTATTAAGATTCCATTATGAATATATTCAATATTAATTATTAATAATAGTGAGTAACTAATCAATGATAGAATTTGTTATTAATCTATTATGTGCCAGAGACAAATACAAAATAGTCCCTGAAGGAACTTATGGTTTATTGGGGAGGGGGGAAGGTAGTGGATACAACATGTTAAGTAGACAAGTAAATGCATGTAGAGACCAAGTAGAGGTAGAAGGTGGCAAGTCTTGAAGGAAACTAGGAATTCATAGAATTATAGATTTAGAGCCATTGAATCCAACTGCCTCATTTTACAGATGAGGAAACTGAGTTAAGTGACATGAGCAAGTCCATATGCCTAGTAAGACTTAGACATAGGATTAGGACCCAGATCTTCCTCAATTTAAACCCAACACTCCTGTAGGAGGTACGGGAGACAGACTGCACAAAGCTATGGAGATAAGAGATGGAATGACGTGTACGGGCACCAGCAAATAGGCCAGTTTGTTTGGAATGGAGAGGGCATTGGAATAAACCTGTGGTTTCTTATGCGAATTTTGGCTAAGAGAGCATTGAGTTGCTGTTTCTATGTGCCCTGGTCCTTAGTCTTTCTTTCATGTGGTCTTGATCTGTTCTCAGGAAGGGCTGCCTGGAGAATCTCACCTCCCCTCTACAGTATACGTCAATCAACCTGTCAGAGATGACTAGGATGACTTGGTGCTCACTCTTCAGAAAGGTGGGAAAATAGGGGACTTCTGAAGTCTCTCTGAGCCCCCAAACTAGGGCTCTGCAGACTGGCTCCTGGTTAATGTAAACTAGCTGGCCTCCTGCCCTGCGAAATCAGCAAAAGATCCTGTAGGGGTGTGGATGTGTGTGTGTGTGGGGTGGGGTGGGTGTGGGTGTGTTCCTTCTATATTATAGTAATATACCTCTGGACACTCCAAGGAGCTGTGCTTTGATCAGTGAGGGGAACTTTTAGGATGGAGAGTCCATCCACAAGTACAAATTGGTGCTTCTCTATGACTTAGTAAATGAGACCCAGGAAGTGGCTTGAAGTCCAGCTATGGACCCCACAAGTACGTTTACATATATAAAGTGGAATGGAAAAAGAGGATTATACATGGAACCATTGACTCACCATTACACAGAGCTTGCTTTTTTGACCAATGGTCCAGCGCATCATTGTTTCTTTGCACGGCAGAAAGTCCGCTTTTGAAAGGATTTAAGTAGCTTAAAATGGTCCCACTTGTTAAGAGATCACTGAATACTTGCCTAAAAGCATCAGCTCTCACAAAGCTGGGTTTCTCATTTCCCACTGGTCTCCCAAGAAGCTCTTCTCCTCTATATGCAGAGATCCCTTTGACGTCCACCCAGAAAAGTGCTATGTGCAGATGGGTAAAGAGAGGATGGCAATAAAGACAGAAGATACCTTGCCAAGTCCTTGCTTTTCCACTTGCCTGCCTGGCTCTGGCCACAAATGCCTGATCTTCAAGCTCTCCCAGGGTTACTGCTTGGAGTCGGGCCTCAAAATCCCTCTTTGAAGGTCACTTTATTGCATCTGTAGAAAAGTACTGCTACTTGTTCGATCAATCAATCAAAAAGCATTTATTAAGTGTGTCCTGGGTGCTAGGACTATGCTAGGTGATAGAGCCATAAAAACAGTTCTTACCCTCAAAGAGCATGCCCTCTTTTAAGGCTATGAAGGTTTTGGATTTCTTCCTTTGCAAACATCCTGTTTATCTGCTTTTACCATTTATCAATTGGGAAATGGCTCTTATTCTTTTAAATATGTATCAATTCCTTATAGATGTAGGAAATGATACCTTTATCAAACATATTTTTTCCCACCCCAGTCAACTGTTTTCCTTGCAATTTTAGCTGTACTGGTTTTGGTTTTTGTAAAAACTTTTAAAATTTTACTTATCAGGCAGGGCCATCTAGCTGGAGGGCTAGGGCACCCTGAGGGGCGTGGGGCAACATGCGCCATATAAGTCCCACCACCATTAATACCTTGACCCTGACTCTGATGGAGATGGCCCAGGATCCTGAACCCAAGATCCCTGGGAATAGCAATGTTCCAGGCCAATGTCCACCTCCATTATCCTGGGAACACAACCCCTGCTTCTTTAGTACTCACCATCTTCAACACATGTTCTCATCACCCATCCTTGGCACTGTTAAATGGTTCAACATCAGAGACTGATGTGATTTTATCAGTGGAAATAACTTTAAAGAGGAGACATTAACCACTTGGCTGCTGTACCCTCCTGTTTTGCAGATGAAACCTTCCCTATGTGTAATCTCCCTCATTAGAATGGGAGCCCCTACTTTTCTGTTTGTATCCCCAGCACTTAGCACAGGGCTTCACACATAGTAGGCACTTAATAAAAGCTTCATTCACTCATTCATTCATTCATCAGCCTGACAACAAAGCAAGTAAATGAGGCATGACCTATTTATTCATGGTTGGCTTTTACAGATCATTGCTTCTCTTTCTAAATTCTCACAAAAAATATTTTAAATATTATGTTCTAGAAACAGTTGCTGCACAGACAACTTGTACACACACAAACTTTATTGAAGGTAATTTGGAGGGGAGGGCTCTTGTAGAAGGAGTAGGGGATCTGGAAAGGCTTTCTACAGGGTGTCCCTAAAGTCTGGACACACAGGCAAAAATGCATATTTTGAAATATTTGGAATATTAACAGACCTTAGTCCCCTTGACTTCTTTTTTCTGGGGTGTGTTAAAGGAGAAGGTGTACTCAATGAAAATCATAGTTGCAACACACTTGATTGAATGCATGAAGAGTGAACGCGCAAAAATTGACAGCAATGTGGAGTTATTGCATCAAGTTCACATGAATCTTGCAAAGCACATCAACCTTTGCATCACAAATGATGGAAATCATATTGGAGATGTTATTTTTTAATATTCCAATTAAATAAAATGTTGTTGAAAATTTCATTCTTTTCATTTCTTGAAAATATGCATTTTTGCCTATGTGTCCAGGTTTTAGGAACACTCTGTATAAAAGATAGTGCTTCAGCTGAGTATGGAAGGATGTGAGGGAGTCCAAGAGATGGAAGCGAAGAGAGAGAACATTCCAGGCATGGGAACAGCAAAGGAATGCAGCTGAGAGATCTGTCTTTGCATTGAGTTTTGATAAGTCCATCTTTGGGGTGTTAAATTATCACAATTACTTCTAGGCCTAGCAATAAAAAGTTTTACTCAGGGGGGTGGAGCCAAGATGGCAGCTGGAAAGCAGGGACTTGCATGAGCTCCCCACCACATCCCTCCAAAAACCTATAAAAAATGGCTCTGAACAAATTCTAGAACTGCAGAACCCACAAAATAGCAGAGGAAAGCAGGGATCCAGCCCAGGACAGCCTGGATGGTCACTGGATGAGGTCTATCGTGCACAGAGCTGGGAGCAGAGCAAAGCTCAGCATGGGAGGCAGCAGGACCAACCAGACAAGGAGCCGGGCAGGACAGGCCCTAGCACACTGAATCAGTGAGCTGTGGCAGTTACCAGACTTCTCAACCCACAAACACCAAAGGCAATAGAGAAGGTTAGTGGGAAAAGCCGTGGGGGACAGAGTTCGAGGTTCGGCCACCATCCCAGGGGCAGCAGGGGAGGTGCAGCTACAGAACTACAGCTGCAGTGACTTCTGGCCCCAGGCCCACGTGGTGGGAAGAATTAAGTGGCAGATCAGAGCAGGAGCGCAGAGCGTGCTTAAGATTTGTGTCAGGTCTGGGTTGGTGGTTCTTGAGGAAGGAGGAGTGCTGGTGTGGCAGAGCTGGCTGTATAGAAATAGCTCTGAAATCAACGGCGCATCCCCTCAAGCTTGGAACAAAGTACTCTTTGCTCTACAAGCAGTCATACCCCGACAAAAAACTCAAGGGTCAAGTAAGTTGGCTGGGAACATGGCCAGGCAGCAAAAACACACCCAGATTCAGTCTCAGACTTTGCATTCCTTCTTTGCTGACAAAGAAGACCAAAACATACGCCCTGAAGAAGTCAACAAAGTCCAAGAGTCTACACCAAAAGCCTCCAAGAAAAACATGAACTGGTCTCAGGCCATGGAAGAGCTCAAAAAGGAGTTGGAAAAGCAAGTTAGAGAGGTAGAGAAAAAATTGGGACGAGAAATGAGAATGATGCAAGAAAACCATGAAAAACAAGTCAATGACTTGCTAAAGGAGACCCAAAGAAATACTGAAAAAAAATATTGAAGAAAACAACACCTTAAAAATAGACTAATTCAAATGTCAAAAGAGCTCCAAAAAGCCACTGAGGAGAAGAATGCCTTGAAAGGCAGAATTAGCCAAATGGAAAAGGAGGTCCAAAAGACCACTGAAGAAAATACTACCTTAAAAATTAGACTGGAGCAAGTGGAAGCTAGTGACTTGATGAGAAATCAAGATATTATAAAACAGAACCAAAGGAATGAAAAAATGGAAGACAATGTGAAATATCTCATTGGAAAAACCACTGACCTAGAAAATAGATCCAGGAGAGATCATTTAAAAATTATTGGACTACCTGAAAGCCATGATCAAAAAAGAGCCTAGATATCATCTTTCAAGAAATTATCAAGGAGAACTGCCCTGATATTCTAGAGCCAGAGGGTAAAATAGAAATTGAAAGAATCCACCTATCGCCTCCTCAAATAGATCCCAAAAAGAAAACTCCTAGGAACATTGTCGCCAAATTCCAGAGTTCCCAGATCAAGGAGAAAATACTGCAAGCAGCCAGAAAGAAACAATTTGAATATTGTGGAAAAACAATCAGGATAACACAGGATCAGGCAGCTTCCACATTAAGGACTGAAGGGCTTGGAATATGATATTCCAGAGGTCAATGGAGCTAGGATTAAAACCAAGAATCACCTACCCAGCAAAACTGAGTATCATGCTCCAAGGCAAAATATGGATTTTCAATAAAGTAGAAGACTTTCAAGCTTTCTCAGTGAAAAGACCAGAGCTGAATAGAAAATTTGACTTTCAAACACAAGAATCAAGAGAAGCATGAAAAGCACAAAGACATTAGCAGCGGGCTGGTTTCCTGGAACTCACTACATTGCCACATGAGAACACTGGCTCTTCAGGACTGAAAGAAACTAGAGACTGATTTTTTTTTTCCTTTTTCAAATCTTCAACAAGGAGTAATGTGAAGAGCAGATTCAATGTACCTGGAAGGGGTACTTGTAAATAGTAAATTGTTTCTATATTAAACTGAAGAAATGGTATTAGGGAAATATTTGATAAAACTTTTTGCAATAAATAATGCATGAGATGAGGAGGAAAATGATGTGAAGTGCACACGCAAAAACTCACTTGAATTTTAAATCCGAAGAATAACTGACAAAACTTCTTTTGATTGTGAAATTCTTATCAGTCCATTTAGACATAAATCCCTGAAGATCAAGACATGGGATGATGGCAGGAACTGTTAGACTTTTGTTTTTCATTTTTGACCTTCTTTGATTTTGTTACATTTTATGTTTCTTCCAATGCTTATGTTAGTCAGTGCAGATATGAGCCTTCTAAAATTACTTGAAGCTGTAAGTCGGTACAGCCAAGACCAAGATTTCCTAGTAGAGAGATAATGAACAACTTTGCATCTCCTGGGAATTTTTTCCCCCTAAAGCAGGGACATAGAATTCTAAATAGAAAGGTTTGCTTGTTAAGAAATATTAAAATTTATTTATTTAAAAAAAAGTCTTACTCAAAGATTGCATAGGACACAGGATTTGCATCTGAAAGAGATTTTAGAGGTCATTTAGTCCAAAATTCTCATTTTACTGATGAGAAAACTGACTATCATAATGGAGAAGTCAAGTTGGCCAAAGTCACATGAGTATGAAAGGCAGGATTTCAATGTATATCTTCAGACTCCAAATGAAATGCTCTTGCTAGTACACCATCCTGCTTCTTGCACCCTGGAAGTGGTACTGTGGATTCTTGAAGGTTATGCCACTAGAACACAAGTCCTGGCAGAATCTACTAAGCTGGAAAGGCAATGTCTACTGTCCCCACGAGGGACTTCATTTCTATTTTCTGAAGACAACCTAGGTAAGTTTAGGGAGGATCATCATTAGGCTAGCCCAAAGGGCAGGAATCTTCCAGTCATAGTTCTTTATAAACACTACTTAAAATGTTGTAGATGGACTCCTGTGTGTCGTTGGATGGAGTACCCACACCAATGCCATGCTGTATCTTTGAAGCATTACAGTAAGTATTTTCTTAGCATGTATAGATTCCACAAATACATGAAGGAACAGTGATTTCACCAGCAGATGGGACTTCCATTTTGAGGGTTACCTCCTGTCAATGCAGATCATTTTTTTCATTTTAATGGAATCAGGTAACTTAACTAGGGCCAGGCAGCTAGTATATGGTGGATGTGGGGTTGAAAGCCAGGTTTCCTTGAACCTAAGCCAAGAATGCTATCTACTCTGCCATGATGACCTGTGTGTGTATATGTGTGTGTGTGTGTGTGTGTTGGTCTAGATATGTTATTTCTTCACTGTTGGAAACTCCCAGTTTGGAAATGCCCTTCATAGTTGCAAACCTACAACTGGTAATTTAACAGTCTTAGAATATTGCTGGACACTGAAATAGGACATGACTTGTCTAAGGTCACATAGCTAATGTGTACCAGTGGCAAGTCTTGAACTCATGCCTTTCCAACAAGGCCAGCCCTCTCTCCATTATATCACACTGCCTCTCAGGCCAGCTACTAAGACCTGCTGACCACAGGATAATAGGATCATGGATTTAGAGCTGGAGAGGAAGTTGGAGACCATCAAGTCCAATCCCCTCATCTTATAGCAAACAATAATAGCTATAATAATTAGCTAATAATAGCTAATCTAGTACTTACTATATGTCAGGCATCGTGCTAAGTGCTTTACAATTATTATTTCATTTGATCCTTACAACAACCCTGGGAGGGCTATTATTATCTCCACTTTACAGATGAGGAAACTGAGGCAAACAGAAGTCAAGTTGACTTGTCCAAGGTGATACAATTACTAAATGTCTGAGGCTGGATTTGAACTCAGTTCTTCTTAATTCTAGGTCCAGAACCCTATCTGCTACACCAGTCAGCTGCCCCTTATTGTGCGTGTGTGTGTGTGTGTGTGTGTGTGTGTGTGTGTGTGTGGAAACTTAGGTACATAGAATTTAAATGACTTGCTTTGAATCATACCACTAATGTCAGATGTGGGATTTGAACCCAGGACTTCCTGCCTTTAAGTACAGTGTCCTATCCCTTTGGCCAAGAGTTCCCAACTTCTTCTGGTCTTTGTACCCACTGGTTTTTGGTAAGCCTTCCTATTTCCCTTATTTATTATGAAGAGATGTGAATTCTAGAGTTTACCATGGACACTCACGTCAGAAATAAAGATACCTATTGAATATGAAAGGATATAAATCCCCGAGTTAACATCATATGTCCAGACAAAAAGAAAACATTCCAACAGGTAACACAATTATATACATGACATTCCCTGTCCCCTTAGTAGGTGCGCCCCAGGCTGGGAATCCCTGTGCTATCCCATGCTGCTGTTTGGCAGAAGACATCTTTCTGGCTCATCCTAAAAACCAGTTAGATGTGTGGGAACAATGAAAGATGCCAGTTGAAAAGAATTTGTAACGAGGCACACATTCCAAGGAAGATTTAGAAAACTGAAGGAAAATTTAATAGGAAAATTTCAGCTTTCTTGACCCCACCTCTAATCAGCATGCTTTCATTTTTAAAGCATATATACAAACCAGCAAATGCTAAAATCAACATCTATGAGGCTTTCTGCTCTTGGGCTTGCCAGAGCTCTGCCTCATACAGTAATTCCCAAAGGTCTGTACTTTATTTCTTGATTTTGAGCTTTACCTTTTCAAATCTCAGGTTTAAAATCTAGCAGTGCCAGAAAGTAGGTCAAAGCTAATAGCTCTTTCTATTACCAAGAAAAAAAAAGAAAGTAAAAAGGATGGGCTATCAGATTTATTGCTATAGTTCCCGTGATAGTTCACCCTGCCATTAAGATCTGTACCTACCACATCTGCACCGGGGCTCCATCCTAGGCTCCCAATACCCTAGCCTTCTCCTTGAAGCGTGGTCCTCAAGGGCATCCCTGCCTATCTCAGGACTTTCCCAAAGCCAGAGATAACTAGTTGGAGACCTGAAGTTCCCTTTGGGAGGATACCTGCTTCTCGCTCACAAGAGAGACATTTCTATTTCTATTCACACAGAATCCTTCTCCAAAACAAAACACAACAACCTGATTCAGTTTCAAGTCCTTGTTTATCTACCACTAATCAGTAGAGACCTCTCCTCTTTGAAGTCCTTCTCTAAGACTTCTCTGCGCACTGGAGGCAAGCTTGGCTTCTTGGAGGTTATGCAAATGAGGCTCAAATTCCTGCCAAGCTGCAAAGGTTCAGGGGCTGGGGCTGCTGGTAGACTGTGTTGGTAAGCAAAATGGGCTCCTTAGCACTTAGTTCAACAAGTGCCCTTGAAGAGTTTGGCTTTTGTTTGCTTTGAGTAATTCAGTGTATTTCATTGAGTCTTACTAAGTGCTAAGCCCCAGGCCCAAATCCCTATTAGGTGTAAAACCTATGTGGGTGTGGATTGGCAACTAAGGTGGGGCCCAAGGTGGGGCTAACTCCAGGGAGGGCCTAGTTTACATGTCTGGGACAGCAGAGGCTTTTAGACCACGTAGGTTTAAGTCACCTCTTTGTGATGATTCTAGGTCACGTGGGTGAGTCACACATGCGACTCACCCCTGACCCTGAAAAAGGTATAAAACCAGGGGTTGGCTGTCTTTTCTTTGGAGCTTTTTCCCACAGCAGTGGTGGTGCTCATGACTCTGGGCCAGCCCTTGTTCTGAGCTCCCAGGCTGAATCTAGATGTTGGTAACTATGAATCTGTATTTGGTCTGCCTGTTGATGTTTGTAATTTTCTCTGAAGTTCAGTGTGCTGGTCTCTTCCCCTGAACTAAGTGAATGATATTTGTATGCTGAATTAAAGTAAGCTTGTCAACCCCTTAACCTTGCTTTCCTTAGTTAAGCAGATCAAAAAGAACCTGTGATTTTGCAGCGTGCTGGCAGCTTTCTGGGTGCTGGCTGTTGGTGGATCTTACACCCCCACAGCAGCTGCTAGCCGGATTGTTGAAACAGCAACCTAAGGCACAGTCCAGTTTAGTTCTGAGAGGTTCATCAGCAATAAGGCAGATCTGGTTTCAAATCCAATCTGTGGTGATCTTGCCAGGTCACTTAACTCTCTCAGACTTAGTTTCTTCTTCTGTAAAATGGGGAAAATATTATGGTTGTCACAAGGATCAAATGAGATAATAAATAGAAAGCACTTGGCAGACCTTAAAGTGCTGTGTAAATGTTAGTTGTTATTATTAATATTATTATTAGTTGTAGGGTGACAGATTTTCCAGTCACAGAAGCTCTTGAAGACTAGTTACCAAATTTTATAGGGATTGTGATCTGCATTGGTGGATTATCGATACCTGAGGTATAGAAATTTTTACTCTTAAAATAACATGAAGGGAAAAAAAATCTAAGAGAATTAACTGCTCTGAAGCCACCAACGACCTTCTTTATCATGACTGGTTTTTGAGGAGGGTATTTTCCATTGCTAAAGAATTTTGACTCCAGGGAAATGGTTAAATTTTTTTGTCATGGACCCATAGTAGTCTGGGAAGAGGAAGCCCATGGACCCTCACTCAGAAGAACATCTTTAAATACAAAAAAGTAAATTATGCAAGATTAGAAATTAGATTGAAATACGGACATCAAAATATTCAAAATAAAGTTCATGGAGTTATGTTAACCCCCACTCCAAAGTATGTAGCCATTAATGTTAATGTCAAACAGGACCTTCTAACGCTTCTCTTTTCTTTTAGAAGTCCTTAGCTTTTTGAAAAACATCACTTTCAGAGACATTTCATTCTGGGTGGTAGTAAGATTGTGTGTGAGAGAGAGAACGGAAGGGAAATCATTTGTAAATGATGGATTGGCGGTGTTTACAGTTAGCTTTCTTATCTTTCCAAGTTTCAGGTTTGAACACAAGGAAGAAAGACCCGGCTGTATCCTCACAGCACTGATTACACTCCAGCCTGTTTGTGCAGCGGGCATCGGAGTGGGTGGGCAGGGTCTTATAGTCGCTAACAGCCCCATACTGTCAGTCTAGGTGAGAGAGAAGGGAGATGACAGGCAGTGAATCTGGGAGAGAGGAGAAAGTCCAGACTGGGTCACCGTTCCTTTACCTCAACTAGCCTTAATGAGTTGGTTACCCCCTTAACCTCTTTCCTCCATTGGTTTAGATATCTCCAGGTGCCTTGAGAATTGTTGACGCCAAGTTGAAAAACCAGTGAAGGAGAGACTTAGTTTAAAAAAAAACAAACCCCCATGTTCTTTTCAAAATGTATGAAAAAAATAAAAGATGGAGAAATATCTTAGGAAAAAAACATACCTGTAGTCTCAATTCCAATTTTAATTAATTTTAATTAATTCCTAGGAGATTCTATCCACCCACAGCAATGAAATGCTTTTTGAAAAACAATAGAAAATGGCAATAACTTCTGGAAGCTTAATTTTTTCCCTGAAAAAAGAATAGAAATAAATATATTCATCATATTCACAGCATCTAAGAGTTTCTGTGGGGAAATACATTTCCATTTTCTTTTCTTACTGAGCGGCACAATGTCTAGTTGACTGGATGCTTCTACACTAGCATACAGAGATGAGGAAAAACATTCGCTGTTATCTGTATTGAAGGCATCATGTCATCCAGTGTCTACAATTAATTTACTAGATGCAGTATTTGCATAGTTGTGTATAAAATTTGCTTCATTGAAGCCTCTATTCTTGGAATTCCTAGATTCCTTCAAGGTTTAGCTCAAGTACCATCTCTTACAAGAGGTCTTCCCTGATCACTCCAGTTGTTACTATTCATTCATTTATTTCTCTGCCAGTTATTTACCTGTATATATTTATCTATTCACTCATTTGTCTATCCATGCACCCACCCATCCATCCATAACACTTTAAGAGTTGTTTTTCATTACAGACACAGGTTACTCCTGCTTCCTCAGGGTCCCTTGCAACAAAGTAAAACAGTTAGGTAAAAGTAGTGATGCTGACTGAGCCTATCATTCTATCGAATTGTCTTCCCTCTGGATCCTGACTCTGCCAAATAACATGTTAGATCATGCTCCGAGCATCATAACTGCCACAAATTTTACAAGTAAACTTTCATTCAAGTGGAAGATAAAGATGTTTATCAGAAGAGGGCCAATCCACAGGGCACGCTATTAGAGACCTCCACGCTGCCATACTGGTGACCCATAAATAACTACTCTTTGAAAGGAAACAAGAATTACTTAATTACCTACTATGTGTCAGATAGCGGCTAGATGGCATAGTAGATAAGAGTGAGGAGGACCTGAGTTCAAATATGACCTCAGACACTAGTTGTGTGATCCTAGGCAAGTCACCTAACCCGGCTTACCTCAGTTTCCTCATCTGTATAATGAGCTGGAGAAAGAAGTGGTCAAACCACTCTAGTATCTCTGCCAAGAAAACCCCAAATGGGTCGTGGAGAGTTGGAAACAACTGAACAGCAACTGAATCAGGCACCCTGCTAAGCACCTTATAAAACATGATCTCATTCTATCCTGACCACAATCCTGGGAGGTGCGCGCTATTATTATCCGAGTTTTGTAGTTGATGAAACTGACCTAGATAGAGGTGTGGGAAGCCAGATCTGAACTTCAGTTTTCCTAACTCCAGGTGCAGCACTCTATCCACTATGACCTAGCACCCTCCTTCAGATTTAATCCTTCAACCAGCTCTGTATGCACCTGGTCTGCTCCTCTTTCTTCATATTGTCTGTGAGCACAGCAGGAAACACTGTGTCCAATGGTTTGCTAAAAATCTTCAGTCCAGTACGAGAAAAGTGCCGACGCAGAGAAAGTGCTTCATAAATGCTTGTTGAACTGACTGACCTAACTGGACTGAAAACAAAGGAAATAAGTTAGTTAAGTATTACTATTTTAAAAAAAAGCTATGCTGGCTTTTAGAAATTACCACTTCTTTTTCTAAATGCTCACAAAGAATTTCTCTAATAATAGGTTAAAAGATTTTTTTTACCAGAAATAAAAGTGAAGTTCACTGGCCTCTTCCTCTTTCTTTCTTTGTTTCTTCCTTTCTTTTCACTCTTCCTTCTTTCTCCCTCCCTCCCTCGCTTTCTTTCTTGTAAATCAATGTGACATTTGCCCTCCTTTTGTCCTACAGCACTTCTCCTGCTCATTGGATGACCTTTACAACAATATGGCAATCCCATCTACCAACTCTTTCAGTAGTCTAGGATATAGTTTGGACCAGGCTGAAAACTTGAACCCACTGCATGCAACAAGGTGCTCTCTTACTCTTCCCTTAATTATCCTCAGTTTCAACTCTTTGATTCCCAGTTTTATTTTATCCTTCCTGGTTCTAGTACCATTTTCCTTGGAAGAGAAACCAGAAGAATCAATTTATCACCCTCTTCCTCTAATTGTTGTCATTGCTATGAAAACAGAGCATAGGATTTAAGGGACTTCAGAATTCTATTGAAGTCAACAAACACTTGTTAAGTACCTACTAGACACAATTCCTTTTTTTTTGCTGTGAATGAATGAATTGACAAGCCTTCATTAAGCACCTGCTATGTTCCAGGCATATAGGAGATATAAATACACTAAATGAAAGACTGCCTATTCAAAAGAGAATAATTCCAAATAACTACAAGGTGGTCTAGGGAGGGAGGTCACTAGCAATTGGGGACCAAGAACAGTTTCACTGAGAAAATAGTACCCAGAGTTGTATCTTGGAGGAACAGAGTCAATAAAGCAAAAGTGAGGAAGGAGGGCATTTTAAGCTTTGGGGCAGGCCAATGCAAAGACATGGAAATGGAAGATGGGATGTCATATGTGAGAAACAAGGGGAAGCCTACCCCATCCTGATCCACCAATCAATCTGATATACAAGTGACCTACATGGGATTGCTGCTGCACTAAGTAAGATGGAGAGTTCATCCAAAAAATTCAACACAATAAACATTTATTGGATACATACTAAAAGCAACTCTCCTCTCTGGGCACTGACCTCTTCAAATGGCCACCAGGTGCCCTTGATTGCCAAGGATCTCCATAGACAACCCAACATAAACATACATAAACAATCCATATTCTCCATAGATACCCCAACATCATCAAGGTTCTCCAAAGACTCTCCACAGACTACTCAAGAACCGAAGCAGCAAGTCTTGCCAAGGCTGATACACAGAATCCACTCTGAGTTGGCTGGAGTCATGCCTGAGAACCTGAGAGAATAGATCCCTACCCTGGATCCAGATAATCCAGATGAATATTGGAGAGTGGAAGGGAGAGGGCTGTCTTAGAAGATTAGAGAATCTTCTAAATCCTGACAGAGAATGGACTCCATCCATACCAGTCCTGATCAGTAGTGACCTCTCAGGTTGGTGCAGTGGAAAGAGGGCTGGATTTAGTGTCAGAGGACTTGAGTTCAAATTCAATTCAAATTTGACATTGGCCAAACCATTTCACCTTCTGGATGCTTCAGTTTTCTTTTCTGTAAAGTAAACTGAGTGGGACAAGATGAGCTCGAAATTCCCTTCTAACTGTAAATCTATGATCCTATTGGGTCAGGTACTGTACTGGTTGCTGAGGGTCCAAAGGTAAAAAGGAAGAATTCTTTCCCCTTAAGAGCCTACATTTCACTGGAATAGAATCCATTATGCAGAGATGCCCACATCTAATACTGTTGTAATAAAAGGTAAGCGTCCAAGTCTGCTTACACCACACATCATATCTGTTGGGGATCCTCTAGTTCTCTTATTATCTGCTTTCAAATGGCATCCTGAGACGCTAAGGTGTTACTGCTAAAAACTCAACTCTGGGAAGAGCAGCCATCTGGGGAAAATATTGGAGAAGATTGTAAAGGGGCACAATGGGTCAATTAAGTAAGACGTTATCCACGATAAAATGTCTTGAATGAGACTGTTCAGTTCAGCTTTATTTAATCCTGGGATTTTGGGCTATGCAATGGGACTTTGATGTTCAAACCAAGCGTAGAAACATGGCAGATGAGAGACTGCTGGGAGCCTTTCTCGACCCAGCCTGACAGAGCAGATGTGGGACATGTGTGTGTTGTAACGACTGTTACTACCCTTGGTCTATGAGATAAAAGCAGGAGGGCAGTTGTTAGTGGTGTCTCATCATCGTCTGTCTTGGTGCAAGTTTTTGGCTATAATTCCGAAGACTCCACCCCTGTCAGATTTATGCTGGAGTGTGTGTGTGTGCATGTGCATGCGCGTGCGAGCATGTTATAGTGGAAAGACTTCAGATAAAGAATTAAGACGGGGTGTGCTGGTAAATGTTTAGCACCCAGCTTGGGGTGGGGGAGGGGAGGAGGATTAAAAAAACAGACTTTTAAGTCAGCACTATTAACATTTCCTCCATCACTTTAGTCCAGACAATCAGTAAAACAATAAACCAAGCCATGTTTCATGGTGTTCACCAATTTCCCAGGTGTAAATGCTCACACTGAAAATTTAACAACCAGCTCTCTGAACCCGGCTCCAGCTATTTAAGGGAATTATGTTCTAGACCTAGTTCTACCACTAACAAGCCATATGACCTTGAGAATGTCACTTAATCCCAGTGGGCCTCAGTTCCTCCTCTGTCCAATCAGAGAGTCTGCATATGGTCGCCTGACCCGGGGTCTCCGTTCCCTAAATAGGACAAGGTCAGGTAGCCTCTGTTCACTAAGGTGGACAAGGTGCCAAATAGAATCACAGAATTTGAGTTGGTCAAGACTTAAAGGCCATCTAGTCCGGAAAGGAGAATAAAGTGATATTCTTGTAAGAATAACAAGAATAACTCATTTTAAACGCCTACTATTAAGCTTATAATAGGCTTTCCTCACACCAAGTCCATGAACCAATAATTAATAATAACTTATGTAGCTCTTTAAATGAAATGTTGAAAACGCTTTGCATACATTATCTTATTTGAACCTCACAACAATCCTGTGATGTAAATGCTAAAGGTATTATCATCCCCATTCTACAGATTTGGAAACTGAGGCTCAGAGAGATCATATGACTTGCCCAGTGCCATACAGCTACTAAGTGTCAGGGGCAGGATCTGAGGCCAGGTCTCCCTGATTCCCAGTCCACTCACTCTATCTTGATTCACTACACCAGGCTGCCTAGCATGTTCTACCATTCCATTCAATGATCCCCTTTTTATCTATAGAGAGAGTTTATGGGATCCATCTCACTTGTTCATCCATAAGGCACATCTAGCTCTGGGCTGCAGGAAGGTCAAGCAGCCAGAAGCATCTAGGAAGCCACAGACCCGTGTTTATGAGAGGCTCAGGCCCCCACCCTCTTATGTATTCATGGCCCACTTGACCTGCCACAGAAGGAGAAAAGGTACAATTTACAGTTAACTCTAAGTTCCAGTTTTGTCTGAGAAAAGAAGGATTTGCATTTGCTTTTCAAATATTTGAGCCCCTCTGGAATGCTTCCATCCTGATGTGCGCTGCATGCAAACCTTTGCCAAGCGCAGAGCTCTCCTCCGTAAGAGCAAAGACCTTCGTATGAACTCCAGTAATGGAGAAAGAGTTAGGCACTCTGCGGGGGGAAACCACTGACTCTGTGTACAGGTCACCATCCCTTGCTGGTTAAGAGGGGATACAAATTCTGCATCTTGGGGGTTTGGCAGACAAAGGCTTGAGGGGCTCAGTGTGATCCTGTCACATTATGCAAGGAGAGAAATAAATTTCTTCTGTAAAACAAATGAGGAAGAGAACCAGAAAGTGCCAGTTCTGTGGGCTGAGTTAGAGTCACTGCTCTGCAGGGAAGTTCTCCCTCACATCTCAGGGAAAAGAAAACAATTAAAAAAAGAAAGGGGGACTTGAGCTTTGTTTAATAAAATTCAAAGGCGTTGATTTTCCTCCTGCTACTGGCTCCAGAGAATCCCTCTTCCAGCATTAGAGGATCCACCCGAGACTTGAAGAGACTCAAGTCCGACATCAAGTTCTAGGTTTCATAGAACAGAACTGGAGGAAAGTTCAGTGAAAATGTCAGCTTGGAACCAGTGAATTCTAGGTGGAGGCTGGATTGTATCTGACTTATGACTTGGTTGATAAATGCCAAGGAGATAAATGCCAGAAGCACAGAAGGGTTAAGTGACTCGTCCAAGGTCACACAGCTATTGTTGTGGTTGTTCATCCTTTGTTCTCAAAGAGGACCAATGACACCACAAGGGAGATGTCTTGACTTGCACATGAATTGGGTCTGAGTGAGGCAGAGCTGAGCAAAGTCATCAATCTCGTTCTCTCCTCCAGAGTCATCAAGCTATTAACGATCAAAGTCAGGCTATGAAACTGGGTCTTCCTGACTCCAAGTCCAGCACTTAAACTGCTATCCCAAGCTGCCTTTGTGATATAAGCTTAAAATACCAGCAATGCAAATAAAGCTAAGAACAAGAGGGAAACAATTGGGGGAAAAATCTTTGCAGCAAAGTTCCTCTGGAAAAGGTACCATTGCCAAGGTATGTAAGGAAATGATTCAAATTTATAAGAAAAAGAGCCATTCCCTAAATTGATAAGCAGTCTAAAGATATGACTAGATAGCTCTCAAGAGAAGAAACTTGGACTGAATATAGACATTTTTATGAAAGTTCCATATTGCTACTAATTGGAAAAATGCAAATTAAAGTCATTCTGGGGTTCCACATCAACATACCTGAGCGGCAGAGTTGACAAAAAATGAAAATGGTAAACGTTGGAGGGGCAGTGGGCAAAGAGGCACACTGATATGCTGTTGGTGGGCCTGTGAATGGGTATGACCTTCCTGGGTAGCAATTTGGAATTATACACAAAATGTTACTAAGGAGTATGGGTGGGTCCTTTGATCCAGCTATATCACTGCTAGGCCTTTAACCAAAAGAGATTAAGAGAAGAATCTTCAGGTACAAAAATATTTATGGCAGCTCTTTCGGTGGTGGTAACAACTGGAATTCCAATAATTGAGGGATGACTAAATAAGGTATAGTCTAAGAAAGTGATCTATTCTCTTGTTTGATAAGAAATAGATGATTTCAAAAAGACGTGGACAGACTTGGATGAACTGATGCAGAGTGAAGTGAGTAGAACCAGAACCAATAATACTAATAACATTAATATTATAAAAATGAACAATATTGAAGACTTTTATAAGTTCATGATAAATACATAGAACAAAATCAGGAGGACAATTGATACAGTAATGTAAAAATAACTTGGAATGCTGTGAGAACTGTGGTCAATACAGCGATTCCAGAGGACTGATAATGAAGCCTGCCGTCGGTTACAGACAGGTGATGGATTGAGGGTGCTTATTTTCACATACCCACACCCATACATGTACCCACACATAATCACACATCCATATGTACATGTGTGTATGTATGTATGCACACACACATACATATACACACATACACAATATACACACATACATGTGAACATACACAGTACACTCATTGAAGGAATTCCTTTTGCTTTATTATGCAGATTTATTATAAGAAATGTACATTTTTTTGAGTTTTCTTCTTTTCCCAATGGGTCAGGGATGGGAAGGAGAGAAAACAGTTTTCTTTTAATTGAAAAAAACAAAAGGGAAAGATGCTGCAGATATGAAATGTTACATGAACTTTCAGATATGGTCATTGTATAATTTTTACTTAATTGTTTTATTTTGGGGCAAGAGGCTTCCCACAAAATGGCACTAACCTGAAAATGTACGCAAGGTAAAAACAAAACACATGGATAAAACTAAGAGTGAAAAAGGCAATGAATATAAAATGACAGTAAGTGACCTGGCTATAGAACAAATGAAATAAGCCCAAAGAGAATGAGAAGATGAAAGATGAAAGTGCATCCATTTCCTTTGTGTTAAAAAATGAGACTTTTAGGCCTGGAGAGAAATCAGTCTAAGGGAAATTCTTCTCAACAATTCAAGAATTTGCTCTTGAAAAAAATCCAGTGACAAAGGATGGAACTGTGAGTCTTGACACAGAGAATAACCTCACGTTATGGATCTCCAAACGTTTCTTTGTAAAAAGAAGCCAGGGAGCAATGGGACAGTGGAGAAAGGGAAGGAATTAGTCCAAAAGGCTAAAGTCTGAATCCCAACTCAGACACCAGCTGTAGGACTCTGGGCAAGTTGTCTAAGCTTTTTCTGCTCCGTTTTCTAACCTCGCAAAATGAAATTCCTCTCCTCTCTTCTCTCCTCTCCCATTTCTCTCCTTTATTATGCATTAGTCACTTCAATGTAGGTAGTCATGATAAGTTCTATGATCATAGACTTAAACATTAAAGAGACTGTGGAGGCCATTGACTCCTACCCTCTCTTTTTACAGATGATGAAACTGAGGCCCAGACAGGAGAAATGACTTGCCCAGGGTCACACATTACACTAAGTATTTGAGGCAGGATTTGGGCTCCATTCTTCCTGATTCTGAGCCCAGCACTCGATCCCCCATATCATCAAGCTGTCTCAAATCTTACATTCACTGAGCTTAGAGAAATAGGGACTCCAGGGGATTGGGTGGGGCAGGGAGAAGAAAGATGACCACAGGAGATTTCCTCTGTTAAGGTACTGAATGAAAAGACATTTAGCGGGCCTGAGCTGCAATAGCATCCCCAGGCAATTGGCCCCATTATCCTCTCCTGAACGATGGGCAAAATCTCCAACTTAAAGCACCAGCAATTTATGAATTTTTACCTGAATGGTGAAATGTATGCTGAATGATTTAAGAGTCAACTGGAGGGAAGGGGATTTGCTCTACAGAAACAGCAATCCCACTTGGAAAAATACTAAAATGTCAGCTTGTGAAAGACACTGAGAATTGGAGGTTAAGCATGAGGCCCACGGAGTAAAAAGGCAGAAGGGAGGGGACAAGGGCAGGAGTCTTGTTCCCAAATATCTGAGCTGGTACATTTCCGTTGCCTGGGAATTTCAGTTAGGTTAGCTAATGATATGTTTGTACTGTCCAAACAACACAACTATTTGGGGAATTAGGTCCACTTTTCAAGCCCTCTGGGGGTCAAGTGGTAACTGTCCTAGAATTTGTTTGATCCTCATCCCCTTAAAGGGAAACCAACAGTCTGCTGCTTTTTCCATTAGTTGATGGAGTAGGCTGATAGGTTAGGCCAGGAAAGAATAATTTATAGATGAGCTGACCCCATAAATGTTTTTTTGGCAGTGCCTACGTGATTGCTGACATAACGTAATAATAATTGACATTTATATAGCATTTTTAAAGGTTTACAGGGTGTCTTACATACATTACTTCATTTAAGTATCACAACAATCCCATGGGGTAGAGATCATAGGCAGCTTTCTCTCTGCTTTATTGAAGAGGGAACTGAAATTCAGGGTGACTGGCACAGGGTCACATAGCTAATGAGTAACTGAGGTGGGAATAAAAAAACAGGCCTTTTCCTGACTCTGTTTATCATGCTTGAGTCAGCAAGGTAGAGGGCTAGACACGGAGCTTACAAAGACAGAAACCAAAACCAGGTCCTCCCTTCAAGAACCTTACATTCTACTGGACTCCACAAGTATCTTAATATTATACCCTGCGGCATCTCACTCCATTTATGATGGCATCAACAAAATACAGATATGTGAAAGGAAACCACACAGGTACTTATCTATACTTGTGACAATTAAAAGGATTAAAAAAACAACACTAGATACTCCCCACTGTTTTAGGAGTGTGATTTGGTATAGGACTTTTAAAAAGATATATAACCAAATAGTAAACAGAAGAATCCCCTCTTTACAAGTTCTTGGTGTATATGTGTATGTATGTATATAGTTTAGGTATATTTTTTGAGACACAAATAATTCAGAGACTAAAATTACAAAAAAAATGAACAAACATGAGCCAAAAATTTCAATGATCCAAAAAAAAGTCCAAGATGAATCTACTGTCAAGGAGATATAAGTTTCACAGCACTATTTTCAGTGAAAGTAGAATATTGATATTTGGGGATATATTTTGAGTACTATATTAAGTAATATATAGTATAATATTAATGTTATGCAATGTAACAAAATCATATTATATTATAATAATATATCATAATTATACATAAATTTATATAATATATATAATTTCATATGTAATGTTAATATAGCACTATATAAGTTTTTGCATATCAACATTTTTCTTTCAAATCTGTGGTTAAAGGTTAGATGTGTTCTCAAGTGAAATTTTCATTTAGGCTGAAGGCCAACTTCTCCCTGACAGGAGCACGTCTTCTATTTTATTGTGTAAGTCAAGGGGAAAGGATGATACCAAGAATCAAGAACTGAAATGGATGACAATGTCAATCCTGTAAAGGTCACACCTTTTCTAAAGTGTATTCAGAGCTCTCCGGATTTCCTCAGTTATTCAGTATGTGGTCCAGAAAGCGAGTCAAGATGGGCATGGGAATTGACGTAGGTTGAATTTAGCTCAGCCGGCATTCTAATAACATATTGTACCATTCAGAGGGCTTCGCTATCAGGGTGATGAGACTCTCTAACCTGACTCTTTCAGAGGGTTGGAGATTAAACAAGGATCTGGAGAGAGCATAAACTCACTGAGGGTGTGATTATTTCATTTTGCCTTTCTGTCTTCAGTTTCTAGTATAATATGTAGCTCACAGTGGATACTTGATAAATGCTCATGGAATGAATATTAAGATAACATAAGTACCCAAGTAGTCTTTTTTTTTTAAAGTTGGATAAAGTGTGTGTGTGTGTGTGTGTGTGTGTGTGTGTGTGTGTGTGTGTGTGAGAAGTGTGATTATTCCTGTGCCTGGGTTGCTGTAGACTAGGGATATATAGGTCATGGGAATTCAGCAGCTTTAGTAACTGGAAATCCATGGTGTTTGATGAAGAAGACAGGGACTGGGGGGAGAGAAGAAGGACCATTAGCCAGGCACTGAATCTATTGGGAAAGGATCATTAATAGTTTAAAATTGTACTAAGTATTTGGGGAATACTTTATAGAAGTAATTAATATTAGCTATTTCCATTATTATTTTAAAGTTAAATTAAATTTTTTTTCAGTTTACAAAAATCTACCCCCCCCCCCCCATCATCATTGAAAAAGAAAAATAAAGTGGCTGTCTGGCTTCCTCATGAGTCCTCTGGAATCAAGCGTAGTCATCGCACTGATCAGAGTTCTTAAGGCCTTCAAAGGCGTCTTTACCACTTTGTTGTGATTGTATTAATTGTTGTCCTACATCTGCTCTTTCCACCCTTCACCATTTTGTAGTATTTTGGTGTTTCTCAAAAACTATATCCTTTGTCATTTCTAATAGTACAAAGGAATTCTATGACCAACATTTCAAGCTCTCTGGCCCATACTTTGTAGGCTCTACTTTCCCTCCTTTCTCTCTTCACTGCAAGTATAGGACTCTTTCTACTGGAATACAATTAGGAGAGGAATTTTCTCTGTTGATCTATCTATATCAAGACAAACCAACAGATACACACATAATGTATTTATGTACATATACATACATGTACATAGATACACACGTGCACATGTGGATGTGTATACATGTATATATTTACAGGGCATCCCATACGTGTATGTGCATATATATATATATATATATATATATATATATACACTCACATATGTATATACACACACATATGGTATCCCCAAAGTCATATATTATATATATGCACACACATAGAGATAAATGAGTATCTATTAGAACAGAAAAACGTACTATAGATGAAGTCATTTTCTGTTGTGTAAAATTTGCTATTCTTTAAAAAAATATGATAAGTTCAACATACAACTTTCAATGCTGCCCTGTTGTGATTTTTTCTGGCTTTCCTTCTCTACTCTTATATTTATTTAAAAAATGCATCAGGGATATTCTCCCTTCCTTCTTTCTTTTCTTCTCTACTCCTAGCTCCCTCTCCTTCCCTCTCCTTCCCACCCCTTCCCAACTGAACATTTTAAAAAAAATAAACCCTTTTAACAAATAGGTACAGGTAAGCAAAGCTTACCCACAGTCAATATCCCATGAAAACGATTGTAAGCTGACTCGGATGACAAGGTTTATACTATATACCTAAATGAAGAAATGTTTAAACCTAAGTAATTAGGACAAATAATCCTTTAAAGATAATGAGGTGATTATTTTAACCATGTTAGAAGATTTAACAGTAGATATTCTTTGCAGAAGAATCTAAACATACTGTGTATATATCTATATATGTGTGTGTGTATGTGTGTGCACACACATACATATATATATATATACACACACGTACACACCCATATAAAATATAGATGATACACAAGTGTATATGCTCTTATATATCATCCTTTTTTCTTTTTTTCCATCTGTTCTCTTCCTTTCTTACCCTGAAAAGCAATAATCTGCATAATAGAAAGAAAATTAAAAAGGAAAGTGTTGAAATATTTCTCCATAAAATATATCCTAGCAGCTGCTCCCCAAAGTGCCTATTCCCCAGTAGCAGACTCAGGCATAGGGAAGAAACAATCAAACAGCAGGAGCTGAAACTTGACCATTTCAGCTCTTTCTTATGACAAATTTATCGCTGTGAATGAGATACTGACAAGCTATCGCATTTTGGTTAATTGAAACATATGAACCAATAACAAGCACAGGCGGGCTTAGTGGGAAGGAAGAACAGGACTTGGAGATGCCATTTTCTAGTTTGGGGGAGGGGATTTGATTCTGTGATGGACCAGTGGAATTCTCCCCTCCTCATCACTGCCCAAAGGAGAGGCTTATAGTGTATATTTATCAGTTACCTCAAAATTAATATGATTTACTATGTTTCAACAGCATTTGAGATATTTGGACACCCAGGGTTGGTTGTGAATTCAAAGAAATTGATTGATAGCTTCCACTCCCTAGGGAAATTAATTTCTCTTTTATTTGGTACCAACACATGGCTACCAATGAAAAGATTGGGCCTCCCTGTCTTTAAGTCCTGTGGTCTTGTTTATAGTAGTGTTGCCTAGCAGACATGAGAAAATAAACTACCATTTTAAAAAATTCAGCACATTGAACTCCCTTACACTTGTTACTTTATTATGGATTTCAGGGTTCTGTAAAATCTTCCAAATGAAAAAAAAAAGAAAACAAGAAAGAAATTAACAAAAGGGAATTTTAAAACTCACGGGGGTTGTAAACCAAAATGAAAAAAGAAAATATGGAATAATAATCTTGGATTCTTCATAGTACCACAGTTTTGTGGTTCTGATCTTGATAATCATGAACAAATGTTTAGTGATTAATTAACAACACCTTTGTGGGAAGAGGCTTAGCTCAAATCAATTAATGTTTGTTAAGCACCTACTGTGCTCCAGGCACTGGGGTTAAGAAGACAAAAGTGAAACAGAATCAGCCTTCAAGGTCTTACTGCTTTTTTTTTTTAATGTCATAAACTAGTGGCCTGATTTTAAAAACAATTGCTTGTTGCTTAGTCATTCTTCAGCCAACTCTTTGCGGCCCCTTTTGGGGTTCTCTTGGCAAAGATACTAGGGTGCTTTGCCATTTCCTTCTCCAGATCATTTTGCAGATGAGGAAACTGAGACAAGCAGGGTTAAGTGACTTGCCCAGGGTCACACAGCTAGCAAGTGTCAGAGGCTGGATTTGAACTCCAGGCTTGGTGCTCTATCCACTGCACCATTTAGATGCTGCCTTAATAAAATACAAAACAAACGCTTTAACATCTTTGTGTGCTCTTCGAATTTGTTTGTGGGGTATTTATTCTCAGCCCTTAAGGCTACATTCTAGTGTTCTGCCTTTGGCTATTTATTCCCATAAACTGGATTCATGTAGGTTTGGCCCAGAATCCAGACTGTAGTCAACTGTCAGATCCCTGAAGCTCACAAGGAAACACTGATAGTAAAGAGAGCTATTTTGGTGAGAGGCCTATCACTTTGCTCAGCTGCGTTATTCCCGGAGACATGCCTAGATAATCAAATCCACACATGAGTTTTAACCTGGGGTCCATGCACCTATTATCATTTTTAGTATTGTGATAACTGTATTTTAATATAATCTGTTTTCTTTGTAATTCCACGGATCTGAGTTTCTGCATTTAAAAATGCTGCTCTGAGAAGGGGTGAGGTGGGGGTTCATGACACCAAAAAAGGTTCAGAATTCTTGAATCATAGATGATAAGTCATTTAACTGTCTAAAGCTCTAGTCTTGTTAGCAAAGTAAATTCTGTCCCATGTAGGCAACAGCTCTGGTTACCATAACAAAACAACTCGAGTCTTTTGGGGCCATCACTCTTGGTCAAAAATATGATTTTAAAAGAGAGCCCAAAGCAGAGCAATAATTAGGATGTGAAAATGGGGCTTGGTACCAGAGCAGCCAGTTTAGGGGGATGCAAGAGCATGGCTTCTTCTTTCCCTTCAGCAGCCGAGAGACCCTGCGTGTCCCTCGGAAGGCTTCTTTACTTCCTCCAGTCTCCCTTCTTATTCTGGCCCCTAGAGTAAAAATTATTGTTAATTATGGCTCTGGTCCAGAGATTTTTTTTTTCCTTTTTGAAGGAAAAGGGGAAGAAAAGACAATTCTGTGGTTGGTATCTTATTTCTCAGACACAGGAGGGTGTGGTTCAGTAGAATCCCCATTTGGGCTAAGCAAAGCAGATCTCTCGTCAATTCTTAGAAGATAATCAATTTCCTCAGCCCAGGGAACTCACCTAGTAGAACTCCCTCCACCCACTTCTGACAGATAAATCCTAGGGTGTTGGTTAAGGCGGAGAAAGGTAAAATAATCTAGCCAAGGTTATCCCCCTAGTTTGTGTCAAGAGGTTCAATTAAATCCAGTCTTTCTGGATCACTTGGATCCATTACATCTCCCTCCCCTAAGGATGGGGGGTTCTTAATGATGTCTGAACTTAAAAAAATCACGATAACTGCATTTCAATATAATCATTTCACTTTTGCTTTTCTTTTATGCATTTAAAAACATTCTTCTGAAAAGGGGTACGTGGTTGCTGTTGTTCAGTGGTGTCCAACTCTTCCTGACCCCGTTTGGAGTTATCTTGGCAAAGATAGTGGAGTGGTTTGCCATTTCCTTCTCCAGCTCATTTTACAGATGAGGAAATTAAGGCAATCAGTCTTAAGTGACTTGCCCAGGGTCACACAACTAGTAAGTGTCTTCATAAGATTGCAAACTTGTCTAGGACACACAAGATTGTTAAGAACTTCTGTTCTAGGAGGAACCCTATCTCGCTCCCTCAGATCTAGAAATGGAGGATTACATATTCCACGTAAGCTTTCACAGTTTCCTTTCTGTTGGGCCATTTGACTTTGTGTACCTTCAAATCAATAGGTATGTATTGCCCATCGAAGTGAAATTAACGGGAATAGAACTCACCAACTGATGAAGTAATTAGATATGAAACGGTACCAGGGCAGCTAGGTGGCGCAGTGAGTAGAGCACCGGCCCTGGAGTAGGGAGGACCTGTGT